>NC_141157.1:50475493-50820493 GCF_053477565.2 Lygodium microphyllum
ATCTATGTCTACATGGTATTTTGGGTGTGCTCCATATCTACAGTGATCTCTAGCATTGATGTATGAGCTTGAATATGGTTATAATATATTTTGACACTTGGATTTGATCTACATTTGATATACTTTGTCTTTGATTAGTTCCTTTGAGATTTTATACTTACTCATTTATGGATATTGAAGCTTCATTTGACACTTATGCCCCTAGATGTATTTGAAATGTGCTTGGGCTTCCCAGATGCATTGATGTATATGTCTTGAGCTTTGCTTGTTCACTTTGCATTTTAGATTCACTTCTAGTGGGAGACACTTGTACTTACTTGGCAGAGCTTGGTTCTTTGAGATAGTAGGAGTCTTGGTTCATGTATATGCTCTCTTGTATGCTATTGGATGTAGTTACCTCCACTTGTAGGCAGATTTGATTACATATACTTTGAACACCGTCTTTGGTATCAACAGTCTATGCTTAGTCATTGCTAGTTTTATTCTTTGTATCTCGATTGCTACTCAGATATCCCTTACAGTGGAAGCTTGCTTTCTTCGCTATTTGCCCATACTTAGATTGACATATACTATTGTCTTTATGTTGCAATTATAGTTTTTAGCATTGTGTTGGAGAGCAGACATTGTAGTTTTGTAATCTATCACTTGTAGATGGTGGAAAACTCTATACTCTGGTATTCCCTCATATTTTACCTTTGTTTTGGTTGTGTTTTGGGGGCTGATTTGCAATAATTTATAGCAGCCCATTCTCTTAGATTTTACATGAGTATATTGTCATTATGACCGGTTCTTTGAATGATAGTGCTATTTTAAATATTGAAACGCTTGACGGTACAAACTTCACCTATTGGAAGGTGCAAATATGACAAGTGTTGGTTCAAAAGAAGCATGGCAGGCCTTTGAAAACCAAAGGTGTAAAGCCCAAAGGCATTGATTAGATTACTTAGGATGAGTTGGATGAGCTATGTAAATCCACTATTATATTGTTATTGTCAAAGCATGTTTATTTCAATGTTGTTGCATCTAAGGATAATGCTTGGCAGTTATGGGAGAATATATGTAATCTTTATGATAAGTAGAGTCTTGCTTCATAGATGTATTGGACTAGCGTGTCCACACATTTATAATGAGTTTTACTCGATTTTCAGCCAACTGACTTTGTAGGGCATTGAGTCTAAGGATAATCTTCCTCTCTTATTCTTGCTTGTGATAATTCTAGAGTCATGGGACCTTTTCTTATTGCCATGTGTGCTAGTAATACCTAAAGATGGTTTGAAACTTCATGTTGAGGGTGCCTTACTCGAGATAAGTAGAATGCATGTGGATGCAGGTCGTACTTCTCATGCATTGATAGTTAGGGGTAGACATAATGGTAAGAATGGTAATGACCATTGTCGTAGAGACTCATAGAGGTTTCAATCTTGTGGGTAGTCTCACAATAAGTCCCATGGTCGTAAGGCCTCTCTTATATATCATTATTGTGGGAAGAAGGATTATATTAGGAAACAGTGCCATAAGATGCACGATAATAAGTGCAAGGAGAAAGGCAACAGGAAAGTACGAGATAAGCTTGAAGAAATTGTAGTATTGTTCCTAGTAAGCCTGACATAAAAATGGAGGTGATAAATGCCTTGGAGTCTGAGTCTGATGATAATTACATCTTGGCAACTTTTGCTCTTAACGCTAGTTAGTTGGCTAATGCATTGTCCATACTTTCTTAGTGTTGACTGCTTAATTCGGGGGCTTCTTTTCATGTTATCCCGTATAAGGATTGGTTGGATTACTATCATAGCATAATAATTTCTGTGAGACTAAGAAATGACTTAGCATTGGATATTATTAGCATTGGTGATGTTAGATTGTAGTTTTCTTCATGTAGCACTTTTATTTTGCAAATGTACACTATGTTGCGGCTTTAACCAAAAGTCTACTATGTGTTGGATAGTTGGGGACCTTTAACCAAAAGTCTATTCTTTGTTGACAATTGGATGATGTAGGGTATCATGTATCTTTTGGTGATTTTGTGTGGAAGATTAGCCATGGGAGTATTGTCTTTGCTCAAGGTGCCAAGTCTAGTAGCCTCGATTCCTTGCTTATATCTAAATCTATTGACTATGTTTTGGATGTGGCTGCCATACCACATGTATCTTTATGGCCGTGTTGCCTTAGGCACATGTTCTTAAAAGGAATGAAAATGCTTTCTCATTTGCAATATCTTCCACTCATTGACTACAAATGTTTTGATTCATGTGATCATTGTCTTTATAGCAGGTAGATATGCAATTCTCATAAAAAGTTTAATATTACATGCATGGGTGAGCCTTTGGCTGTTATTCATTTTGATGTATACCATGCCTTGTTAATCACTAGGCGATGTGAAGTACTTTATGACTTGATGGTTAATCACATAAGGTCTGAGTATATTCCATAAAGCAAAAAACAGATGTATTAGCTACCTTTCACTTTTGGCTTGCTCTTGTTGAGAACTAGTTTAGGTATAGATTGAAATGCCTAAGGTCAGATATGGGGGTGAATGTCTCTAAAGCATTTGAGTGGTTTTGCGATGAGTGGGGTACTACATGTCAGTTGACTACCCTTACACTTCACCCCAAAATGGTATTGTAGAGCACATGAATAGGATGATTCAAGAGAGAGTCCATAATATGCTTAGCCGAGCAGGGTTACCACATCATTTTTGGGGTGAGGCAGTTACTATTATCGTACACTTGATAAATAGACCCCCATGAGTTGCTATTAGTTGTTAGGTTTGCAGAGGAAGTATGGTCTGGAAAATCTTTGTCATATGCTCGTTTGCGTGTCTTTGGATGTGAAGCTTTTTTCTAAATTTCCCAAGGACAAATGCAATAAGCTGTATTCTAAGTTTGTGAAATGTATCTCTCTTCGTTATGGGGGTATATGTGAGATGGACTATGGGATCCGCACGCTAGAAAGGTCATCCATAGCTATGATGTTATTATGCATGAGTAGCATGCATAGGTAGTTGAGGTATGCAGAGTGAGATTTCAAGAGGAGCCTCTTGTTACTACATAGCCAACTAGATAGCTTGCAGCTAATGTTCTAGTGGCCCATGATCATGATGTTGGATAGGATACACATGTTGTCCCATATCTTATTTTGCTATGGTCTACTAGAGATAGATATCAATCTAATTGGTTTGCGCCCACCATGGACTATATTATAGTGACAGATGTTGGTGAGCCTCTTATCTATAATGAGGCCATGCGAAGAGGTGATAGTCACTCTTAGGAGAGGGCGATTCAGTCAGAGTATGACTCATTTCAAAAGAATCATACGTGGGATTTGGTTCCTTTGCCTAGTGGAAAGTGTGCTTTGCCATGCAAGTGGGTATACAAGTTGAAGAGTACCCTTGGACATCCCAAGCCAACATATTAGGCTAGATTGGTTGTTAAGGATTTTAAGTAGGAGCATGATGTTGACTTTGATGAGGTCTTCTCTCTTGTGGTTAAGATGACTACCCTATGGTTAATACTTGCTTTGATTGCTCAGTTAGATTCCGACCTTTATTAGATGGAGGTAAAAATGACTTTCTTACATGGGGATATACATGATGAGATTTATCTATAGCAATTTAAGGGCTTTGAGAAAAAAGGCAAGGAACAACTAGTGTGCAAGTTGAGAAAGAGCTTTTATGGTCTCAAGCAAGTACCTAGGGAATGGTACCACAAGTTTGATGCTTTCATGTATTCACAAGGAAATACACATAGTGATACGGATTTGTGTCTCTACATGAAGAAGGCTTATGATGGCAGCCTTACTATGTTGGTACTTATTATGTGGATGATATCTTGATTATTATTGGGGGAGCTCATGATGAGCTGGATGTCTTTAAAAGTCAGCTCAAGAAGAGCTTTGAGATAAATGACATGGGACATGCCTCACATATTCTTGACATGTGCATCATATGCAATTGCTCTAAGGGGCTCCTTTACTTGTCATAAGAGAACTATATATAGACGGTTCTTGAGCGCTTACATATGCAGGATGTTAAACTTATTGGTTGTCCTTTACCTTAACCCATGTGAATGTTAGCTAGCCGAATTGTCCCCAGTCAGATGAGCAGAAGGCTGAGATGGCCAAGATTCTTTGTGCATCCATAGTGGATAATTTGATGTATGCAATGATATCCACTTGTCTAGACATAGCATTTGTAGTGGGAGTTGTAGCAGATTATATGGCTACACCTAGCTAGTGATATTGGGGCACTCTGAAGTGTATCATGGGATACTTAAAAGGTACTATAGATATGAGTATTTGCTATGGTGGTCAGGACACTATAATAATGGGTTACATTGACTTTGACTATGCAAGACATGCAGATAGTAGAAAGTCCATCTCTAGGTATACCTTCACTTTTACTAGAGTATATTGTAGCCACTAAGGCTTACAAGGAGGCCCTATGGTTACGCTGTCTTTGATATTGCTGCCACTCTTACACTGCATTCGGATTCTATGAATGCTTTTCAGTTAGCATATAAAGTCAAAGCACATTGAGATGTGCTATCACTTAATCATGGAGGTGGTAGAGGACAAGTCTGTTGAGCTTGTCATGATCTTGGTTGATGAGAATTCTGCAGATCTGCTCATTAAAAGTCTCTTAAGGGAATGTTTTGTTCCTTAAGAAGATGATGGATGTAGGATGAGATGATGTCTATTCCTCATCGTATTGCAATTTATTGTACATTTATATATTATTACTTTTTACTTATTCTCTCCTTATTAGAGACACATTCACCTTTAAGTGGAAGGCTGTTGGGGATAAAGGTGCATGTGCCTATTCTACCTTGTATTTACTTTACATATCGTGACCACACTTATATACTGCACGTGGCGAGTACCCATCACTGTCACTTTATTCTTTATTCCTTCAATGGCTATTGAATAAGGGAAGCCCAACCACACATTGTGACCATTGGAGTTTCCACATACAGTCTCTCTCTCTTACTCTTGCTCCATTTGCCATAGCTCTTGCTTTCACTTGTGTGCTTTTATTTAAGCTCTTTTACTTATACAATACATACTTATAAATATACATATGTATATTTATAGATACACACATCCACACACAAATATATACATGCAATGCATACAAATGTGTATATATATATGTATGTGTGTGTGTATATGTGCACACATATGAGGTGAAGAAATATGAGATGCAATAGGATAAAAAAGAAAAGAGAAAAAATAAAAATGATGAGAGGAAAAGAGTATATACCTTTACGGGAGCACATAGATATACATGTATTACACACACATACACGCATATACATACATGTGCACGCGTGAGTGTATGCACACGTGCGTGCACACACACCACATAGAAAAAATAAAAAATAATGAAAAAAGTATACATGTGTGCATACATTATTCATACAAACCCATGCACGCATGCATGCACGCACATATACACAACATAGAAAACATAAAAAAACGCAAAAAAGTATGCATGTACACACATATTATCATACAAACCCATGCACGCATGCACACATAAATTATGCATCAATCAATAACTAATAACTATTATTATCTAAATAATATTTAATCTATAATTAATGCATATGTATAGTTAATATTTACATTATATATTAACACCTCGTTATTATGTATAATTATCATTTATTTATTATATAAACTAATTGTAACTATATATATATATATATATAAAATCAATAAAATAATAATAATAATGATATATGTGATATAAGTGTGTGTGTATATATATATAAATTATAATTATTAATATATTAATTAATAACTAATAATACATTAATTAAGTATTAATTAAAAATATATAACTCTATCATTATATGAATATTTTCTCTCTTTCATACTGCATTACTAGAATTATTAGCAATATCCATTGATTTATCACTATCTTAAAGCCATACTTTGACTTGAATATTTTTGATGCGTAAGCGTATATGTATATAACAATTAATAAATAAATAAATATGTATTATGTCTATAATTAACATATAACTATAATCTATAATATGAATCAATAAATTATTATTTTAACTAATATTACTATGTATATTATTTTTCATGTATTGTTTATATTAATTATAATTATAACATAAACATTATAATTATTAACACACACACACACACACACACACACACACACACACACACACACACACACACACACATGTATGTATGTATGTATGTATGTGTATTACGTATATATGTTATTAATTGTTTAATTATGAGAGAGAGAGAGAGAGAGAGAGAGAGAGAGAGAGAGAGAGAGAGAGAGAGAGAGAGGTAATTTTCAATATAGTTTATGGGTTGTAAATATGTAATGTTATTGGCTTAGTGTGTGAAGATAATATGCATGCCATGATAGAATCAATGTGAATAGAAATCACACTTAAATGTGTATTTGAGAAACTTTCAGAAATGACCATAAGATTTCATTGGAGATATATCTATGGCTTGATAATGTTGATGGTGGTTTTTTGCTGCATATATATTAATGTCACATGCCCATATATTGCATTTTTGTGCATTTAACATTGTAATAATCTAAGTTGCCAAAGCTTTTGAAGTTCAAATTATAGTTCTTATATCAATCTCCCACAAATCCTCTTGGTATATGAAATATGCTTTCAAACCTTGATGCGAAGTATGGAGAGAACATCGATGCGAAGTGCTAGGAAAATCTAGGCACAAAGTGCCTAGTAGTTATTATTCTTGGGATCTACACTTTATATTTCACAGAAGAATTTAAAGGAAAGATAATTGCTTTCTTTTTCTTACTCTCCCTCTCTTTTTCCACCTACGAGTTTCACCAACAAGAAGGTTCTTTTTCTAAAAATGGAGATAATTGAAAAGTAATTATACTCTCTCTTTATATTTGTTATCTTTCCCTCTCATTTTCTAATGTGTGTCACTTCAAATAGGATTGTCCCACTTACTTTTGATAGGACATTGCTATAATGTTGGCTCCATACTACTTTGACATGAAGATTTATGCCCTAGAGATTAAAGTCCATGCAAAACAAAACTACAATGAGGGCGATTTTTATGTGTGGAAAATGAAGACACCTACAAAAATTAGATCTTGGTGCATGCTAAGCTACATAGAAATTCATAAGCAAATGTGCAAGGAAACAGAGACAACCCATTAAGCTAAATGATCTAGCCAAATTAAAAAAGCTAATACATAGAGAGAGAGAGAGAGAGAGAGAGAGAGAGAGAGAGAGAGAGAGAGAGAGAGAGAGAGAGAGAATCCATTAGGATCCTAATATTAAATATCTTAGTTTGACATATTGCATGTTGATTTTTTTGAGGTTCGCATCCTTTACCCAAAAAAAAAGTGCACATTAATAAAACCGCTACATAGTTGAGAATCCAACTATGTCAAGCTACAAATATGAAGTTTGGCCCTTGTTTATCAAACTTATTGTATCCACTATCCACATCCCAAGATATAGTGCAATGAGAGTACAAGAAACATTAAATGTAATACAATAAAAAACAATTATTTTTCAAGGTGAAGCCAATGTTTCTAAAACTCACCTCCAAAGCCCATTCTAACAATCTCACATCTTGCCTAGATTTTGCTGCAACTAGAACCCAACGAACTTGGTCAATTAGACTATTTTCTTAAAAGTATAAACTAACTCAAAATAATGGATGTTTACCACGGTACCATCAATTCACCAAGGTGAACATTGCAAGGAAAAAGACAAAAATACCCTAGTCAATACTGGCCATACAATTTTTTTTCAAATCTATATGACGTATTTTATGAATAGATAACGACTTTGGCATGAATAAAATTGTCCACTCAAAAGTTTGATGCTGAGATGGGATGGAAAGATTTTGTTCAACCTATATAGTACAAGGCACGCAATCCATAATACACATGTTGTCAAGACTTTGGTATCCTCTTTACATGTTCAAAATCCTAGTTTTCCAAAGTTGAATCCAATATAGACTTCTTATCATGCCAATGACTTACATTGGCACTCTATAATTGGGATCAACCATCTTTAGGATAAAGAGATTGCCTTTATCTCCTCTTGAGATCCTGTTCAATTAACATAAGAAGAGACTCTTTAGATGATACTCACAAGATTGTGATTGCATTATTAAAGAAATAGGAATTCAGATCTAAAATTTGTGCTCCTAACCTTGTCTTAAAGAATCCTAGAACATATAGCATTGTTATAAAAGTACAAATTTAAGATGTGAGGAATGTATTAAGAAGAGATGGCTCATAAAAGACAACGTTATGTATCCCAGAAGGAGGTTTTGAAGAGAACAAATAATGTGATTGATATATTAAGTGAGATATATTTACAGCATCACAACCCAAAAAGAGTGAGATGATCCATGGGCAAAATAGACCCCTCCTTGGCCGAATTGAGGCCAAAAAGAATATCTTATGTGAGCTCGCTTTCTTCCCTAGCCCTTTAAAGATTGGTACACTTGCCGTGCTTGACGGGGATGATGAAATGGATGAGGACATTGCCTTCTATCATGAATCATACGCTTCAGCTGTCCCTTGTTACTCGGAATATCAGAGGGTTGTGCTTGTCGAGGAAAGCTGAGTGCAAGAGGCTTCTTTGCAGTACAAGGCCAGACATCTTAGCCCTCCAAGAAATCAAGATACCGCAAGGGGACTGGAAGGAAGACTTGATGCAAGGCTATACCTGCCTAATGGCTCCATGTGGGAGAGGTAAGGCCGGAACCTTGATATTTGTCAAGGAGAACTTCAAACCTCACATCATCAAAAGGGATGGCGGGGGTGCTTCCTAATCATCTCCCTACAACTCGAAACAGAGGAGCCAAGAATCATCTCCATTTATGCCCCAAATATCTCAGCTCTAGCAGAGCCGTGAAATGGAAGGAGTTGGATGAAGCCATGCAAGGGTCACATACCTTTTTGCTCGGTGATTTCAACATGATGATCTGGGAAGGTGACAAGTCACATGCGGCAACCACCATGATAGGAGAAGAGAGGATGGCGTGGGAGGAGTTGTGTGGAAATCATGATTTGGTGGATTTGTCACACGCCCTGCAGGGTGCCTGCATGTGGCACAACCAGCAAAGCGATGCTTCATGGAGGGCTGCAAGATTGGATTGTATATATGCCAATCAAGGCTCATGGTGGATCCGCCTGCAACTTGAGGTGAGATTAATTGCTGAGATGTGTGCCTTGGATCACACCCCGCTGGAGGCAATCTGTAGAATCATGATTGATTCAAATGCAACCCACCAAGAAGAAGAGAGGAATTATAGTTGTGATTAAGGATGGCAAAGGACTTATGCATCAAGATGAATTCAGCATTGCCAAGGCCTTCGTGAAACATCCATTTTTGATCATCGGACAGCCAGCACTATCTCCTGAAGGCTATGAGAAGGCTGTGACACAACTACTGCAGCCGTGTGCCATGAGTTGGAATATGTAACCAAGAAGATGAAACAAAGAAAATCTCTTGGCCCTGACAGGCTTCCAATGGAGTGCTACAGGGCACTTTGGGAGACATGCAGGCAGGATTTTTGCAACTTTGCCAATCATTTTAGGAAGATCGGGTTTCTTCCTAGATACAACAATTGTGGGCTGATCAAACTCATTCCGAAGTCAACAGACAGACTAGCAATCATGTAGTGGCAGCCCTTGACTATGCTAAATGTATGTTACAAGATTATAGTGAAAGCAATAGCTTTGAGGGTCAAGTTCTTATTGGCACATTCATAGAGACCAATATGGGTTCATCCACAGAAGACGCACATGATGCTTTTCTGAATCTAGCACTTTCCTTAGACCATGCATTGGAGAGGGATGGCAAATTTGTCCCAATAAACATGGACATGGACAAGGCACACAATAGAATCAGATGGGAATTTATTCCAGCAACCCTAGGGTGGATGGGATTTAGTGCTCCCCTCTACAAGATGATTAATGGTCTGTTTTTCAACGCCTTGGCATCTATGACTGTCAATGGTTTAATCTCCCATAGCTTCCAATTAAGGAGATCTGTGAGACAGGGCTGCCCTTTAGTCCCCCTCCTCTTAGTGGAGACCGATTCTTTGCTTAGTCTTATTGACTAAAAAGTGCTCAGACGACCAAGTTTGGGCCTCGAACAGCCAATCTCGGATACTTGGCCAAACAGCCAACCTCGGACACTCGGACGGGCACCCCTTGTCCGAGTCCGAGCTAGACTGCTCGGACGTCTGAGTCTGGGACTCGGACCAGACATCCAGAACCCTATCTAACTGGGTTTTGACCTCTTCAGGGGCTTGCCCCCAACTGACCAGTGACCAACCTATAAATAAACCCGTAGAATTGTTTGTACCTAGAGAAAGAAGAAATCTGAACCCAGCAGTCCATGGGGGACTAAAAGCTACCAAAGAAAATGTGGACTCTCTCTTGGGGGTCTATGACCTCTTTTGTTTTGTCTTAGGATCGGTGATCAGCATCAAGAAGATGGAATTGCCGCTCATATCTCTTGACAAGGAGGAGCAATGGCTGTAGGCCTATGGTTTCAAGGAGATCAAGTTTGGTCAAATCTTTCGCTACTTGGGATTTCCTATGGGGGTTGGCATCTCAGAAAGCTAAGTTCAATTGGCTGCTAGAGAAGGTAGAGGCCAAGTTAGCCAGGTTTCAGAAACTCCCTATAGGGATGAGTGAGAGGATCATCATTCTCAACATTGTCATCAACCCTGCTGCTTCATTTGTGGCAGCTGCTAATGCCCTCCCAAAGGTGAGCTGGGAAACCCTGAGAAAGAAGGGCAGGAATTTTCTATGGGGATGTGCAAACAAAGCCAACTAGCATGTAGTAGCATGGGGTTTGCTTTGTGAAACCAAGGCCAATGGAGGCATGAGGGCTGAGGCTACGAGGAACAAAGCTCAGTGGCTTGTCTTCCAACTAATCCCCGGGATCGAGATGAATTTATATTGGATGGCTCTTATGATAGAGTAGATGAGTAAGGCCACGGCTTCAAGAGGAAGATGGAGTGACCTATCATGGATCAATATGTTGGTTGGAGGAATTGATTTCAGGATCAAACAATCTACGCTGGCGAATTTCCTATTGAAGAGCTGGAAGGACACACTCAAGAACATTGACTAGAGAGGAGGGGTGATGCATCTCTGATTCAGCACATTTGGCTATTCCCTATGGCAATCAAAGATGGAGTAGCTCCTGTTGCATTGGATTGGAAAAAGTCCAAGGCAGTTGAAAGATTCAGGTTGAATGGAGGTGAGGCAGCCTAGTTGGAGGAGAATTTGGATAAGAAAAGAGACAACTGGCCCACAAGCCTCTGCTGTAAAGGGAGTTCCCTGCTTTGATCATTGTGCACTAAGAGAGGCAAGAGAGCCTTGCAAGCTGAAGGAAGGAAAGACTTCGAAGATAAGAAGGAAGATATCTTCCTAAAGGTGCAGGCCAAGTGGAAGAAGAACTTTCCTAGAACTCACTGGAAGATGTAGAGATGGAGAGTTTGAAGAGTCTGAGCCTGCATGCCCTCAAACAAATGCAATACCCTGTTATGGAAGATCTCCACCAAGAAGGTAGCAACTAAAGATAGGATAGTGGCATAGCCAAATTCATGAAGATACCACAAACCTATCAGATGTGCTTCAAGTCAAATGAGACAATTGTCCATACATTCTGGGGATGCCCCACAGCCCAGGTAGTGTGGAAAAGAATCAAAGTGTGAGTTGATTGGTGGTTAGTACACTCATAATTTGTCTCCAGTGGATGATACACATCGACACCTCCCTCAGCCTGCTCCCACGAGAGCCACTGACTGTTGGACAGCTCTATCCTTGAGTATCTTATCTTGCACATTTTCACTTCGAAGTTCTCTTTCACCCTTTCATGGTATTTTATAGGTTTCGGCACTTGTCTTTGACATCTACCTCCCCCTCCTGTTGTACCTTCTCCTTTGCATTGCATGATTTCATTATCTTTTGAAAAGAGCGCTCGGGCAAGAGAACAATTTCCGCATGAGGGATATGGTCCGAAAGGCACTTGCTACATGGGAAGTCTCATCATGTAGCACACTCCTATGCATCTCATTGTGCAAAGCACAACTAGCTGGATCTTGTGCTGTCTCCATCGGCAATTCTTTACTGCCTTAACACCACCTTACTCCTCCATTTACCTCTTCCTTGTCATCAGTACCCTTTGAGTGGTTGGGTTCGCTTGTTTGTTTTGTGATGTGTTGGATCTAACCATCCCATTTCATTCTCGCTATATGGGATAGTTGAAAGGCCACAAACCATATTTATCCTCCAAAAGAAAAAAAAGTTCGATGTGGTTTCATTTGCCTTTGCATGAGTTGGTAGGCCATTGGGCAACCGACATGCACCCATTGTCCGATGCCCTATCCTCTTTGGGTTGACTACTTGGATTCCCATGGTAAGATAACCATTGCCTCTAGAATCTTGGTAGACCATTGGGCAACTAACGTGCATCCTTTGTCCGATACCCTAGCTACTTTGGGGTGGGATGCTAGTACGTGAATTGGGTGGTCAGTCTCTATTGATTCCCAAGACAACACCACAAGACAAAATCCAAGAATCTCTCTTAACAAAAGTTTGATTCTCTACATCTCTTTCTTTCCATTTAGCACTTAATCCAACCTTATAACAACTCAAATATTTAGATTTATAAGTCTTTAGGAGTGGCCCGATTCAGGTATTGCCACTGTAGGAACTGTGGGTGTCATTGTGGAAGATGCAAGATTGCAAGTAGAAAGCTCCCTCTTTTTCTTCCAGATATGTATTCGGCATGACAACGCATGCATTTCAGCATACTCTTCCCGGATAAGCACTACCAAGCTTTAAAACTTTGTGTTGACTGGTGAATACCGTTGTAGGGATTTTAGGATTGCGGATAGTGAATTTTTTTAAATTCCAGATCTGAATACCAGTATGGAAAAGCATGTATTTTGGTGTACTCCTCTGATAGAACACTACGAAGCTTTTAAGACCCACAAAACTTCAAGAGTTGCAAAAATTCACATTATGCGAGTATGAAACATAGCCATGTGAGAAAGTCTTTCTATTCCCAAAAAACCTACAAATTTTTAACTTTTGCTGCTATAAATCCTTCAAAATTTCCATGACTCAAGTCATATATTCAACCTTCGATAGTAGTACATAATCTTTGTATCATACCAATTCTTCAATCATCAAAATTCTTGTTTCCCTTCTCTAACTGATGAGAAACCTCTATCATGACGTACACCATCAACAACACTAAGCAAAATAGTTCTCTTGTTATCCCTCTTACTGATAACACCTCCAATAAAAGACTGCACTCACAGTGTTTCCTATGGTAGGAGAAGAGAAAAGAAAGGATGAAAGCAAATCCTTGCTGTCGTAGTTTGAGAATAGAGGAATTGTCAGAGCAGACTTCATCCCACGATTCCATTTTTCAGCACATCGCCATTGGCTCTGAAAACCACATAACTTCAATCACCTATTGCAAATCTCTTCTTCTCATGATGTGTTTTTTTCCCCTTTTTACATCTCCCATATTTTTTCTTTTTTCTAAGGTTCCTCTCCCATGCCAAGTGGTAAACATATTGTTAAACACTTAAAAAATTCTGCTAGGGATCATAAATTGTTAAAAAACACGGATCTAGAGCATGGCAACTATGGAGGTTGGAACTCAAAGTACAAACTCATGAAGACATAGACCAGACAAGACCAATTGTCACACAAGTGAATTAGGTTCCAAGATTGAGACTTGGACTCATAAAGACATTCTTGTGTGTAAGGACAATGATATTGACACTTGATTGAAAGGACAATAGCATTACATTGAAAAGTGAACCAAGTACATGTCTTTATAGCTTTCCAACTTCTCCACTCTCCTCATTGTGCTTATGGGATACAACACCTCATCCTGCAGCATACATCATTTGTCTATTTCTCAACACCCCCCCTCAAATGATGAATCTCTACCCTTGCTGGCTTTTGCCCCCCCTACATACAAAGATGGACTAGGAGACTAGCTCTATGGTAGCCTAGTCAAGTTAAGGCTTGAAATTGTACATTTTTGGTAGGATTTTTACAAAGTCAAATCCAAAAAGATCCACTATGGGAAAAACATATGAAAGATATAATAAAAATTCTTCAAAACAATCTGTCGGAGTTGTTGATGGTAGCGGAAGCATCTTCTTCTTCTTCTTCTTCTTCATTCATAAACTGGTTTTCCCTTGAGCTGGTCTCTTTTACATCTTTGCTTTTAAATTTGCTTTCTTCATCAAGCAGTGAGTGCTTAATATCTTTTAGTGAGAGACTCGGAACATTACTTAGAGTGGACACAAGGTTCTCATATGGATCCTTGTTTACACTTGCAAGCAGTACGGCTATTGCTTTATCTTCATCAATATTCTTTTTAAGAGTTGCAAGCTGGGTTTTTAAACTCTTAAGCTTATTAATGTGTATGGACATGGAAGCACTATCCTTTATATCGAGCTTATAAAACTGCATGAGCAATTTTACCTTTGAATTCTTTGCTTGAGTACCAAAGATCTTGTCAAGCTCTTCCCAAGCCTTTGTAGCATCTTTGATGCCAGAGATATGATGCAGGACATCATCAGATAGTTCCCAGGCAATGATGCCTAGAGCTTTGTTATTCATCTTCTTCCATTCTTTGGTTCTTGGTGGAGCTACTGCAAGTATTCCAATTTCTGCATCTTCCTCCTTGTTATCTGTATCTTCTTCCTCATCTTCAAATAGGTCCCACAAATCCTTCCGCATGAGGTGGTACATAGTCTTCTCCTTCCAGGCATGGAAGCCTTCTCCATTGAACTTTGCTATTTGCTCAAGCTTTGCCATGTTGAGTAGCTCCAATTAACTGAGAAAAGACCAGCAAGGAGGATTTGTGAAGTGTCACAAGGAGGTCAGTGTCAACTGACACTAGTTGAGTATCAATAGATACTATTCTTGAGCTTAGTATTGAATGACGGTGCTTGATCTTCTTCTTGCTTGTTAATTTGAAGTGTTAATCTTGCTGGGAATTGAGTTCAGACTCAGATAAGAGTGATAGTGTGTCCCTTAAGTTGAAGAGAATGAGAAATTGAAGAAAAGGTGAGCTTGGACCTTGATGGCTATGGCTTCTTGGATTAGGGTTTTGACCCAGGCCTAGTTTTTTTCAGATATCTAGAGCTAGAGTTGATCATTTTGAAAAGTTTTTTTATGGAAATGTAGCTTACTCCATGCTCTACAACAGCCCCATGAAAATCGTCAGGATTGGATATAGCAATATGTGTGCAGATCAACGAATTGTCAGCAGGCGCAGTTATGACAGCGACCTCGAATTTCAGCAATGCCAGGCTTGTGAGTGCCCAATGTCAAGCTTAGATATGATAGGAAGAAGCTCCTTGAGTAGAAGAACAATCCCCCAGAAAAAAACACATTGAAATATTGCCTGGTTTGAGAGATATGAGATCTCAAAGTGAGGTATGTCTTGTAGGCCACAAACTGGGGTTATGGCAGCAACTGACAATAGTGACAATGCTGAGGTTCAGTAGCCAAATCTCATGGATTGATGTGATACAGGGAAGCTTTGTGAGGTGGAGAACACCTCTCCAGAAGGAGACTCAGAGAGATTTGGTATGTGGAGTGAGATACAGGAGCTTCAAGATGACAGGGTGCTGCTGGCTATGGCTGATATGGAAGCTCAAGTGAAGGTAGAGTTGAGAGATAAAGTCATGGACTAGAATTGAGCTGACTAGAGTTGAAGAGGGATTGAGAGAGAGCAAAGGAGAGCTAAACCATGCTCAACTGAGCTCTGATACCATGTTAAAAAACACGGATCTAGAGCATGGCGGCTATGGAGGTTGGAACTCAAAGTACAAACTCATGAAGACATAGACTAGACAAGACCAATTGTCACACAAGTGAATTAGGTTCCAAGATTGAGACTTGGACTCATAAAGACATTCTTGTGTGTAAGGACAATGACACTGACACTTGATTGAAAGGACAATAGCATTACATTGAAAAGTGAACCAAGTACATGTCTTTATAGCTTTCCAACTTCTCCACTCTCCTCACTGTGCTTATGGGATACAACACCTCATCCTGCAGCATACATCATTTGTCTATTTCTCAACATAAATGTCGTAGCAGAACCGTAAATTCCTGCCAACAAGACCACATTTCTCGCAACAAGAATAAATTTTAAAACTAAGTAACAAAAACACATGGCAGACGTGCGAGTTACCACTTGAGACTCCCATCGATTAACATGACTCTTGCTATGGGTAAGCATTGAAAGCCAAAACGAATGACATTTTCGCTACTTGTCTAGTTCGTCTGCATGCAGTGACATACCTATGGTTAAGCATTTTCACACACCATGATTAGCCTACGTCCTTGTTTAGAACACAAAGTGTAAACAAATCTTTATTTGAAAATCCAAACCAACTTTGACAAAGACATGCTTCGATTTCCAAAACCTTGTTAATTGAGACATCTAGGCATAAAACTACTTATAACTTTTGATCCCTAACTTGGATCGCCAAACTTTTAGAAGGAAGGTTGTAGCCAGTTTTAAACTACAACTTGTCAGAAGAGATTAGAGTCAAATACCAAAGATTTCATTCCCAAAAAACCTTTGCACAGTTTGCAATCTAGCATTTCTGCATGTAGTCTACTACAGACATTAAACTTCTAGAGCACATATCTCTCACATACTCGCTTGGCTAATGAACTTGGTAGGGATTCTCGTTAGGTGTGAAAGTACACTCTGAGTATGCTGTCCATCATTTGAAACCCTTTGATTAACACCATATTTCAGAATACCAAATGCTGGGAATAAAGGGCCATCGTACCTTTTATATGTGCACAGGTGTGAATGCACCCTTAGCACTTTTAGTTTACATATATCTATCTCAAAAAAACCTAAAAGAGGTACACTCTATTGTACCCACACATCGTGCATATCTCTTACTCACTCAACTCTTTGCTCTCTACTACTGCTCATGTTTTTTTTTTTCGTAAAAGGTAATTGTATTAATTACGAAAAAAAGGTACAAGTTTTCATGATTACAAGATACATGGGGGCTCTAGGCCCACGTGTGTAAGATCCCAATACTAAGCCACACAAAAGTTACACAGGTCATGACAAAGACCCAGAGGAAATTGCCATGTGCCAGGGAAGCAAGTCGTCCCGAGGGAGCAAGTCCGAGTGGTCCAAATTTGCCAGCATCCCCAGAATCTGAAAAAGTGGAACAAGATCTTCATATGCAATTGTGGCGGTGTGGGGTATTTTGGCCGCACAAAAACCCAGTCGAAAGGGGTTAGGGAGAACCCCACCACTGTACGCCAAACCTGTGACAAGAACGACCAGATCTTCTTAGCCAGTGGGCAAGAAATAAATCGATGCCGTGCAGATTCCACAATAGCGGTACAGAAGAAACAATTGCCATCCACTGCTCATGTCTCTCTCTCTCTCTCTCTCTCTATCTCTCTCTCTCTACCATTGCCATAGTTGGCTCACATCTCCACTGTGTATCGGGCTCTTCAAATTGGTATCACGAGCATGCTTCTCGGAATTTGTTCGAGCTGCGCCAACTCATCCCATGTGAAGAGAACAGCAAGTCTCCTTCAATTTTGATCAGGTCGCAAGTCATACAGGTCGCTAGGAGCACTTCGCAACTCACGTAGATCTCAAGTGTAGTAGGTCACGTAGGGTGCAAGCCATAGGCCAGCTTAGGTGATAGCTTTTTTGGTTAGTGCAGGTGTTCGGTAGTCAGGTGTTAGCCTTGAACGATAGTCCCTAGGCGGGGCGTAGGTCACAAGTAGCATAACAAAAAACTATGTTTTTTTTTCCCTTGGGTAAAATTCAGTGCATGCATTTACTTCTGGAATTTAGGGCTTTTGACATATGCTCAAAGGTTTTACTCAGCTGAGTAAAAATTGTGAAATTTTGACATATTGGACGGCACGCATTTCGGGGCTTTTGTAAAATTTGTATCAAATTTAGTATTGATATGTGCTTGTAGTACAATTTCTATGCAAATTGAGCACGTTGGACATTGGGCAAATTTGGGGCTTTTGCAAAATTTGTGAAATTTTAGCAAAATTGGATTGTGGAATCTACTCGGGAGTTATATCTGATGCAATTTGAGTAGTTTAAGTAGATAAATTTTAGGGCTTGATTATGTTGGTCAAATTTATACATGTAGATTCAATTGGAGCAAAAATTACAGCTAAAATTTGGGGCTTTCTCATGCAATTTGATGTATTAGCCCATGGCACAACTGCAATTACTTGTGGTGTGCTATAGACATTTTGTGACTCTAAAAATTGATTTGCAAATCTGAAATTTCTGCATTTACTTGATTTTTCATTCCTGATTGGTACTTATTTTGTACCTTGGTCATTTGTGTGATAGTTGGGCTTACATTTGTTGATCTTTGAGCCGTTTTTGGGTTGTAAATCATGGCTGGCAGCACAAATAGTAGCGATCTTTTGCACATTAAGAAGCTTGAGGGTGCACACAACTTTGCTATGTGGCAAAAGCAGTGCTCTAATGTCTTGGTGCAGAAGAAAGAAGTGAAGCCCATAAAGATAAAAGAAGTAAAACTAGCAACCATGGATCAAGATGAGTGGGATGAATTAGATGAGCTTGCATGCTCTACCATAGAGCTTTTAGTGTTAGACAATTTGCTATTTAACATAGAGAAATTGAAATTTGCTTATGATATGTGGCAAAGACTTGAGGAGTTATATGCTTTGAAAAGTGTAGCAAGCAAGGTCTATTAGTTGAAAAAATTGATGGACCTTTGTATGAAGAAAGGTATAGCTATGTTTGTATATTTGAATGAGTTTAACTCTATTTTCAGCTAGTTGATTGCGTTGGAGTTCAAGGTAACATTTTTGTTATGCACTTTACTTGAAAGTTAGGACACTTTAGGACAATAATGAGTAACTCCAATGCTATGTTGTTATATTCAGATGTGGAGAGTTCTTTATTCATGGAAGAGCTAAACAGGCAAAATAATTCAGCAAACAAGTCTTCCAATGCACTGTATACTAGAGGTAGATCTTAACAAAAGGGTAATTCTGAAAACAAAGCACGCAACAAGTCTTGTGGGGAAAATGTAGAGAGCCATCATTGTGGTAAGAAAGGGCACTTCAAGTGGGATCGCTTTAAATGAAAGAAAGAGAAGGGCAAGGGTAAAAGCACTGATGATAGCAAAGATGATAAAAAGAATAGCTGACATGCAAAGAAGAGCAGTGTGAAGATAGAGGAAGTCAATGTAGTCAATTACAAGAGTGATAGTGGTAGTGATGTATACTCTTTGCTTCTTCCTTTATTGCATAGTCATTGATTGCGAATTTTGATGATGACATATACTTGGATTCTTGATTTAGGTGCTTCACTTCATGTGACACCACACCTTGAGTAGTTTTTTGAATACCGTGGTGGTAGACATGGTGTTGTCCACTTGGGGGACAACTATGTACGTGACATTGCAGGGATTGACAGTGTATAGTTAGCATTTTAGTATGATTTAGTGTTCACCTTGCATAATGTGAGGCATGTACCCTAGCTCAAGAAAAGCTTGATAAGCACAACACAACTAGATCATGAAGACTATCACACCACTTTTGGGGATGGCAAATGGAAGATATATAAGGGATCTAGGATTGTTGCCAAAGGCTCTAAGAGTAACACTTTGTATCCATTACATGTATCTAGTGTGTGCGACCATGTTGTCGCCATAACCGAGTAGCCAAATGTGCCTTTATGGCATAGTCGGTTGGGACACATGAGTCAAACTGAAATGAAAGTGCTTTCTTGTTTGGGTTATTTGCATGTTTGAGATATGTTGATTTTGATAATTGCATATGTGGTAAGCATGCTCAAACATCATATAAAAAGTCTTTTTTGTTAATATCTTCATCCTTAGAGTTGGTATATTTAGATGTATGCGAGATACTAGGGTTGTGTCTTTAAGGGGAAATAAATATTTTATCACATTTGTTAATGATGCCACACACAAAATATGGGTTTATCCAATCCATCGTAAAGACAAGGCATTAGATAAGTTAAAAAAATTCCTGTCACTTGCTAAAAGTATGACTTAGCAAGACATTAACATATCTTCGCTTTGACAATGGTGGGGAATATGTGTCAAAAGCCTTTCAAACCTTTTGTGACAGCAAAGGAATAAGAGGGAGCTTATTGTCCCTTATGATCCACTCCCGAATGCTATTACAGAGTATATGAATAGGACTATTTAGGAGAAGGTCCATACCATGTTATCTCATACTGCATCACCTCATGGATTTTGGGCAAAGGCTATTATGACACGTGTAAGTCTTGCACAAATCCTAGCCCCTTCACAATCATTGCAGGATACTCTTTAGAAAAGCATTGGCTTTGATACCATGTGAAGATATGCTAGGGTTTACACTGAGGAAACATAGCATATATGACCAAGATTGAAACACAAAGACTCAGATAGAGACAAGGAAAACTCAAATTCTAAATACAAAATGTAAAATGCAAAACACAAAACACAAAAACTCAAAACTCAAACACAAAGACAAATATACAGAGAAGAAACTCTAAAGTGAATGAATGCTGTAAATGAATGTAAGAGTGTATAGAATGCCCAAGGACAGAGGAATGAAATATTAGAGTGATGTCCACCGAAGATGGATCCTGAGTGTTGTGACTACCAGTCGAAGATGACAGAGTGTTGAAACAATAGGCTGGTCACCAAAACACAATTGTTCTTTGGCTGAAATCTGATACATGCAGTAGTGTACCATCAAAGAAGGCTGAAAACTGATCACCCAAGGTAGAGAACAGTCATACGACGATAGGAGAAATGTTTGTTGATGTAGAAAGCCTATTAGATAGCAAAAACGTAGGTACTGCAACAGTTGCCCAGTGGGAGAGATGGCAGTAGCCTGTTGCGTGGCACCAAATGCTGAAAATACAAGCTAATCAGGTGCTATGATGATGCAGTAGATGGAGACCTCCAAACAGTAAGGCAATGGCTGAAAACAAGCTGCCTAAGGTTAGATATGGGCTGCACTCGGTGAGGGCTAGACAGTACATGGTAGGTGGCTGATGACTGAAATCTGCAAGGTAGAGTGAAAACTTACATAAAAGGATAAGGCTGAATAGTGGGCAGCCCGTCTATTTATAGATGTTGAAGGGTGTCCCCCAAAATTAGGGTTTTGGGGGACCACTGAAACTCTTTTGAATGGCACACCAAATTTGCGTTTTTCATTAATTAAGCATATTTTGGGGCTATTTATAAATGCTAATCAACAATAAAGTGTGTTTTAGCTCAACATTCTCTTATTTTCAAAATTTGTTTCTCATAAAAATCCATTGCTTAGTGCATATCCTGCTATAGCATATGTAATTTTAATCCTCTGTTAACTTCCAACCCCAGCTGATCCAACTAACACCTTATGAACTCCATCATGGGAAATATGATATTTATGGGTATTATAGCCTCTTGACCATATACCAAATGAAAAGGGATGAAACCTCCACTCATCTTCTGAATTGTCCTACAAGCCCATAAAGCTTGATACATGTACTTGTCCCAATTCTTTGGATGGTCTTCCACTAGTTTAAATAGTATCTTTTGCAAAGTCCCATTGAATGATTTTACCTACCCATTACATTGAGGGTAGTAAAGAGTAGCAAACCTATGTTTTAGATCTAATTTTCTTGTCAATTCTTGAAGAACTAGCTTGTTCTTGAAACTAGGACCTTGATCTGTTATTGTTTCCAATGGTATCCCAAACTTGTAGCATATATTCTCCATTAGAAATTGAAACACATTTCTTTTTCTAACATTTCTGAGTGGCTTTTACTTCATGCAATTTGGTCATGTAATCACCTGCAATAAGGATATAAGACTTTCTTGTTTTAGTTTCTGGCAAAGATCCAATGAAATCCAAATCCCATTTCTCAAATGGCCCATAGGCAACAATAGCTTTAGCAAGTTTTGGAATCAACACCCTCTTAGCAAATGATTGACTGATAAGCGTAGCAACTTTTACACCAATGAGAAACATCAATACTCAAACTAGGCCAAGTAAGTGCTGCTAGCATGATTTTTCTTTTGGTCAGCTCAAATCCAAAGCGATCTCCACATCCTTCTTCATGATAAGAATATAAACAAGTAGGAATTTCAGAGCTTTCCAAATACTCTTCTTAGTATATTATCAACCCCTCTCATATATAGTTGGTTGTTTATAAGTGTGTATGACTTGGCCTTTCTAAAAATTGTATGCATTTTACCTTTGTCATCATCCAAAGATTTCAACTTGTTAGTTTTTAGGAACTCTTCAATCAAATGAAGGCTTTCCTTGCTATCATATCTAGAATTGCCCACCTTCTTGGCAACAACATAATTTAAAATAGCATTTTCAGCCAACTCATGAGCTCTAGTGTTAATTTCCTTGCTAGTATGCTAAATTTCAAATTCTTGCAGTTGCTTAATCAGCTCCTTTATCTTGAACAATCAATTCCTTTAAACTTCTTTGTTAGCTTTTTGGACATTTGAACTTACTTGACAACTAACATAGCATCTCCCTTTGTCACTGCCTTTCTATATCCCAACTGAATATATTGTTCTAGGCCAACATGTAAACTTGCCTATTCAGTCTCATTATTGCTTTGTATTTCCTTGCTTTCCTGACTTCTTGACCTTCAGCATTCAAATTGGCAAATCCCAATCCTCCCTTTTTCAGCTTTCTTCTATAGTTGTATAAGAAAACAAAGTGGCGTCTTTATCCTTCATTTCTTCATGAATTCAAGGATACGGGATCAACTTTTGTTTTATATGAGCTACACTTTCAACAGGCTCTTTATAGGTCAAAATATCAACTAAATTAGCTCTTATAGTATCCTCTTTCAATTAAGTAAATTCTAATTCCTGTAGAACCAACGACCATTTAGTTACTCTCAAGGCATTTTCAATAGATTACAAAACCTATGGCAATAACTGGGAACTAGTAAGTACTACATATGGTTCATTCCAATTTGGAGGCATAAAAACTGGCAAAGTACTCAGCTTTGTCCTTTATCTATAGAAATATATATTTTTCAACTTGTGACCAAACTAAAGGATCTTCTTGAACTACTAGCTCTTTCACCATCAGCCAAGTCATCTCCCAACATGTTCATTAGCTTAGGTAACCCAACATTCATTTTAGGCTATTGGTTATAAATTTATTGCTGTGGGTTTTTCATTCTTATTGTGGCTTATGCATTTCCCGCACAAGATTTATTGTCTTCTTCTCTTCTTTTGGACCTTGAATTGACAATCCAAAAAGGTAACCATCTCTAGGAAGTTAATTGGCAACCATTCTCTATCTTCTTCATCAATGGTGAAACTTTTTGAATCGCTAGTCTCATCTCTTTCAACATCACTTTCATGTCCACTTGAATGACAGATCTTGTTTCCATATAAAAATCACCCTCTTATGAGTAGGATTGTCCAAATGGAGTTCCAGTCCCCCTATACCAATCCTATCTGAACCTCATGCTAATCAACCATGGTTGCCCAAATTAAGAGGATATGCCCGTAACTTCATAGTATAGTTGCTTGAAACAGAAACATTTCGGCCCAAAAACACATTGTTTTGAGACAACCAAGATAACTGACCCAGTTTGATAGATTGTTTATTTTGCCTTGTTGCGTGTAGACTTTGCCATGTTGTGTTTGCTCTCCACCCTCTTTCTCATTGATCACTCTCTGTACCTATTGTTTGCTCCACCACTCTTTCACATCTATTGCTGTCTACAGCATTGAAACCCTACATTTCTCATCCCTCAACTATCTAATCATTTTTCTTTCTTGTCCACGCTATTTGGAGTACTTTTCTCTCAGATTTGGAGCTGTTTTTTAGTGTTTCCAGCTAGCAATCCCTCTTCTCTCTTCGTCCTTCACTGTCCTCATTGATTCAAGCTGGTTTTCCCCAACTTTTCCACTTGGGTATACATCCTCCAAATAGTGGAGGCCCACATACATCTGAATGCACTAATTGTAACCTGGTTGTGGCCCACATACATCTAAACCGGGTAAAATCATCAATAAAAGTCTCAAAATAGTAACATCCTCCCAATGACTTTGTCTGTATAGGCCCACATACATCTGAATGCACTAATTGTAACCTGGCTGTGGCTCTAAAAGCAACATTACGGGGAAACGAAAGCCAATGCATTTTTCCCAAAATACATCCTTCGCACAAGTGCTCAAGAGGTCTCTCCAGAAGAGGTAATCCATCTAGCATTTGTGTACGCTGTAAGAGCATCAAGCTACCAAAGTTCAATGCCCCATGCGAGCATGCCATAACTCTGCCTGTATCATAGCAAGAGTAAGAGTAGATGCCAAGTATGCTAACTAATCAACTGAAAGAGCATTCAACTCATATAACCCATGAAATAAAGTGTCAGTCAAAACCAAAGTAATGCGTTCCTTGTCTCTCACCATGCATCTATCATCATCAAATGTGACCTGCAATCCACAACGTACCAAAGAAGAAATAGAGAGCATATTCTTCTTTATACTGGGCACAAACAAAGCATCCTGTATAGAGCCATCAATGGATGTGAGCACAATCTCCCCAACATCTCAAACAGGGTACGATGCATTGTTGGCACACTCTACAGACTTGCCAACTAGAGCAACATCAACAGAAGCAAATAAATCTCTGCGAGATGTGATGTGCCTAGAAGCACCACTATCAAAAAACTAAGTGCCTGCATCCTCAGTAGAGCTAAATGCTTGATCAGCCCAAGAAGTGTCATAATTGCATGTGTAAAAGCAATAGTCTCTGTCTGCAACAAAGGATGCAAACTCAATAGCAATGGAAGGAGCATAAAAAACAAACATTCCCGACTCCTTTTTTTCCTCCTTGGCGATGAACTTTCTACACTCAATGATATAGTGGCTTGGCTTTTTGCAATAATGGCATTTGCCTTTTTTGGCTTGTGTGTCCCCTTGTTTTTTAATTCCCTCTGAGGTGCCTGAAGTCCCAGAGCTCTGCGGAGCATTCTTTACTTGGCTGCCTTTGCCTTCTGTCTAGCCATAAAAGCCTGCTCAGAGGCTATGACATCCACACCACTACTTCTTCTTGTTTGCTCCTCCTCTAGAAGCAAACTGACTAATTGAAGAAAGGAAATAGGCTGTGGGGCTATCCTCATTGTGAGGTTTAGGGAAGTCTGGAAAGCCAAGTACGAAGGAGGTAATGAGTTCAATGTAGTAGATATCAGCTGTGTATCATTTGAATAGTACTCATTGACATTCATGAGTTGCTCATGCAAATCCTGAATTTTGTTCAAGTGATCCTGCATAGAATCACCCTCATCCATCTTTAATGTCTCAAGCTCTTTCTTTAAGAAAGAGATGCGGGTCTCATTCTTACTAGCAAACATTTGCTCCAAAGTTAGCCAAGCTTCTCGTGAAGAAGCTGCCGAACGAATGTGGGGGATGATGGACAACTGAATTGCCAATGCAATCAGTGACAAAGCCTGTGCATCCCATGTATCCCATGATTTTTGAGCTACTGATCTTTGGGATAGTGCCTAAAGTAGAGTAGGCTGAATAGGCTGAGGTGTCTATTGTCCACGTTCTCTTGGAGAGGAGGAGTAGCTGGAGCCACAAATTCGCGCCTAACTTCTTCGCCACTAACATAGTCCCAAAGATTTTATGCAACAAGTACATTCTTCATCATGAAGAACCAAAGTGAGTAATTGTTACCATCCAATCTGTCCTCCTTGGATACATAGGTAATGACATCACCTCCCTGATTTGCCATGATAATCAATGCCAAAAGAAGCAAAAGAGCAATGTCCAAGCTGGACCAACTTGAAAATCTTAAAATTTCTAGAAATTACAACAAAGTTTGCTGCAATTAGTACATTGATGTACACTTTGTCAAAATTGTTTGTAATGCACGCAGTCCAAGGTGCATTCAGTGTTTAGCAACACTGTTTGAGCAAAAATCCCAAAATTTCTTGCCCCAAAATTGTCCAAAACAATCTATCTCTGACTGAGACTGTAGTACATGTGCCAATGTGTTTAAAAAACTCAAAAGCCCAATTTTAAAAAATAAATTTACCAAAAAATTTGCATCAACCGTGTCCTAGACATGCATCTAGACAGCTATACTTGTTGGGCAAAAGCCCCTCTTCTAGAGATGAATCTGGAGTAAAAAAGGTAAATTAAAAAAAAAAACCTTTGAAATCAGTCGATCGGTTAAGCTGGTGGCCACAATAGCAAGTACAGGTGCAGGCGGTGACAGGTGGCAGAGGTACAAGGACTAGGCAGCAGCGCAGGAGCCAGATGACGGCGTTGGAGGCAGGTGTGAGACAGGGCAATACACTGGCGGATGGGTGGCACTCAGCAGGCACAGGCGGCACTGTTGACAGGTGTCAAAACCCTGGCGAGAGGGCGTAGAATAGACAGGCGGCGCTCAGGTCGCTGGTCAAGGGCATCCACTCTTACTCCTTAGGACACGACATTTGCTTTTGACGGGCTCAGGCTGACTGAGTGGGAGAAAGGCAGCTCCTAGAGCTGACAGTGAAAAAGGGGCAGATCTGTACCGAATTGGAACTCCTGTGAGCTAAGCAGAGCTGATCTATGCAGGGCCTCAGTTCTAATACCAAATGTGAGATGGAGAGAGAATCGAAGTTCAGCTCAAACTGCAGTAGACAGTGTGGAGAGTGAAGCACGACACCCAATGCAATAGATTGAAAGAGTGCAATCTGAAAGTACAAGGTACAACCCTTAAAACCTTAGGGTTGTAGGGGGTGTTTACACCCGAACATGATAAGTGCTTGTAAGTGTGTGGCATAAGCACATACGAAATAAGACAATAAGTCTAGGGGAAAAAACCTCTTGTATCGAGAGTAAAAAGTGCCCTAGTGTCCTACTGATCACCAACACTCCTATGTGAGCATAGACGTAATTGAAAACCCAACATAGATGTTCAACATATAAATGGCGTTATCCATTTGTATATGTCTAACACATTTTTGTTTCATTGTTTTTGAAACTCCAAGCAAATCTGCTTCATAGGCATAACATGAAAAGTCCAAGCATGCCTTCTGGCCCCTAATATTAATCTCCAAATTTTCAATAACTCCCAAATACTTTACCTTTGAGCTGTTCTTCACATTTGACAGGCATACGCATACTCACCTCTAGTTCTTCCTTTTCTAATACTAACTAACCTATGCCATTGTCTCCTCAAGGATAAGTCATTTGCAGCAATTGTCCATAGGTAACATCAGCCTTTTTAATTTTTAAATCCTCAAGCAAGTTGTAAGGAACTTGATTGATCCCAAGGCAAAAATCCCCATTGGAAATTTCCTTCCTTTTCTAGCCTTTTTGCTAATCCCTAGCTCATCTACAACTTGTTTTCCTTTCTTACTTCTTGCTGTCTTTGTTGGGAATAAAGGCTCATTGTATCTTTTACCATGTTTGGGTGTGAACACACCCTTACGCTTTGTACTTTATGTATATTCAAAACCTAAAATGTGGTACACAAGTCATTGTATAGAATACTCATTCGTGCCGTGCTCACTCTCTCATTCTACTGCTCTCAACTCTCTACCCCCCTTCACTCTCAGCTCACGCACAGACTCATGCACAACAAACTGGTATCAGAGCGGGTGACAAGCGTGAGGTGACACGCCTGAGGTGACGAGTGCTAGTCAGGGCGTGCACAATTAGGGCGTATATTGGACAAGTCATAGGCGGGCTCAATAGGCAGGCGTAAAAGACAGGCTTGTGCGCAGACAGGCGCCAGACAGGGTGACATAACATGCTAGTGCTGATGGACGTGTTGCACCTTGACGACTTGACGAAACGGGCTGTAGGAGAAACGGTGTACGGTGGACGAAACGGGATGCAAGCCATGGCGCATGGTGGACGGGACATGCTGTGACCAATCGATTCAAACGGGTCACACAACAAGCAGCAAGTCAACGTTTTTTCAAATATCTTTTTTTTTCTCTCCTTCATTGGGCGTTCACATGCCAAGGCACTAAGTCAAATTCTCCCCAAGGAATTTGGGGCTTTTCTCGGATTTGGGGATTTTAATGTAGAAAATGACAATTTGACTTAGAAATTGTGAAATCATTGCACAGTTGCCCGTGAAATTTTGAGGCTTTTTCACATTTCAGTGACATTTCTTCAATTTCAGTGAAATTTGTGCACACCGGACCCAAAAAATTTGGGGCTTTTGTAGAATTTCATCAATTTGTGCAAGAATTTATTGGTATATGCACTTGGATACTTGAATTGATGCAATTTTGAACATATTATCCTCTTAAAATTTGGGGCTTTTGACCCAAATTGTCAAGTTTGTGCTGGGGAATGCCTTTGGAGTAGAAATTGCAGTGAAATTTTGGGGATTTCACATGTAACTATTGGCTTGGTCTCAAACTGTGTCAGAAATTGCTTGAGGAGTGCAGCAAATAACATTTTTAATTCTGAAAATTCATATACAGATCTGAAAATTTCTGCAATCTTGGGATTCATTGCTGCTTGGTACTCTTGTGCTCTGTGGTCACTTGTGTCATATTTGGGCTTGCCTTTGGTGGCTGGTTAGTCAATTTGGAACTTCAAATTATGGCTGGAAACAGTGACAATAATAATCTTTTGCACATCAAGAAGCTTGAGGGTGCCCATAATTTTGCAATCTGGCAGAAACAATGCTATAATGTCTTTGTGTAGAAGAAACATGTAAAGCCCATCAAAACAAAGCGAATCAAACCAGTAGATATGAAACAAGAGGAGTGGGATGACTTGGATGAGCTTGCTCACTCTACTATTGAGCTCTCAATGTCATACAACTTGCTCTTCAACATTGAGAAGCTGAATTCAGCATATGCAATGTGGCAAAGGCTTGAAGAATTGTATGCTTAGAAAAGTGCAGGCTGCAAGGTTTATTGGCTAAAAAAATTAATGGACTTTCGCATGAAAGAGGGTACAGCCATGTATGTACATTTGAATGAGTTTAACTCAATTTTCAATCAGCTGATTGCTCTGGATTTTCATATTGATGAAGAGTTCAAATCTATCTTCTTGCTATGCACTCTACCTAAAAGTTGGGATACTTTCAGGGCAGCTTTGAGTAATTCGAATGCTCAGCTGTTATACTTTGATGTGAAGAGTTCTTTGCTGATGGAAGAACTCAATAGGCAAAATAACTCAGCAAACAAGTCTTCAAATGCATTACACACTAGAGGCAGATTTCAGCATAAGAGCAAATCTGAAAACAGAGCATGCAATGAATCTCGTGGAAAGAATGTGGAGTGCCATCATTGTGGCAAAAAGGGGCGCTACAAAAGGGATTGCTTTTAGTTAGCTTTTAGTTAAAGAAAGAGAAGGGAAAAAACAAAAACAATGAAGCCCACAAGGCTGAAAACAAGGACAACCAGCCTATCAAAAAGAGCAGTGTGAAAATAGAAGAGTTTAATGTAGTCACTCATAATAATGACAGTGATGGTGATATACTTCTAGCTTATTCTTTGGATACACATGCATTGATTGCAGATTTTGAGGATGATATTCATACTCGGATACTTGATTCAGGTGCATCCTTTCATCTCACACCACATCATGAGTGGCTCTCTAACTACAATGGTGCTATATGTGGTGTTGTTCACTTGGGGGATAACTACGCATGTAAAATTGGAAGGATTGGCAATGTGGAATTTCAGCATGGCTCCATGTTTGTTTTGCATAATGTGAGACATGTACTTCAGCTCAAGAAGAGCTTGATTAGCACAGGGCAACTAGATGATGAAGGCTATCACACCACCTTTGGGGATAGCAAATGGAAAACATGTAAGGGCTTCCGCATTGTTGCCAAGGGGTCCAAAAGTGATACTTTGTATCCGTTGCATGTATCTAGTGTGTGTGACCATGCTGTCGCCATAACTGAGCAGCTAAGTGTTTCTTTATGGCATAGCCGGTTGGGACATATGAGTCAATTTGAAATGAAAGTGCTCTCTCGTTTGGGTTATTTACCGTGTTTGAGGTATGCTGATTTTGAGCAATGTGATCATTACATTTATGGTAAACATGCTCAAACATCACACAAAAGATTTTTCTCTAAAGTCTTCACCCTTAGAGTTAGTACATTCAGATGTATGTCAAATGCCATGGTTATCTTTAGGGGGGAAGAAGTACTTTATTACCTTTATTGATGATGCCACATGCAAAGCTTAGGTTTATCCAATCCGTCGCAAAGACAAGGCCTTGGATAAATTTAAGAAATTCTTGGCACTTGTTGAAAATCAGACCAGTAAGACGTTAAAATGCCTTCGCTCTAACAATGGTGGGGAATGTGTGTCCAAAGCCTTTCAAGACTTTTGTGACAGCAAAGGGATTAAGAGGGAGCTTACTACTCCTCATAATCTGCCCCAAAATGGTGTTGTAAAGTGTATGAATCGGACCATTCTGTCACATGCTGCTTTACCCCATGATTTTTGGGCAGAGGTTGTTATGATAGCCGTACACGTGATTAATTGGTCACCAAACAAGTCTTTTGGGGGGGGAGGAGTTCCCCAAGAAGTGTGGTCGGGCAAGGCACCTTTGTATGCACACTTGAAAGTGTTTGGCTATGAGGCATTTGTGCACATACGCAAGGAAGAGCGCAACAAACTTGAGCCAAAGTCCTGTAATTGTATTTTCCTAGGATATGGTGATGAAGGTGAAATGGAGTATAGATTATGGGATCCCGAGAAAAGAAAAGTAGTATGCAGTAATGGTGTCATCTTTTGGGAAGATTGCATGCACAAACAACTCAAAAGAATAGAGAAGGTCTGAAGGGTTGTATTCTAGGAGGATGTACCAATAGGACAGCAAAGAATGCCTGTTAGACAACAGCAAATACTTGCTGAAGGGAATGATGCTATAAATGATCAGCAAGGTCTTCCCATGATGTTCCACAAATTCAGCAAGAATATGTGCACCTGGAATAACCTGAACCAATTATACAGCAAGCTGTACCTGCAGAACAACAAGCTGTTAATACAGATTTACAAGCTGAACAACCAACAAATATTAACCAATGGGTTCGTAGGTCGGCCAGAGTGCAAAAACAGTCAAACTGATTTGTTCCTAGAGTAAATTATGTGGCTGATTATGTCATGTTAGTAGATTGTGGTGAACCGTCATGCTTCCAGGAAGCAATGGACAAACACGATAGTAAGAAATGGCAAAAAGCAATGCTATCAGAGATGGAATCTCTCATGAAGAATCGCACTTGGGATTTGGTAGTTTTGCCAGAAGGACAAAAAGTGCTACCTTGCAAATGGGTTTACAAAATGAAAGTCACTTCTGGTTCTTTGCAAAGCAAGGCACGCTTGGTTGCTAAAGGGTACAAGCAAGACCATGGAATTGATTTTGATGAAATCTTTTCTCCTGTAGCCAAAGTGACTACTTTGCGAACCATCTTGGGCTTGGCTGCATCTGAGGACATGGAACTCATATAGATGGATGTAAAAACTGCCTTCTTACATGGTGATTTGCATGAGGAAATCTACATGCAGTAGCCTGACGGTTTTGTTGCAAAGGGAAAGGAGCACGTGGTATGTAAGCTCAACAAGAGTTTGTATGGGCTGAAGCAGGCACCGCGAGAATGGTATCGCAAATTTGATACATTCATGCAATCTCATGAATTTCATCATTCTCAAGTTGATCACTGCTTATATACTAAGAAGGCAATAGATAGCAGCCTTATTCTCTTGGTATTGTATGTGGATGACATGCTAATTGCAAGCAAAGATGTTCATGCCTTGTACTCCTTGAAGCAGCATCTACACAATAGCTTTGATATGAAAAATCTTGGTGAGGCAAATCACATTCTTGGCATGCGTATACTCAAAGACGGATCAAAGGGTCTTCTTTATCTATCACAGCAGGAGTATATTACGAAAGTTCTGCAATGCTTCAATATGGAGGGGGGAAAAGCTATTAGTGTACCATTGTCTCCATATGTGAAACTTAGTGTAGATGACAACTCTACATTAGATGATGGTAAGGTTGAAATGGCCAAGATACCTTATGCTTCAACTGTTAGTAGCTTGATGTATGCTATGGTTGCTATACATCCCGACATTGCATTTGTGATGGGAGTAGTTAATAAATACATGGCATATCCTGGCAAAAAGCATTGTGAAGCAGTGAAAGATATCATGAGATACCTTAAGGGTACAAAGGATTTGTGTATCTGCTTTGGTAAGCAGAAGCTATCTATTGTTGGTTTCATGGATGCAAACTATGCTGGCCATCCTCATTGTAGGAAGTCTACTTCAAGAATATGTGTTTATCTTCACAAGAGGAGCAATCTCTTGGATATCTAGGCTGCAAAAGTATCTTACACTGTCTACTACAGAGGCAGAATATGTGGCTGCCACGGAGGCATGCAAAGAGGCTTTATGGCTTTCAAGTCTGGTGAGAGAGCTTGGGATTACAGAGGTTCCTATCTTCCACTGTGACAGTTAGAGTGTTATCATGCTAGCACGGAATCCTGTTGTTCATGCAAAGACAAAGCGCATACAAGTGAAGTATCACTTTATCAGGGATGTACTTGATAGCAAAGGCATTGAGCTAGATCTTCTTACGAAAGGTCTTCCAGCTGAGTGGTTTGCTCATTGCCGCTAGATGATGGGGATTGGATAGTATATGTGTCTTTCAACTTTGTACATACATATACTTAGCTGATTCTTTCCTCTATCTTTAGGCACATTGCCTTTAGGTGGAAGGTTGTTGGGAATAAAGGCTCACCGTGTCTTTTATTGTATTCGGGTGTGAACGCACCCTTACACTTTGTACTTTATATATATTCAAAACCTAAAATGTGGTACACAAGTCATTGTACCGAATACTCATTTGTGTCGTGCTCACTCTCTCATTCTACTGCTCTCAACTCTCTACCCCCCTTCACTCTCAGCTCATGCACAAACTCCCAGACAATAGTCTTTTGAGCTTCACATTCAATATCCATCTTCTTGGCTCTCTTGTTAGCCAAAATATTTGCATTTTTGCATTGTTGAACATACTAGTTTCAATTAGATTCATACCAAATGGGCCTTCATCAGATCTTCTTTCCAATTGTTACCTAGTAGGTTCAAGTTGTCATTATTTATACTACAGTTTAACATCTTGCCTAGCATTCCATTGTGGCATAGGATACATCTCCGCTCTTGATCTTCTTGGATAAGGACAATTATGAAAACTATATACAATTTCCTTATAGTTGAAGCATTCAAAGTTCTCCCACTTGTTCCTTAGAGGTTCTCTAAATCTTGTCGTAGTGAAGGTTGCTTGGCTTGCAACATTTTCATGTTTAAATTCAGATTTGCTAATTGTTCTTGCAATTTCTAAATTACATCATCATTAGGTTTCCTATAACCTTGTTGTATACCATTTTCAGGTCTTTCAAATACCCTGGGAAGTTTTATATCTTGCTGTCCTGCATTTCCTGCGCCAATATCAACTATGTTGGATATTTGAATTGCAGTTGCAAGAATACTTCTCCTTTTCCTAACCTATTTAACTACATGCTCAAATGAATCAAGGTCTTTTATCAATATCTTTTCTCTAATTTCAAGTTTGAGCTGAGAAACAAATTTAACATTTTTCAAAGAACATGACTAGACTTTGCTCCATACCTTGTGTAACCTCTATCCATCTCTCTTCAAATTTGGAAATAAATTTAGATACTTCCTCGTTCTTTTCCTGAAACCCAATCCTAAAAAACTCTTCCCAAAGATTTCCATAAACTCTCAGAAGTTTGCCTCACTGCAAACTTGGTAATAAACCCAACACTAACTTGATTCCAATTTGCCTTTGTCTCCTCATTTAACGAATCCTACCACAATCTTTCAAAACCTTCAAGCAACATGTCAATCATTCGAAGCTTATCAGCATCAGTGCCTTTGGGATCCTTGTAGGCCATCCATTCCAATTTCTTGATAAGCTTATTTGCATCCTCATCTTCATTACCAAAAAAAGGTTTATACCCAATCACAACCATGCTTAAGTTTGTGTACAGGTTGGCTTCCAAACCTTATACTTCCAAGTTGATATGATTAGCAAGAGATCCTCAGTAGAGACACCAATCTATGGTAGGTGAATTGGGTGGTCGGCCTCTATCGACTCCCAAGACAATACCATAGGACAAAAGTTAAGAAACTCTCTTAACAAAACTTTTCAAATCAGCACTGCAAAAGGCAAATCAAGGTTCCCTACATCACTTTCTTTCGATTTAGCACTCAATCTAGCCTTATAAAAACTCAAATATTCAAATTTATACGTCCTTATTTTTAGGAGTGGCCCACTTCAGGTACTATTGTTGTAGAAACTATCACTGTAGAAACTGCAAGTGTCACTATGGAAAATGCAAGATTGTAGATGAAAAAATCCCTCTCTTTTTCCAGATATGTATTCAGCATGAAAATGCATACATTTCCGCATACTCTTTCTGGATAAGCACTACCAAGCTTCAAAACTCATTCTGGAGTGGTGAATATCGTTGCAGGAATTGCAGATACCGAATTTCTTTTAATTCTAGATCTGAATAACAGTGTGGAAAAGCATGTATTTCAGTCTACTCTTCTCTAATAGAACACTACGAAACTTTCAAGACCTGAAAAACTTCAAGAGCTGCAAAAATTCACATTATGAGAGCATGAAACATAGGCATGTGAGAAAGTCTTTTCATTTCCAAAAAGCTTGCAATTTTATTACTTCTGCTATTGTAAATCCTTCGAACTTTCCACTCACTCAAGTCATATATTCAACCTTAGACAACAATACATAATCTTTGCATCATACAAATCCTTCAACTACCGAAATTCTCATTTCCCTTCTCTAACTGATGAGAAACCTTTGACATGACATACACCATCAACAACACCTCTAACAAAAGACTGTACTCACAATGTTTCCTACTATTAGAGAAAAGGAAACAAAGGCGGAAAGCAAACCCTTGCTATCATAGTCTGAGAACACAAGAATTATAGTAGTAGATTTCATGCCATCATTCCATTCTTCAGCACATCGCCATCAGCTCTAAAAACCATGTAAGCTTCAATTACCTATTGCATGTCTCTTCTCCTCATGCTGTGTTTTTTCCCCTTTTTTACATCTCCCACGTTTTTCCTCTTTTCTAGAGTTCTTTTCCCATGTCAAGTAGCAAATATGCCATTAAACACTTTCCACCTAGGATCACAAATACCGCAATGGGACTACAAATCCTGCCAGCAAGATTGCATTTCCTGTAACATGAACAAATTTTAAAACTAAACAACAAAAACACATGGCAAACATGCGAGTTACCACTTGAGACTCCCATCGATTAACATGACTCCCGCTATGGGTAAACATTGAAAAGTCAAACAAATAATATTTTTACTATTTGTCCAGTTTGTCTACATGTGGTGACATGGCCATGGTTAAGTATTTTCACACACCAACGCCTTGGGGTAAATATGGGCCTGAGCTTTTCTTGTAATCCCTTTTTGGTTCCAGTTTCGGGCCTGAGAAAGGGTGTTGAGCTAAAAATTCATTAATTTTGATTAGCTCTTTAAAACAACCACAAAACAGTAAATTACTAAAAGTTCTCATTAAACATGGAGCAATTTTAAAGAGTTTCTGTGTCCCAAATGAAAACCTTAATTTGGGAGGATCCTTCCACATCTATAAATAGACAGGCTATCCACCATTCAGCCTATCCTTGTCTTGCAAGTTTTAGCCATTAGCCCTCTTCCACTAGCTGTCCAGCCCCCAACGATTGTAGCTACATGGTCTAGCTATTGCCTAGCCTCCCATTACTGCCAGTGATCAACTTCCATCATCTACATCAAGTCGTTTTTGTGTTTGCAACACTTTTCTTCATTAGTCTCTGCCTCGATTGGTGGTTGCTATACTTGGGATCTATCTCCAATGGATGATACACATTGACATATCCCTCAGCCCGCTCCCACAAGTTGAGCCATTGGCCGGTGGACAGCTCTACCCTTGAGCATCTTGTATATTCTTTCCTTCATTAACAACAAAGATTCGTTCACTTCAAAGTTCTCTTTATTCTCTGTCTGCATTTGTGTTTTTGCATTTTGTGTTTAGGGTTTGAATTTTGCACATCACTGTTTGAGCCTTTGTGTTTTAGTCGTGGTTGTACTTTCTATGTTTTCTCAATGCAAACCCTAGCATATCTTCACATATATGTGCCACTATGCAATCAGAGGAACCTCTTCAAACACCCTTAAACCTTCCCTAGATATATTGGCACTAATACACTCACAAAGAAACTACACTAGGGAAAGTAAACAATGCACTGGGACAACTAGCTCTATAGCAACCCCACTACTATTTATTAAAAACCGTGAGAAGCTATGACACCAAAAAGTGTGGATCTTCATGTTGAATCTGGTGGGAATCCCCCGCTTCAGCCAGCATACACCAAGTGGATCCTCATGTTGAATCTGGTAGACCTACCCCCTTCAATCAGGATATAACAAGCTAAGTTCAAAAAGACAACAAGCCAGCCCAATGTTCATCAAAGACATTCTTAGAACCGATACAAAAACCCTCCATTCAAAGATTATGGGCTTTTATCAAGATTTTGAAGGCATTTCGAAAACCTTACCGAAATTATAGAAGTCAGGTCTCCAGTTCTTGCAATTTGCTCGGTACTAAAAACCCTAGTTTTTTATGAACATTGAACCAACCTAGAAATGATGAATCACAACTACACTTGCATTCAATAGAGTGTTGTACAAACCTTATTCTGTGAATGGCCTGCTTCCTTATATTTTTAATGTTGTGCTTTTCAATTGCAGGATGATGAATCACATTGCTTGTGTGCACCTAAATGGACATTCTTGTCACATGGCAAAGTTAGGATTTTAAGCAAAACAAATGAGGTCTCTGAAAGTGGATATTTCAGTAAAATAGTCACATCAGCTGAATAGATAAAGAATGCTGCCCTTATGTTTAGGCAGGCATACCTATCTAGGAGTATATGATGCAAGATTAGTACACATCTCAGCTTTCACTGAGATTCAGGCATTCACATTATTTGTCCAAGTAGTGAAGAAATAATTAACATTGCTATATTTATGATAATACTTTGCTTACTTTAAGGAGAAATAAAAAAGAATATACCTTAACTCTTCATCCAAAAATGTTATTTCTAGCTCTCCACGTGCACGATCAGGAGCCTTTATACTTATCTGGACATACATCCATGCACTTGAAAATTACTAGAAGCTTCATATACAAGAGGCTTAAATAAACTATTCTTTCTTAAAACTACACCTTAAAAGCTATTGCTGACTGCATTAATGTAGCAAAGGATGACTGTTTGCCAAATGATGGTGATTTTAAGACCAAGTTATCCCGGAATTTCATGATAGCCGAAGTGCACATCATTCAGGAATTGTACGTCAGAATGCACATGGATACAGGATGCAAGTGAACTAAATGGGAAATTGCTTTGGATTTCTCTTCATTCTTGTCCCCTCTGGATCCTCATGCTACTAGGGCTTAGAAATGAAGATGAAGGCAACGAACACAGCTGCATAAATAAATCATGTGCCTGTATTATATGATTGCAATGTGCATTGGCAGTGATGAAGTGGAGGTTGAAAAACTGGAAGGGTGGCTGAACATTGATGGATCCATTCCCAGCTTCAAGAAAGGAATATGGAAAAAACCTTCAAGTACACAGCCTACTCATCTCTCCAAGGGACCCTTGTATCCTTGCAGGTTGCCTCTGATATGCAAAGACCATGGCCCCCATAATACCATGTGCACTTTTGCTTATCATCTTCATGCTTTGGATTTCCCTTCATCCTTGTCCCCTCTGGATCCTCATGCTACTAGGGCTTAGAGAGGGCTAAAGTGCAATGTTATGATATATAATTTGTGGCTCCCCCCCTCCTGCTGTCCTGGATGCCTCTCATCAAGTACGGGCAGTGGAAACTTTCCCAACTCTCTCTCTGCCTTAGATACAGCACGCTTCTATGTTCTCATGTATCCTAACCTACACTTTTTCATCATCTACCAAAACTTCATCACACTGCAGAAACTTCAGTATGTGCAGCAATTTCAGTATGTGCAGTCCTCATCATCTTTTCAATTTGGAACCTAAGTCTTTTATTGGCAATGTTTGCTATACCAACTTGGGGCCAAGCCACATTATAGCAGTGTATGGAGTGTCAATATTAATCCAAGCAACATCTTTTTCATCTTGGATTTGGGACTTCAGTCTTTTATTGGATAGGTTCAGGGTGGTTTCATACATTTAGTACGATATGTTCAGTGTGAGAATATGTATGGTATGGAATGTAAATTTAAAAAAAAATAAAATACACAATTTCATACGTTCATTAAAACATTATATGTTCATTTAAAAAATACATATAAAATTATATATAAAATCAGCCTACACACACAAAATGTGCAACTTAAATATAGATCATGAAAAGCACAAAGTCTCATGAATTTGAGTTTAGAAAGCAATTGCGAGGCCACATAACAGTTGAAACTAGAGTCATCTAACATGTTCTATTGAGTACTCCAAAAAGATACAAAATGGCATCTACAAGGCACATGCCATCACTCAATGCTCATAAAAGGACTCAAAATGACAAAATACAAAATGACTCATGACTCACGAGGACTCCTCATCATCAAGCCCCAATACATCGGAAGGTGGAGAGCCGATCTCACTAGAAGAGGCCTCATATGGCTTACCAAAGTCTCCATCTCTGATGACATTCCCGTCATCATCATACTCAGGCTCTCTAATCGGAGCATCCTCTACAACAACTGCATGTGCAATACAAGAACTCTCAGAGCCTCACCTCACATAGGGTCTAATGGCTAGTGGTGGTTCTAGTGCTCGCAACTCAAGCAATAACTCGACAGCCCATACAGGTGCATGAGACTTGATGGTCAATCTCTTCCAACTTCATGTAGAGATCCCTAAAGATGGCCTTTTGTTCCTCATTTCACTCTTTGTTGATACTCTTCAGGGTAGCCCCGCTCAACTTTAGGTCATTAACATTCACCGAATCTAAGCAAAATGATAAGTTGCATATGAAGATTCAAATCTAACTCATTATTTACAATTTTAGCAAGTGGAAGACGTTAGAGTATCACAAATTACATGTCTGGCCATAGGTATCTCAGGCCTTGTCCATAACATATGTAAGTTAGAGCAATAGTATATTAATTGTTCTAGCTTCAGTATGCTTAGTGTATATGAGAGAGTATTTGATTAACTTCTCTCACAGGTACTAGCCCAGCAAGCCTACATTAGGTAAAAAATTTAAACGGTCTTCAATGTTCATATAGCAATCAAAGATTGTACACTCTTAAGATTCTAGGTGACAACTTACAAGTTTAAATTGCAAACTTTAAACTTTAAACTTCAAAGTTCAACTCACCTATTCAAGCACTCTAAGGGCAATCTTTTGGACATTAGATACTTGATATCCAAAAGATTCCCACCAAAATAGAGGCTTGGACAAAGACAGCCTTTTCCATCATAGAGCAAAGGCAAAAATGATTCCTATTTGGTCGCTATGGTTTATAATTTCTTGTAGGATGTGCTACATGGTGGTTCGTTTTAACCAATCTTTTCTGCAATAAAATCAGTTTTCAAATGGTGTTCACCAACTGATCACTTCTTTTAGCTTGAGGCTCTTGTCTGGAAGGATGGATGCATGGAGGGTTTTTAGGGACAATGCCATGCTTCCTCTTTACGAGCTAAATTGCAGCATGCTCAATCTTTATTGGCTCATTCATTGTCACTATGTCAGACAAGAGATTACAATGATGACTTGCTCACATGCATCGAATGGTTGAAAGGTAGGGTTCAATCTCTTCAAGAAGAGGAATATGCAAAATACGAATTGCTGGCTAGGGCTGACGCTTTACACGATAACAATTGTCAATCCCATCAATTTTTTGCTCATCTGCACCAGAAATATGCCCGGGAAAATATAGTGTGTTTAATGGATGGACAAGGTGTTATGGTGACCAATCCTGCTTCCATCATTTGAATGAGTGTTGAATTTTATAAATCCTTACTGGGTTCGCAAGAGTTTCTTTCAGATGTTGCTCATTCTGCCCATGGATATATTTGTGGGTTGGTTAGTAATCAGGTCAAACCCGAGTGGGTGGATTTAATGGAGGCTGATATTTCAAAAGATGAAGTGGAAGAAGTATTGCCCCACTTGCCTCGAAGGAAAAGTCTTGGCTGGGATGGGCTGCCTAATGAGTTGTTTTCAGCCCATGTGAAGCAGTTTAAGGACCCATTAACTCGCATGTGTCAGCAAGTGTGGAATTCCGGAACGATGCCCTCAGATTGGAAGATTGTTGTCATTAGGTTGTTGCCCAAGGTTCCCTCTCCAACATCTTTGAAACAATGCCCAAGTGTGGAATTCCAAAACGATGCCCTTAGATTGGAAGATTGCTGTCATTAGGTTGTTGCCCAAGGTTCCCTCTCCAACATCTTTGAAACAATGGAGACCTCTTTGCTATGGGTTCGTTATATAAAATCTTTTCCAAGATCATTGCCAACAGATTATAGAAGGTATTTCCGCACCTGGTTCATCCACGGCTTCAGGCCAGCAGGTGGTTATGCTTTAGCTCGATATTGAGAAGGCATTTGATCATGTTAGTTGGTCTTTTTTGCGACAATTAATTTCTACAATGGGTTTCGGTCCTCGCATGATTTCTTTGGTAGATACCATTGGTTAGGGTGATGTGCCTCGTATTGCACTTAATGGAGGGATCACAGAGGAAATTGCCTTATCCCGGTCTCTTCGGCAAGGCTACCCTCTTAGCCCTTTGTTGTTTGCTTTAGTCACTCACCTGATGCTCTCATTGTTAGATAAGTTGGTCGATCAAGGTAAGATAGCTGGCTTGTCTCTTCCCTCTGGTACCCAACTTATGGGTCAATCTTTGGCAGGCGATTCTTTTATGTTTCTCAAGGCAGATCACACTAATATTAATCGGGCAATGGTGGCGTGAAATCTTTTCGCTTTGGCATTGGGTCTCCATATTAATACTCAGAAATCTACTCTTCTCTCTTGTACGGAGAATGATCTACAAGCATTGGGCTGGCATGGTAATGTGATCTCAAGGGGAAATATAACCAGATACTTCGGATATCCTATTGGTGTGGAAGTAGCTCCTCATGCCTTGCTAGATTGGATGGGCTCCCAAATTCATGCTAGGTTTATGTATTGGAAATCTCAAGGCTGGCCTCTACATGTCCGACTTAAAGTTGCTCAGTGTATTATGATCAACATGATTTCGTTTTTTCTGCCACTGCTTCCTTGGACTAAGAAGTCCCTTTTGGAATTGGTTTAGTCTATTAGATTCATGTTGTGGAAAAAGAAAGGCAATCGTTTGGGATAGGTATGGATTTCATGGTAGCATGTCACTACTCCGAAAAGGATGGGGGGTGCAGCTTTGCTGGATGCTAAACTCACATATGGCTACTTTGAGGCTAACCCTTTTGCAGGTCCTGTGCATAGAGTCATCCTTGGTTAGATATTGCTAAATTTTTCATAGAAAAGACTGGCATATCTCATGGTAACATGGTTATTCATGCCTCATGGTGGCATATGCTCAATTCCTCGAGGCCTATTAAGGTCTCTCAGTCTTTTCTCCTTCCTCATTTTATTGCATCCTGGCAGGAGTTATTATGTTTTGTAGTTCAGCGCCCTTCTGATAGTCGTAAGGAGGATAATTTGCTACAAGCAAAAGTACTGGCATCCTCCAAGTTGTTGGACTGGTCGGATGAAAATTTGCAGGGAGATAAGTTTAATTGGATGGCTCATTTGGGGTTGCAGACTGTTGTTGATGGTGTTATTCTTGGGCAGCCCCGTCTTTATTCTTTCAGGTGTATTCGTGAGTACTTTTGAGTTCCTTGTAGATATAGTGACATTTGGTCATCCATACAGGACAGACTTCAGAGGTTCGCCCCCTTGCTTGCATTACAACCATTGCAACCATGGTTTGATTGGATGTTTTTGCTTCATGATGATTTCGAGAATAGGTCAACTAATCAGATATATCATTAGATGGTGAAGGCTAAGAAATGGGTCACTGGGAAGGTCAATAAACTATGGCATATTGGGGATGTGTTGCGTGCTCGAAAGATTTCTGCAAGTCGTCGTGTTTTCTGCACTACATGTGATGAGTCATTGCTTCATCTTTTTGTCTCTTCCCCTGTTGCTCGACAGATTTGGAGTTTTATTTCCCGTGTGTGGTCTTCGGCGACTCAGCAACACGAATGCTTCCTCATTCATGGATTATGGGAAACATGCCCTCTATGTTTTCTTTGCCTTCAGATTATTCCTGCCTTTTCCATTTCCTTAGGTGGACAGCCCTGTGGCATATTTGGCGCACTCGTAATGCCTTATTTTTTATTCGGTATCGGGCATCCATGGTCATGTGGCCCATGTTCGTGGTTTAGTGCTATGGCAGATCTCTTCTATGATATCAGCTGACCTGGTTCTTCATGACATTACTGCGCCCTGGCTGGCTATTGTTCGCTCTACTCTGCTGTCCTTCCGATGTGATCTCTTAGTGGTACTCATGTAGAATGGTTGTTCTGATAGCCTAATGGCTTCATTATAGTTGTTTTCCCTTTTGTTTGGTTGGCATGAAGGCCTGATGTAAATATTTCCATACATTAATATACTCTTATTCACGAAGAGAGAGAGAGAGAGAGCAGTAGTAGTAGAGTGTGATGCACAATGTGCGGGTACGAAAAGATATACCACTCTTTAGGTTTTTTTATAGCTATATGTAAAGGACTAAAGTACAAGTGCAAGGGTGTCTTCACACCCTAGCATGTATAAAAGGCACACTAGCCCTTTATTCCCAACCTCCTCCCACCTATAGGCAACGTGCTTGAAGGTAAAGGAAAGAATCAACTAAGTCTAAGTATATACAAAGCTGAAATACAAATACTATCCAACTCTCATCATTTATCGGCAATGAGCAAACTGCTTTGCTGGGAGTCCCTTCGTAAAAAGATTTGTAGGATTATCATCTGTATGTACCTTGACAAGCTCAATACTTTTCTTGTCAAGTACATTCTCGATAAAGTGATATTTTCCTGTATAAACTTCGTCTTTGCATGAAAGACAAGATTCTGTTCTAGCATTATAGCACCTTGACTATCACAATGAAGGACAAGAGTGCCAGTAATGCCAAGCTCTCCCACCAGATATGAATGCCTCAGTGGCAACCACATACTCTGCCTCTATAGTAGACAATGCAACACACCTTTGTAGCCTCAAGATCCAAGAAATTACTCCCCTTGTAAAGTTAAATACATACCCTGAAGTAGATTTCCTGTAGTCAGCATGACCAACATAGGCTGCATCTGTAAAGCCAACGACAGATACTTTCTTCTTTCCAAAGTAGATATATACATCCTTTATGTCCTTAAGATATCTCATGATATCTTTCATTGCTTCCCAATGCTTTCTACTAGGATGTGCCATGTATCTGCTAACCACTTCCACCACAAATGCTATGTCAGGACATATAGCAACCATAGAATACATCAAGCTACCCACAACTGAAGCATGTGGGATCTAATCCATTTTAGCCTTTTCATCATTAGATGTAGGGTTGTCCTCTATACCAAGTTTCATGAATGGAGGTTATGGTACACTAATTGCTTTCCTCCCCTCCAGATTGAAGCATTGCAAAATCTTACATACATATTCCTACTACGACAGATAAAGAAGATCTTTCGATCTGTCTCTGAGTATACACATCCCAAGAACAAGGTTGGCTTCACCAAGATCCTTCATATTGAAACTACTATGTAGGTTTTGCTTCAATGTGTCCAATGCATGAACATCCCTACCACCAATCAACCATCCACATACAAAATCGATATAATAAGGCTGCTATTTGTTGCCTTCTTGGTAAGCAATGATCCACTTGACTTCTTTGAAAACCTTGAGATTGCATGAATGTTTCAAACTTATGATACCATTCACATGGTGCCTATTTCAACCCATACACGCTTTTGTTGAGTTTACATACCATCTTTTCTTGCCCCTTCACCACAAAACCTTCTGGCTGTTGCATATATATGTCCTCATGCAGATCACCATGTAAGGAAGCAATCTTTTCATCCATCTATATGAGTTCTATATCCTCGCATGCAACCAAGCCCAATGTGGTTCGTAAAGTAGTCATTTTGACTATAGAAGAAGATCTTATCAAAGTCAATGACATGTTCCTGCTTGTACCCTTTGGCAACCAACTATACTTTATACTTTGGCGAGGAACCAAAGGTGACCTTCATATTGTAAACCCATTTGCATGATAGGATTTTCTACCCCTTAGGCAAATGCACCAAATCCCAAGTACCAGTTTTCTTTAAATTCCGTCTCTGACAACATAGCTTTATGTCATTTCTTGCTGTCCTTTATGTCCATTGCTTCCTTGAAGCATGACAATTCACCACAATATGTCAACATGACATAATCAGCAACATAATTCGCACCATGTGTAAAGAAAAATACCCTAACACAGAAACATAAACAGAAACCGTACAAAAAAGCACAGACTGATAAAAAGAACACAGTTAGGGTTAGGGTTAGAGTAACTCAAAGACAATGAACACAATGAATAAATGAAATGATATGACTACTAATAATACGATGCTCATGCAGCAAACACACTATGCAATGAAGGAATACTGAACCTCGAACTTCAGTATCTCTAGGATCAGGGCAGGTGTAATGAGCTGAAGAGAGTATCGTACTTCGAACGGATCTCGAATCGCAGCAAGGCAACCTCTGGATGTTGAACACCAGCAACTGCAGCAGTGAGAAGCTGGATCTGATGTAGGCAGTAGTGAGGAGAGAGAAAAGCTAAAAACAGAGCCTACAGGAGAGAGAAAGATTGAAAACACAGGCACGATAGCTTGCAGGAGAGAGAAAGACTAAAAACGGAGCCTACAGGAGAGAGAAAGATTGAAAACGTACGCAGGACAGATTGCAGGAGAGAGAAAGGCTGCAACAACTGCAGACAGGAGAGAGAAAACTGTCAGGGCGGCAGTTGAAGCTTGCAAACGCAGCAGTTTGCTAGCGTGGCAGGCTGTACGACAGCAGTATAGATGAACAACACTCAGTCGCCAGGCAGAAACAGCAGCAATCAGCATGTGGAGGGCTGGAAACAGGTGCCAAACTGTAGGGAACAGTGATGGACAGCAAGGGCTGAGATGTCCTTCGTGACCGAGGTGTGGGCAGCAAGCTGGTAACACCTGAAACTTGCAAAAACGAGATTGTAAAAGAGTAGAGGGCTGGCTGCCAATTTATAGAAAATTAGGGTTCTAGATCCTCTCCCACTTAACTTTCTCGATCCACTCCCTGTTTTAGGATTTTGGCTAAAATAAGCCTAAAATAAGCATGTTTTGAGGTTGTTTAAGTGGCTAAGTGCATTTCTTAGCACAAAATCCCCTCTCAGGCCCAAAATAGGGTGAGAAAAGTAGGCCAGCCTAAATTTTGATTTACCCCAAGGCGTCCCACCCCAAAGCAGCTAGGGCATCAGACAAAAGGTGCACGTCGGCTGCCTAGTGGCCTACCAAGTCTATAGAGGCGATGGATATCTTACCAAGGGAGCCTAAGTGATCACCCCAAAGAGGTCAGGGCATCGGACCAAGGGTGCTCATCGCCTGCCCAAGGGCCTACCAAGGCCTACCAAGTAGGCACAACATCCCCTCTCAGGCCCAAAATAGGGTGAGAAAAGTAGGCCAGCCTAAATTTTGATTTATCCCAAGGCGTCCCACCCCAAAGCAGCTAGGGTCCAGACAAAAGGTCCACGTCGGCTGCCCAGTGGCCTACCAAGACTATAGAGGCGATGGATATCTTACCAAGGGAGCCTAAGTGATCACCCCAAAGAGGTCAGGGCATCGGACCAAGGGTGCTCATCGCCTGTCCAAGGGCGGTACTCAGATAGATGGCCCGGTCAACAATGGACTTATTTGTTTATTTTTTTTTAAAAGTCTTTTGAAAATACATAAGTAATATAGGGGCAACGGGAATAATTGATAGATAGGAAAAGATCAAGAGAGTTTTAAACCCAAGTTATTCACAAAACTAGCAAGCCAATCCCTTGCACTGGCGAGGATAAGTACCTAAGGATGATAAAAGTGAGTGTATGTGCCAATCATGTGTTGAATATGTAAGAGGCAAAAAAACGGTGGGCTTAGCAAGACAAGCAAAGCAAGCAAGGGTAGGGAAATTGCCTTTAGGAGAACTGCCATGTGTTATGCTACGAATATGGTGGATCCTAAAGTCGACCACTCCAAAAGACCGAAAAGGGATAAATGCGCACAGATGCATGTTGACATAAACAGAATGCCAATGCATAGGGTAATACAAAGGGAGATGCAAGATGTCATGCTCATGCAATATGCTATGTAACAGTGCCACTGGGACAGTACCCTCGCAGGAGAAGTATTCACTTGTCCAAGTGCCCTTTTACAATCAGGTCATCCTGATTGTACGGATGAAGTTACAAATGTCCATAATACAATACAAAAGAATAAGTGAATGTAATGTCTAAAAAATTGTAAGCATCATCACTGTCACGATTAAGAGTAGGAGTCGCCCCCTCTCAAACTGGAAGGGAAAGCAAGAGGGAAGCACCCTCTTCCCATCAAGCTGAAGAAGTAGAGGAGGGTGTACCCAAGCCGATCCTAGGTAGCAGGTACTAAAGGACCGGCCGGTTGACCACTTTGATCAAGATATCTGTAAAATTATCTGATGAAGGCGCAAACTCTAGGCGAATAGTGCCTAGCTCAACCTGCTCTCCGGAAAAGTGAAAGTGAACTCCCACATGCCATGTTTGCGGTGTGATGATCGGATTGCCCGCAAGGGCAATGGCACTCTGGTTGTCGCAGTAGACAACTGTGGAAAAGTCACATGGAAAATGAAGCGCCGCCAGTAAACTCCTCAGATAGATGGCCCGGTACTCGGCCTCGGCCGTGGAAACCGCCACCGTCTCTTACTTACGGCTAGACTAAGAAATGGGAGCTGTGCCCAAGGTAAAGAGGTAGCCGCCATGGAAACGCGGAGTGTCAGGATCTCCTGCCCAATTAGAATCAGTGTACCCCTTGCAAACATAAACCAGAACCATATGTCAAGCCATAAGAAAAAATACACCGCAAATAACGCAACACACGAAGACATGCAATCCAATGTGACATCCTAGGTGCTGTGAAATACTAACTCAGTATGCTAACTAAGTAAGCTAAATCTGGCCTAGTGTGATTTAACCAAAGAAGTTTTCCTACAACTGAACGATAGGTGTGTGCATCGAAGAGCTGTCCTAGGATATCCTTTGACAAGTGGACAGTAGGATTAATAGGCGTGGCCACTAGCCATGTCTGATCCAAAGTGTACTATTCCACAAGCTGAAATGCATGCTTTTGTTGTGACACAAAAATACATCCTCCAGAACGAACTATCTCCATCCCCAAAAAATAAGACAACAAACCAAGGTCTATCATTTCAAATGTAGCTTTAAGCTTAGCCTTAATTTCGGCTATGGCAGCAGAATCTGAACCTGTGATGAGTAAGTCATCAACATATAGCAAGATATAGCTAACCCTCTCTGGAGTGGATCGAACATACAAGTTCAGGTCATAAGGGGTAGAATGGTATTCATGAGTCTGTAAGAACTCATCCATTCTATGGACCGCGGCGCTTGCTTCAGCCCATAAAGAGCTTTCTGCAAGCGGAATACCGTATCCCTAGGGTTCCCTAAGGGAAAGCTCGGTGGCTGCTCCACATAGACTTCCTCCTCCAAGTATCCGTTCAGGAAGGCACTCTTGACATCCATTTGATGTATCGGCCAGCCGTGGTGAGCGACGAGCGCGAGTGGCAACCGAAAGGAAGTCAACCGTGCAGTAGGGGCAAAGGTCTCTTCATAATCAATGCCGTGCTTCTGTCGAAACCCTTACACTACAAGGCGATCCTTGTACTTGTCTAATGTCCCATCAGCTTTTAGCTTTGTCTGAAAAATCCACTTTGTCTCGATGATTTTCTTGTGGCTCGGACGGTCCATCAATGTCCAAGTCTCATTTCGGTCAATACTCTCTAGCTCCCTTTCCATGGCCTCTCGCCAATTGAGGGTGCTAAAGAGCCTCCTGCCAGGTATTCGGCTCAGACTGCGTTGTGTAATTTGTAAACAGCGATGCAAATGATGCCTGAGGAGCAAGCCGGACAAATCTTCTAGGTTCCTCCGGAGTGGAATCCGGTGGTAGGATCCTCGAATCCCGCATGGTCTGCTGGTACCAGCAAGGTAACGGGTCTCGCGAAGGGGGCTTGGGAGGTAAAGAAACTGCAGGAATGTCAAGAGCGGGAAGTAGACCAGGCTCAGTAGGCACGAAGAAGAAGGAAGTGGATCGGAATCTGGTGCAAAAGACTGCACAATATCCCTCTCATCAAAGACAACATCCCGCCTAACGATCACCTTGTTTGTCCGAGGATCGAACAAATAATAGGCTTTCACTTCAGAGGAATATCCCACAAAAATAAGGAGATTAGCTCGGGGAGTAAGCTTTCCTATCTTATCATTAGACGTGTGTATGTACGCACGACACCCGAAGACTCTGAAATGGGAAATAACAGCTGAGAGAGAAAAAATTCCTCGTACGGGGTCTTCTGAGGAAGAGCCGTAGTCGGGCACCGGTTGAGGATATACACTGAAGTGTTAACAGCCTCAACTCAAAGGTGCTCAGAAAGCTCTGCTGCGAACAGCATAGAGCGTATCATTTCCATAACTGTGCGGTTCCTACGCTCTACGACTCCATTCTGAGAGAGGGAGTTGGTAGAGGTGAGCTAGCGAGAAATACCATGCTTCTGTAGAAACTCGAAAAACTCGTGGGAGATAAACTCACCACGACTCACTCCTCATGCACCCAACACGACGACCAATCTGGTTATGAACCAGCAACACCCAAGCAAAAAAATATGTGAAAGTATCTGACTTATGCTTGAGAAAGTACACCCACATGTATCGAGAATGATCATCCACTATCAAAAAGAAGTACAACGCCCCGTTCAAAGCAGCAGTGGATGTCGGCCCACAAAGATCAATGTGAATCAATCTAAGAGGCTCCTCAACTCTATGTGTAGATTGCTGAGGAAATGGAATACGGTGCTGCTTCCCGAGCTGACTCGAGCTAGCTTCAGGCGTGGAAGGCCCTCAACCAGCTCACGACGTGACAACTCATAAAGTGAGTCATAACCAAGATGCCCTAAGCGAAAATGCCAAAAACGCTCATTGTGCATAGGCTCCTGAGATGTGCCTAAGGCCTGGAAGCTATGGAACACGGAGCCTTCGGCGGTCGGCTCCGTCAAAAAGTGTATCATGTGGTATAGGCCATTAGGCTGTGCCTCACCACGAGCAATCACCAAATCAGTCAGAGAGTCAAGGACCTCGACTATGGTCGCCGTAAAGAAAACTACTCGCCCCAACCGGCAAAGCTGCTGAACAGATAACAAGTTCACCCCAAGCTGAGGGACATGATATACATTGTCCAGCAAAGCCAGATCCGTACCCTTGTCAGTGGCAAAACTGACGCAACCTTGAGCCTAAATCTTGACGGAGGAGTTATTTCCTACACGGACCCGCCCGACTGCAGGGGCTCGGGTACGGAAAATGTCCTCTATAGAAGTCATGTGATGTGTAGCTCCACTATCCACAATCCAAACTAGAGCTGAAGTGCTTGGCTGTGACGTGTGGACCTCTGCAGTAACCTCGTTGGGAGGTAACTCACAGATGTGGACGAGACTCGCAACTGATATCTCTATGGAGACGATATGGGCCTCTGTAGACCAGTCAGACAAGCCCTCTGGAGTTGAGAACGTTATTGACTGAGATGACTGTGCGGTAGCAGTATGAGTCTGACCTTTGAACTACCCCTTGCCATCACCCTACCTTCCTTGCTGGGGGTTGCTTGACTGAGGAGCGGGGGTCTGAGACTTAGGTTTTGGTGCTGTGCCTCTTGTCTTTGATCAACACTTGTCATCAAAATGGCCAGCCTTTTGACAATGTTGACAATACCTATTCTTTTTAGGTACATTTTGCCACGTTGGTTTAAGTTGTGATTGGGAGTTTCCTTGAGAATCCCCAGATTGATTTAGCTTTTGAGTTTGATTTTGATTTTGAGTAAAGATTTTGTTTGGTTTGCCCTTCCCTTGTTGCCCTTTCTGAGAACGTGCAAGAAGAGCTCTCTCTGAAGAGAAATTCGTATGAAACTGATCAAACAACCGTGGATAATGCAACAGCTAACACTCAAATTCATAGAATGTAGGCATGGTAGACTTTGAAACTATTCCTTCCACAAAATTGAAATATTTCTTGGGCTGTTTATTTAGGAACAATGTGACCTAATCGTCAGAGGACTTGGGAGTCCCTGTAGTGGAGAATTCAGCGAGGAGACGCCGAAACTCAGCCAACTTGACTTTCAAGTCATCCCGGTTAGTGATTTTGAAAAGCTAAAGCTCATGGTCAAGATTAATACAATGGGTCCTATCTCGAGCCGCATAGTGGTCAGTCACGTATGCCCATCGCTCTGACGCAAAGTCAAAATACTGAAGCTGAGAATGAAACTCTGGCAATAAGCCCTACATTACCTCGATAATAGCGGAGGCATTCCTAGCCTTCCATGAGCGAACGACCTCGTATGGAACAAATGCGGGATCAGGTTGGGGTTCCAACCCCTGCACTAGATCCCATAGGTTCTGTGAATCAAGGACATGTCTCATCAAATTCGACCAAGTAGTAAAGTTTGACCTGTTAAAACGAGTCTTATCATTAAATGCATTCTTGGCAGAAGATGAGCTAGAACCATGAGGTGTCAGGTGGGTGGAGTAAGATGATGGTGGAAAAGATGGTGGAGGTGAGAGTGTTTGATAAGAGTAAGGAGGGGGAAGAGGTGGGTAGGCAGAAGTAGGTGTCCAATGAGTGCCGATTGATGAGGAGGCACTGGAACATGAATATTTCCATAAGATGCCAGTATAGGTGGAGGCGCTGGGACACAGTAGCCTTATCCAAAGTAAGGCTGGGACATAGCATTATGACTAGAAGGTCCACTAGGCAATACCATGGAGGCAAACTGTGGAAGCAACTGATCCACACTCGGGAGAGACTGAGTGGGATACCCAAGCTTCAATGATCCTGAAAGTGTGTACGAGGTAGGTGAAACACCACCCGACTGAGGGAAGGATATTCTAAAGGATGTGCCTATGTTTCCATAAACCCCCGGTGTACTGTGCAGTGCGACATGAGGTATCTGAAATGAAAATGTAAATGGTGTAAATGGAAGTGGTGAAGTAGCAGAAAAATGTGGTGGTATGGGTGGGTTTTGAAAGTGAGGTGTATGAGGTGCAGATTTTTTTTGTTCATTTTTATCATTTAAAGACTGAAAATGAAACTGTGAAGATGATGATAAATCATGTAATGAAGTGAAAGGAACACTAAATTCATTCTAATTATGTGAAGTAGACAGAAAAAAAGAAAGGACAGAAGAAGAGTTACCTGGCTTTTTCTTATAATCCCCGCAACGTGTGTTAACATACAAGAATTGGACCTCTAGAGAACCTTTTCCGTAGTCAACAGACTGGACTCTCCACATGATCTCTACCAATATATTGCAAAACAAAATAGGTAAAAGAAAAAGGCACAAAAGACCAATCAAAAGTACCTTGCACCGGAAAGGACGGAAGAGTCTGAAAAAATGGAACATACTCCGGATCTTACTCTCCAAGAGGGGGCCCCATCCTTGATGGAGGTCTCGACGGCCCTGCAACATCATCAAACTTACGCGCAACATCTTATTCACTACTCACCTTTAGAGAGGATTCTTGTGTATCTGGTTGTCGTGTTTCTCTACACCACACTCTGTGTACTAGAGATCCATTCTCTCTATGTTTTATTTATTGCTTGAACTCTTGAAACTCTTGTGAGTTTGTATTTTTTGGCACACATCTACCCCTCAACATCTCTTGCCTCTACTCATCTTCTCTGCTTCTCCAGCTTCTCATATTGATGCTTTGCATGCAGCCATTGTTTCCTCATCTACAAGCGTTATATTGGATACTTGTTGTATTGAGATTCAAGTTTCAATGAGGATGTTGTATCTTGGTGCTCCAAATGTTTCAATTTCAGAGAGGGGTGGCATATGAAAGAAGAAGAAGAAAAAGAAGAAGAAGAAGAAGAAGAAGAAGTCTTAGTGCTATTATTGTGGCAAGAAGAAAAATCTCCGGAAGGATTGCAAGATATTAGCAACTTTACAAAGGGAGAAGGCACGAACAGTGACAAGGAGAGATGACTCTCTTGGCAAGTCTTCCTCATCTACACGTCCAAGTTTAGCCTCTTACAATACAGCCCTAGCAATGGCTGCAAGGGGGCCCCTTCCAGCTCACTAATACAAGTGATGCAAGGTAATCCCTCACAACTCTCCAATGCCGGAGAAGGAATGTGAGAGGTCGGTGAGTTGGGATAATTGTGCCTCATCTATACAAGTATATAGGTGCACGGGATCCAAAGAGGGATTTCCCTAGCACATCAACCAAAGTCTAGCAGGTTTTCGAATTCTTGAGTTGGGATTGACATCAAAGTTCATGATGAGCTATTTGACAGAGAGTGAGCTTGGCTCCTAATCTAAGTTCACACGAGGGGACACTTTGATGGTTTGGCCAAAGGCAAGGAATCCATGGTTATTTATGTGCTATGGCATCAGTGGGACGATAGTCACATGTGCTATTTCAAAGGCATTGTTGACAGACCTAGAGAGCTACTTGATTTTTCTCTGTTTTCAAGCGCTAGTATGATCAACATCGCATAGGGTTCTCTCCAAGGCACTTGGATAGTGACTTACACACCAATTGCTCAGATATCCATGGCTCTATTTAATGGACATTGTTGAATGCAGTATGATCATTGCATATGCTATTGTATTAGATCACCCATGATTTGAAAGAGGGTATTAGAGAACATATCAGTTCATGTGTAAACCTATGCATGTTCCATTGGGTTGGGCACAATTAGATTTTAGGCATTTTATATTTGTCATTTTCATGGTGATTCATGCATTTATTATTGGCAGCATTTAATATTGGTCGACTTGATCATATTGATGGTATATTTTTGGCTTATTTATTCAAGCACTCCCTCCTCTTGTGTCATTCATTGTATCACTTTGCACACTTCCATAGCAAGGACCGGTTGGAGAGGGAGCTAGTGCCAATGCCTATACAGTTAGTGACTCATGTTGTTTTTATATTGTCTCATGTCTTGGTACACAGATTCCATTTTCCAAGCATCTTTTTCTTTCTAAGTTCTTGTATAGTATTCTTCTTTCCTTTGCAATTGTTCTTTCTTTTCTCTTCACTCTTGTGTTACACAGTCTACTACGGTAGTTTTCTATGCTTCCATTGTTGCATCCACTTCTAACAAGATTTAAGCACTTGTTGCATGAAGTTTGACCAAGTGGTGAAATTCGACCCATTAAAACAAGCCTTATCCATAAAGGCATTCTTGGCCGTAGCAACAGTAGTAGTGCCATAGGATGGAAAAGATGGGTAGGATGAGAAATGGAGTACACTTGGAAATTAATCCTAGAGTGTCCACCATGCATGTGCGAAGTGTGCCCAGTGGATCCAAAAGTGGAAATGGACTGACTAGGAATGGGTATGGTGACCATATGAGTAGCCCATGAAGGAGGAATAGGAATACATTGATCAAAGGATAGCAATCTTCGTACCTAGAAGATCAATAAATGGAGAGGTAAGTGACCAAGGATAGTGAGGGGGGTGCCCATCACAACCATCCTAGAGTCAAAAGAAGTGCTCACTTGTGGATATGTGGAAGGCGTAGTATTAAAAGGTAGCATTTCCCCTAACAATGTACCATGGCGTAAAGAGGTAGTGAAGTGAGGTAAGGTAGAATATGGTGTCGAGAAAGAGGAAGTGCTAGAAACAAGAGGGATTTAGTGTGCTAGATGCGATAGTGGAATGCAATATGAGGTTTGGGAATGGACAAGAGAGGAAATTGAGGTGTGGATGTGAAGAGGGTGAGATAGGAGGGATTTGAGAGATTAGTTTACATAAATCGTCCCAAATGTTGTACGTCCTCCATGATCAGAGAGGTAATTAGTCTCACCAACCCATCTAGATGCAGTAGCAAAGCTGGCAGGAGAGGTGTCAACTCAACTATACGTGATGTGGAAGTACTCTCCAGACTCCTCTATCATGTGACTAAAATCCAAAACAAGAGAAGAAAAAGAAGGTGAAGGTGAAGGTGGGGTGTTGTCTTTCTTGCCTAGTCTATAATGTGCCCTCGGGACCTCCAATTATAGAGAAGCCTAATAAGACATCATGGGATTCCGAGAAGAAGGTGTTTAAGACATTGTGAATAAGTTACGTATCATTTTTGTGCCTCAAACAAAACCAAGCCTCCACAATATTCGCAGGATACTCTTTATAAGAGCACTGGCTCTCATACCATGTGAAAATATGCTAGGGTTTGCACTAAGGAAACACAGAAAGTACAACTATGATTGAAACACAAAGACTCGGATAGTGATGTGCAAAACTCAAACCCTAAATACAAAACACAAAACTCAAACACAAAAACAAACACACACACACACACACACACACGTACATAGAGGAGAACACTGAAGTGAATCTGTAAATGAATGTAAGAGTGTACAAAATGCTCAAGGGTAGGGCTGAAGAGCGTTGGAGTGTGATGTCTACCAAAGACAAATTTGGAACACTGTAACCACTAATCAAAGATGTCAAAGTGTGAGAATCTGCAAAATACTGATCACCAAGGCAATAGAAGACCCAAGCAACAACAAAGGATGTGGAGGATGATGTAGGCAGCCACACCAACTACAAAAATGCAAACAGATGCAATCACCAGGTGATCAACCTATTGCCAAGTTTGGAGCTATAAATGCAAGCTGATTCGGGTGTCGATGACGAGGAAATTGCACATGACAGCTAGTAGCTGAAAACACAGCAGTGTGAGGCCTCTAGGCAGCAAGGCGACAACAGGGATGGAGACACCAAGTGCCAGAGAGAATGGTGTTGTAGTCCGCAAGGGTTGGACAACAAAGGAAAGGTGGCTGATGGTTGGAATCTGCATGAGGGAGTGAGAAACTCATACACAAGGATGGGGCTGAATGGTGGGCAGCTTGTCTATTTATAGACATGGAAGGATCCTCCCAAAGTAGGGTTTTGCATGTGGGACACAGAAATTCTCTAGAACCGCTCCCTGTTGAATGAAAGTTTTGGTAATTTATTACTTTGGGGATGTTTTAAAGAGCTAATCAGTATGGAAGGAATTTTTAGCTCAACACCCACAATGAGCACACATGGGATATCCTCTATGCTCCCCCACAAAATCTAAACTAGAGTTAGAAAGTAACTCTAACTTTTTTCTCCTCTTGTTCTGCTACTTGGCTTGCCCTATACCTATAGATAACGCCACAAAAGCATGGCTATGTGCAAGGGCTCTGCTGGAATCTAGCTCACTATGACACCCATCCTGCTCAAGCACCAACATGACTAGCTCCTCCCAGGTAATAGTCTCCCGACTACGGGAAGTAAAAAGACTGGTGTAGAGTACATCATAGGTCAGTGACGAAAGATGTGAGAGAAGTGCCATAGCTAGGTTCTCTGAAGAAATGTCTATACCAAGGGATGCAAGCTCATCCCGAATTTCTTCCATCTTGTGGATGTGATTCCACAATGTAGGAGAATCTGTGAGCTGTTCTAGCTTCAACTCAAGAGGGAGATGCTGCCCAAATATCTGGATCCAATAGAGAATTGCCAATCTCTTCCAAACCACTGTGGTGGTGCGGATACATCTTACATGCACAAGCATAGAATTCCCACAACTCAAAAAGAGAAAAGAGGGGGCTCTAGCATTCAACCGATCCCATAAATCTGCTTAGGTTGATCCCCCAAAGCATACATGTTGGTATAGATGTCCTTCAAGATGTACTTACAAGAAAACAAAAAGAGATGTTGCACTATGTGTTCTCCACATGTTCGGGGCTCATCAATCGGCTGATCAGAAAACCTTGATGTAGTCAATGAAGACAGGGATTATCTGAGGTGGGAGAAGTACTCAATGCCAGGGAGGAAGGGAAAGGTCTGCAAAACACAGATATGGAAGAATCTGCTGCAATAAATGTAGCCTTCCTGCAGAAAATCTGGCTGCCCATGTCATAGAGGTGCTCCAAGTAGTACAAATGCATCAAGAACCATAGATCTGTCCATATGTTATGATGCCACCTGCAGAGAGAACAGCCGCCTGTGGCTGAGGTCAAAGTCTGACTGGCTGCTACAGTAGGTCCAAAGAAGAACAGCCACCTGCAAAGGACAGCTGCCTGGCTGCTAGAGCAAGTATAGCCCAGTCAATGCAGCAAAATAAAGGTCTTTCCACCAAGAATAGAGATCATCTAGCCTGGAAAAGAAGCTGCCAGCCTGGAACTAAGGTTGGTGAGGTGAAAATGCCACCCAGCAGAGAGCCACCCTACACATGGGATGTTCCACCAAGCTGCTGTATAGGTTGCCCTGAAGGACAGGTATCTCCCATGTACAAAACACAGGCAGAGGTATGCAGACCTGCATAAAAGGCAGCCTGCCCTGGTAGTCCATCACCAACACTCATTTGCAAAGAGCAGAATTAAGGCCACCCAGCACTGGTTTGACACATCTAGGTCTGAACACAGTCTGCAGAGGTTGAACAACAGGCCGCACAGCACCAGTTGATGGAAAATGCAAGGTCTGATACACCTCAAGATTGTGCCTAGCTGCCTGGAAAGTCAGACAGATTGCTCCTCTTCGTAGACTCCGGCTCCCATGTGTGGCTTTGATACCATGTGAGAGTGCAGCGAAAAGGAAAGTGAACATAGAGAGGAGACAAAAAGAGAACGCATGTGAGAGAAGGAACAATTTGACTGCAATGGCTGAAGGATACAAGGATGCAACAGTCAGCCCCGACACACAGTTCTACGCATTAGTGTGGGCACCAAACCATAGTAGGGGGATGAGAGAATGAAGAGGACTAGCTGATCACAAAGGATCAATGGTGGATAATGTGTGTGTGTGTGTGTGTGTGTGTAAGAGAGAGAAAGAGAGCAGACCACTTATATATAGGCAAACTGGTGCCACAACTAGTAATAAAGTGGCCAAGACCATAATGTGGGCACCTAGGACAGCCTACAATGCCCAAAAACAAATGCACTAATGTGCCCTCCATCTCAAATGCCTAAGCACATAAAATGATCAAAATATGGAGAGCTTCCAAAAACTGAGAGCCTCTTTCTTTGATTGAACATTCTTTTTGCAAAAGTCTTCATCTCAATCAAGACTTCACTTTGCAGATTATTGAAGTAAGAATAATAGTTTTAACCTCTAAAGAAAAGGATTATGCCAATGGGTGCAGACACAGCAACATTGAGAGACTTCAGGGTTTAAGAGCCATTGGCAGACAAGATTGAATATGTCAAACAGTTAACAGAATGAAAATCCACAATTTTAGGTTAATAATTCAAGGGAAATACAACATATCATGTAATTTTTACTTCTCCTTCAAATTTATGACAGTAAATGTGTAAACATGAAGAAAAAATGTGTACCAGTCCTGCAATCTTGAACACATCGAACTTTACTGCCACTTTCCTACTATTCAAAGGTGTCAAATTTGCAGTAACCTATAGCCATCAACTTGAGCAAATGAGTACCATAAAGTAAAAATTCTACATTATAGTTTATAAACAGAGCTAAGCCTAGCAAAACATATCAAACTTCGTGTGCATGTGTGCGCGTGCGCACGTGTATGTGTGTTGGCAGATTGTTTTTCATCTTGACTATCAGAAAAATCTGTATTCTTTGATAGGGTCAGAATTTGGGCTTTGAGGACAATTTGGTCTGGACTCATTCCAGATCTACAGCTACTTTGGATGCTCACTGCAGCGATCTTTATATAATAGGTTCCAGTTTGTTGATTCAGATACTGCTCATATAGATATGTTTTACCACTGTGTACGAGTTTTTAGGATAACTTCGCCATGCAGTCTCCTTGTACATTAATGAGGTTTTGACAGCTGAGGAAGACCACAACACAGCAGATGCTAGTATTTTTTATTATTCTGTAAGTAAGTGACAGGATCCTGGGCATCTGGGACAGCAGGTGGCCTGGTTTGGAGCTGTTCTGAGCTAGGCGATTGCTGCAATTGATGATCTACAGCCTGCAAATGCTAGTTTTTCTCTCATCTACTGCGTTTTTCTCTGTCTCTCATGCCAGATGAAGCTCAACTTCTGGAATCTGAATTAAAGCATTTTAGCAATGAATTTGCTTATTCAGACCTGATTTTCAGCAGAAATTAGAGTTTTTCAGCTGTTTGGGATGTGTGCCAACAAATCTCAACCATGAATCAAGGTTTGCTACGGTCTATTTGAAGATTTAAAGCAAATCTAAAGAGAATTGGTCATCTACTGCAAGAGTGACTTGCATGCCATCAATGAAGATCCAATTGTGCACCATGAACAATCAAGGGGCAAATTGGAGAAATTGTTGCTGGTCAATCAAGGAAGCAAAGATTCCATTTTTGTAAGAGATTGGATCAATAGAGGAAAATGGGAACTCTCAAATGTATCCATGAGTTCATGGCAAGGCCCACCATCTTTTCGGGGAACCGAACTTTCTCTTGGTTGTGTGAGATTTTGGATTGGCTGTCTTTTGTGATTAGTAGAGTGTAAACTTTGTTTATTTCTTAAATTATTGCTTGCTCTAGATTGCTGGTTAATCAGATAGATCACCACCCTCTCCATCGAGGAAGGCTGGTTTCATTCAGGATCGTCAACTCTTGAGAGTAGGTGGGCCCAAGGCAATTGATTGCAAGCTAGAAATGCAAGAAATTTGCCGAAATTGTTCGTAGTTGTGGTCATTTCAACAAGCATGTCTTCATCTAGCAATGAAGAATCTCACTTCGATGATGCATCACTTTTGGAATCTCAAGGCAATGGAAATAATGCAATGCCCAATATTCAAATGGGGACAAGGCTGTAAATACTGGTTTTGATCATGAAGTTGGCAGTATGATGCTAAAAACCAGGAAGAAGAGAAAGACTCTAATGTATAGTTCAAGGCACAATGAAGTGTAGTTGAGTACTTTATCACAACTCACAAAAACCCAAGATTTGCCGAGTTTGTATGCTTTTCAAAGAGGGATAACAAAGGGAAAACTAGAAAATCATCCTCTAAAGCTTCAAGGCAGCATGAATCTCCAAATATAGATGCGGCACAACCTCAAAATGCACCTAATACCATGAATGAGGAATTGCAAATGCTTACTTTGGGGCAAGGACAACAAATGCATGGCAATCTTGGAAATGCCAACACTATGCCATTTGGATAATAATGTATATATCGAAAACTAGGTCATCTACACATAGTTACCTGGAACAACGGAAACAGGAATGGGACCCCTGGAACAGGGCAAACATCCAAGGTCAAGGAATGGGAACGGGGGGGAATAGCACATGTCTTAAGTGCCCCAAATATGCCCTGCATGACCCAAATTGCCCCAATAGCCCCCCAATGCTACGAATTGCCCAAACTGCCTTAAATGCCCCAGAATTGCCCCAAATTGCTCTCAATGCCCTGAAAATGCCACAAATTTCCAAATGCCCCAAATGTCCCTCTAATCGCCCCAATACCCCTCAATGCTCCAAATTGACCAAATGTCCCGAAATTGCCTCAATTACCCCCATAGCTCCAAATTCCCCTAAATTTCCCTAAATGCCCCAATTACCCCAATTTCCCTCGAAATTAGACAATATAAATGGATGATTACCTTGGAATTGAGGATAGGGCTGAAATTTGATTGTGATTTGCAAGAGTTGATAATGCATTAAATTTGAACTTTGCATGGACTCATGATTGGCTTGTGGCTTGTCTTGACACTTTGAATCTTCAACCATAGAGAGAGAGAGAGAGAGAGAGAGAGAGAGAGAGAGAGAGTATGCTGACCTGATGGTCTGATGTAAAAGCATGTAAGAGATACAATGAGAATGTTGACTTGATGGTCTCATGTAAATATTTACTACTTCATTCAATTATCTTCACGAAAAAGAGAGAGAGAGATCTATTAATTTCTCTAGAAGGCCAGAATGGCCTATGAAACCATAACTAATACAACTGGTATCATCATCTCTCATTAGAGAAAAAAATAGAATTATGTCTAGCCCTACATGGTAAATTGAAATGGAAAATGAAAAATATGGAAAACTGAAAAACTGAAGAGAGTATAGAGTATCTACCTCTTAGTGTATGGAATCCACCAAGACTTTGCAAGCTACCACCAACAACTGAGTCGTCGTGGTAATCTTCATCTATAACGAGCAATTGTGACGTGAATGTGTCGCATATGAGCATGCCTATGTTGCCAAGCAAATACCCTAGGGCGTACTGCTCTGCATAACATTGTAGCTCTGTCAACTGTGATGCCACCTAATGATGTCCCTCGATGGTGTGTGTCAATAGAAGATGTAGTGTCTAAGGTGGTAGTGGCTAGGGGGTCAATTATATTAAAAAAGTCCGTAACTGCTCTTTGGAGGGGTGGATGTGGCTGGGGTTGCCTCCGATCCCGTAACAATGCTGCTATGTGCCGTCAGAGCTCCAATAAGAAAAGGCCCAGACATCTCTGGTCCTCATAGTCCATCACCAGTCTCAACGATCCAAAGCCCTTCTCAAAGAGGCAATGGCAGCAGCCTTGGATATCATAGTATACAATGCACCTACAAATGTAGTGTTCCTTCATCTCTGGCTCCCATCCACAAAGCTGGCACATCCTCTCATTTGCTGCAACATGGCTCCATCGACCTATCTCAATTATCAATTGATATGATGAGGTGTGGATCTATCCAATAGCAACTCGAAACCTGTGAGAAAGTTGAGTATCCATATATCTCGGTCTCACTATGAAACCATCATGGGAAAGCTGCAAGAAGTGACATTGGTATTGTGTCATCTTCGTGTCTAATAGGGAAGGGGGACTTGGACCAGGTCCTCTTTATCTCCACTTTAGTGATGTCTACTTTAATCAATCTATTCAACTTTGAACAGCTAAGACTCAAAGTGGGACAATCAAGGCTGTAATCGAACGGTGGCAATCTATCTATATTCATGCCATACAAGTTTAGCCACATGCTCATATGTGCATACCAACACTCTCTATGTCCCTCTGCTGCAAGCTATCTTGAAGATTCCAGAGCTAGCCTAGGGTATCAATCTTCAAGGAGCTTCCATATCCTCTAGAGGAAGGTGATTGCCTGGAATAGTGCCTTCACTATCATGGCTGCTGCACCCAACTCTACTCGGATGATCTCTTGTGGTATTGAGGCTAACTATCGCCCTTATCTTCTCTCTCCTCAATATTACGTTTGCAGTTTCTAGGTACCACCTTGACATTCTCTCACCTTTGTCTACTGCATTTGCACCTAATGGTTGTTGCTCAGTTTTTCTCTCTCCTCAGGTACCTGCGTTTTTAGTCTTTCTCTCTCCTGCACTGCCATCTACATTAGATCCAACCTTCCTTGGTTGAATCTACTGGTGTTTGATACTCGGAGACTGCCTTTGTTGCGATTCAAGATCTATTTGAAATACGACACACTCTACAGCTCATAACCTTTGCCTTGATCCCAGAGATACGAGATTTCAAGGTTCAATATACATTGCATAATGTGTTTGCTACATGGGCTATTCATTATTCAATCACTTTATTATTCATTGTGTTCAATTCTTTGAGTCACCCTAACTATCTTCTGAGTTTATCAGTTTGTGCTTTGTCATACGATTGGTTTTATGCCTTTTGCATTTAGAGCATTTCTTCACACTCTATCTAGATATTTATTCAAAAATATTTATACTTTCATTTTACTGCATGATCTCTGAGTTGATCCCGAAAGCTATACCCATGTATTTGGCCTTTAGTCATGTGCCTCGTGTCTCTAAGCCACACTGGCTTTTGATCAATCTCTGAGCCATAAACACCCACTTCTAAACCATACCTTACTTTGGGTCCTTGAGCTTTTCAATAAACCATGTCACGATTTTCCTCATGGTACATCTCTCTCACTTATGTATCTCCTTTTCAAAATCATTGTATGAGATTAAACACTACCTCTTAGAGGTAAGACCTTCCCTTTTTCTTTTCATATGTTTCTTGTAAGGAGTTTAGCCACCTATGACTCGAAGGAGAGATTAGTTAGATTTATTTATCCCCATGTGTGAAAACACATTATTATATGTAAAAGTGTATGTTTAGGTATGAACACCTTTTACACCACTTAACATTTAACGAGGGTTAAAGGTGTAGGTGGATACCTTAGCCTATACATTCAAGCCCTATCACTTGTACTTTTATCACAAACTATCACATCAATCTATTCAACTTGTTGTATACTTGCAAGAGCTCTCTCTCTCTCTCTCTCTCTCTCTCTCTCTCTCTCTCTCTCTCTCCTCCATGGAATTCTATCTGCCATAGCTTGCAAGTCACACATGCCAGCTCCATACCCAACACAAAGTACAACCAATTGTTAAATGCAGCAAGTATGTTCTAAATGAACCCATGGCGGGTTTTGAGATTCCTATCTCTTCAAAACTTCTTGTGTGCTCCAATACGCAAGTTTCTATGCAATCTAATAATTTCCAAGATCAAGATTGGAAACACCTGCTCAAAATTGCCAACACCTTGCTTGGTGAATATGTTAAACATAATCATCATAATCTTCCAAATGTGATAAGGAATATATTTTGGAAACTCATGTGGATACGAAGAAAGTGCTTCAATCCTTCTCTGTCTTTTATAAGTATGGAGTCATTCTCTCTTTCATTGCTAGGATTCTAGTGCTTTCCTAGATTCACTAGTGGTTGACCTCAACAAGGGGATTGTGTGGAGATCTTTGTGAGTCCCTAAGGCTTCTATGAGGTCATAGTGAAATCGATGAAGAACAAGGATGACCTTTTGGGTAGGTTGCCTCTTTTTCTTTATAGACATCAAGTACATGTGGTGCCATGGAGACTCATGGCTGATTTTCAATGTCTACTTAAACATGAGTGTTCTGTATGGATTGAGGTTAAAAATTGCCAGGTAGTTTATTGGCCTCTATTAAAGGATGCAATGGTAATTGTTGGCCTTCTCTTGGTGCCTCCAAGTATGAGGACAGAAAATGGAAATTGCACATGCATGCTGTGAGATTATAAGGTGCATGCCCATCGGTTGTCCAAGCATGCTTTTAGCGGTCTATCGAGAAACGAATCTAAGCGTCACTGCCCGGCATTCCCAGGGAGTGTTCCGAGTTTTGTCACCTAGGGTTTCCCGAATCTGCCTCGCAATGGAACGTTCACGGCCAAACCTACTAGGATCGACCTGAAATCTGGGCTCCTAGTGGCCAAGGTCTCCTAACAACATTCTAGCGTCGGATCTTGGAGATCCTACTTTACGCAAAGATACCCAAGCCGAAGCAGACCCATGCCGCACTTGGTTCAAAGAGAATGGGAAACGAGAGGGATGCACTGCTCAATTTCTCTGCCCGTAGGGTATAGTCCCATTCCAGTCCCCTAAAACGGCATGAATCACGGTTCTAATCTAACAATTCCTAAGGGTCGTCGGACGTCAGTAAAACCTTATGAGAAGCCTCCCAGTTCTTTGGGACCACCCTGCCGTAGGACGGACCCATCGGGAGTTCCATCCACCCGCTTCCCTTGATAGCTTTAGTTTTCTAATTAGATCCTACCACATTTATGTGCCACATTTAAAATTAGCTTTATTAATTAAGCCTTTTAAGGAACAGGGTTCGTTCGCATAACTTATAGCACAGACACGAAAACAGAGCAAAGCAATCTACTGACAAACAAGTTCCTTAACTTATCTTCAAGTTAATCTTTGTCTTCCGCCCATACATGAGAAAATATGTATCCCTTCTGTCCAACAGAAGTATCCCTTTTGCCCTGCAAAAGTAATTGGTCCAAATCTCATGGCACCACAAATTGAATCATTTATCTAGAATAGGATCTCCCAACATGGCCAGACATTGGGGGCCATGGAGGTCTTCAACTCCATTCTAGACCTAGCAAGGGGTGTCCAAAGCTCCAACTGACCCGCAAGCTATCTAGGAGCGAAACATCATTCCCGTGGTTGGCCTTTTCACCACTCGACCTTCGGCCCATGAATCGAGCAATGTTCTCTTTGGGTTAATCCGCGGTGCGATCATGGAGGTGATCCACCCGTGCAAAATATCCTTCTCTAAGTAAATCCTTTAAGAATCAAGCACAAACAAGGCATCCAGCCCTAATATCATTTTCTAGAAAAACATTTCTTCATCCCCATGGCAACTTGTCATCACAGACCCTTGCTATGCATTTACCATAAATCACAAGCACTTGAAACAATCATCCAAACAACAACTAACAACCAGTTGAATGTAAAAGCATTTAGAATATTGTTAGATCAACTAACAAAAAAACCAATTGAATTCTTGCCAAACAATGTAAGAATAGTAGCGATAACATTACTATCGCATATATGCTCTCCCCCTTGGGATCTAAGAGCAATACTATACAAAATGTTTCTTAGCACTTCCTTCCTTCGGCTAGGGCATATCTTAAGGGTTCAAACACTATTCATGATATAAGTTCTATAGGTCACTTACCTTGATCAATAACCCAACCCTGAATTTGGATTGGCAAAAGTCATCGTTATCCGATGAATCTCATGACATCTTAGTTTTAACCCTTATGATTAATTTCTTGTACTAGCTCTTAGTCAAGTCATGAGGCAAATAGAAAATTATTCTCATATATCAACATGTTATAGGCATAACATGTAAATACTTGATAAGATAAGTGCGAGATGATCTCAAGAAACTAGACTCCAACAAGCCTTGCCTTGAGCTAGAATCTAGTTCTTCTTGATATTTGGGCTCTTAGACTAAATACTTTTGAAGTATCTAAACTTTAAACTAGTACTCTCTATTCATGATTCTTAATGTCATATTCTTTTAGCAATTATGCTATTTATAACCCTTGACTGTGCTTTAACCTAGCACTTGTGTGCACAATCTTTTAATGCCGTTCTTTTGACGACTATATCATTCATAATCCTTGACTAATTCTTCCTTGTAATTGCTCTATCAACAAATAAGCCATATGCAACTAGGTGCAATTAACTTTCTTTGATATATACTCTTCGCAAGCTCCATCTTACGAATATATGAGATGAAATGATCTATACTCGTGCATCATAGTATGGGCCTAACGTATCTCATACGAGAATCAAAACAAGTATCTATCAATTTGAAAATACATTACTTACGACGGTACTGCAGTTGGATTGACAGTGATGCCTTCGTCTGAAGCTTCGTTGTTGGTTATGGGATTGCCATCCGCACGTAACATTCTTCGCTTGGGGGCCATCGTCCGCAAGTAGACTCAAGAGATTAAGAAGGCGGAATAGACTTGAGATGGGAGAATGTAAGAGAAGATAGTAAAATCGAGGATCGAGATAGAGGGAATTGTGCAGCCTCTCGGGGTAACTCTTCTCTCTCTCTCTCTCTCTCTCTCTCTCTCTCTCTCTCTCTCTCTCTCTCTTTTCGTAAAAGGTAATTGTATTAATTACAAAAAAAGGTACAAGATTACATGATTACATGATTACAAGAGACATGAGGGCCCTAGGCCAACATGTGGGAAATCCCCATACTAATGCACTAAAAAGGTTACACCAATCATGGCAACGACCCAGAGGCAATTGCCATATGCCAGGGATGCAAATCCTCCCGAGGGAGCAAGTCGGAGTGTCGAATGAGATCTAGCTGCCAATGCAAGAGCCCTTTAAGCCTGGCAATATGTCTCGGTACATTAGAGGCCGAATCAAAGAGAAAAGCATTGCGCGTGGTCCAAATGTGCCAGCATCCTCAGTATCTGAAAAAGTGAAATAAGATCTTCATATGTAACTATGGCGGTGTGGGGTACTTTGGGCGCACAAAAACCCAATCAAAAGGAGATAGTGAGGACCCCACCACCGCGCGCCAGATTTGCGACAAGAGTAACCAGATATTCTTGGCGAGCGAGCAAGAAAGAAAACGATGTCGGGCCGATTCCGCAGTAGTGGTACAGAAGAAATAATTGCCATTCGAGATTCGACGCTTGGAAAGGGCCGAGGCAAGAGGAAGACCACCAATCATTACCCGCCAAAGAAAGACTTTGCATTTGAAAGGTGCCTTATTCAGCCAGCCCTCCATCAGCATTGCTTGCCACCATGACAACGATTTCTGCAGTCCCCAAACAGTATTAGCTTTCACACCCAGCCATTGGTGATCTTGAATGAGAAGATGATACACCTGATTAGTAGAGGCCTTTTCCAGACTCAACTGGCCTGCAAGGTCCCAGTCCTGCCAAGGACGATCCACAGCCAGGGCAGGAAAGGGTTGCCTACCCTGAAGCTCCAACAAAAGCTTTTCCCATAAACCACGGTATCCGCGCAGGATCCTGAAAAGTCTCCTAGCAGTCCGAAACGATGTGAGGACATTGCGAGTGGCAAGGGTAGCATCCGCAATCGAAGTCACACCTAAACGGGCCATGCGGTTAAATCTCGGTCTGAGCTGATGTTTGTCTTCCCATGAAAGTAATCTGGATACTGCCAACAATTCCAGCTGGAAGGAGTTAGTCTGCAAGCAGTCCCCTACTGGATGCCAACGAGCCTTTTGGAGCACCACTTTCCAAGAGCCGACCAAGTGCAGTAACAAAGAGGAAGAGGGACTGGAAAATCGAGAGTCAGTATTAAGGACATGCCACCAGGAGGCCCGAAGCCGTGTGTTACCATGGCGTAGCCCGCTGTCCTCAAGAAAATAACGGGCTATGATGGTCCACAGGTGATGATCCACACACATGGCAAGAAAAAAAGACCAACGAAGAGACAGCATATGAGTTTCTGCATCCAAAATAGCGCCACCACCCATGCATTTAGGGGTACATGTATGTGACCATGAAATCCATGAAATGCCTTCCTGCAGGGAATCCTTCTTCCATAGCATGAAACGAATGGGATGAGTGAGAGCCTTCAAAGTAGTAGGCGTCCACGGCAGAAATGGCAGGAAATACGTTAGCATTGGTAGCATAATTATCTGAGCCACTTTGAGGCGCACATGGAATGGCCACGCTTGCGACTTCCAATACATAAACTTCGCTGCCAGTTTTTGTGAAATCCACTCCAGTAGGTCCTTTGGCCGTACGTCCACTCCCAACGGGTATCCAAGATGCCTGACAATGGATCCACGGGAAACCACCTGGCCCTGCCAGCCTAATGATTGTAAATCAGGCTCCGTGCAACTGAGAATGGCCGACTTAAAGGCATTGATGCGAAGACCAGAGGCCTGACCAAAGAGCGTCCAAACATCTAATGCCTTTCGAATGTTGTCCCTGTCTGCCCGCAAAATCATAAAGGTGTCATCAGCCAAAGATTGGCTAATGAAGTGCTGCCCCAAAAGGAAGAGACAATCCTGCCAGCTGAGCAGAAGCCGCCATTGAGGATAACATTGAAAGGACCGGGTGAGTCACCAGGGCAAAGAAGAGAGGACTCAAAGGGCAACCCTGTCTGACCGAGCGTACAAGGACAAATGGCTCTGTAACCCCACCATTGAGCATAACTCTTGAAGAAGCCGCAGCACTAATGGTGTAGATCAATTGGGACATCCGGGTACCAAAGCCCATAGCAGACATGAGATCTGCAATGAAAGACCAGTCCACATAGTCAAACGCCTTTTCCAAGTCCAATTGAATCAATACCACTTCCTGACTGGAGTGCCGCGCATAGTCAATAGCCATTTGCACATTCAAGATATTATGCAGAATGTTGCGGCCCTTGATGAAACCATATTGGAGAGGATGCACAATAGCTGGAAGGTGCTTGTGAAGCCTATTCGCCAGTACTTTGGAGAAGATTTTATACATCGAGCCCATCAAAGAAATTGGTCTCCAGTGTTGCAGCTTTGACGGCGAAGGGACCTTGGGAATCAATTTGATAAGGCCTTCTTTCCATGAGGAAGGCATGACCCCTGTTTCCCAAACCTGCTGATACATGACCGCCAATGACTTCACCAACTGCGTGGCCGAGTTCTCAAAGAATTCATTAGTGAGACCATCCCAACCAGGACTTTTATCCTTAGGCAGGTGCAACAAAACATCCATAACCTCCTCCTCGCAAATATCCACCTCCAAAGTGGCTTGCATATCAAGTGGAACCTGCTGGCGGACCAGGTGATAGAAGACCGAGCGGACATGCGTAACCTGGCTAGAAGGCGAGGGAGAAGAACCAAGAAGTTCCATAAAATAATTTCTACACATAGTGACAATGGTCTGCGGATCAGTGACCATGCGACCTTCCGAATCCTGGAGTCGAGTCATATTGTCGCAAGCCGGAGAAGCATGCAAGGCGCGAAAGAACTTATGAGACTGGCAGGCACTATCTTGCAATGTGTCAGTCAAGTTATGCAGCTTGGCCTGCTGATAAGATTTCAACTGAAATACTTGAATAAGATGGGCCAAACGCCTTTCCAATGACAGCAGAAAATCATCATCCGGGGAATCCACGAGCAAGGAACGAACCAAAGCCAGTAAGTCCTCTGCTGCATGTCGACGTCGCCGACAAAGAGAGGCATGATGAATCCCATACTGCCGAGCAACCCGCTGCACATTAGAGAGCAGCCGCGCAAATGCAGCCAAGCCGTCAGAGGCGAAGTCCAATAAGAACCTCTCAATCAATTGCTGCATATAGCCCTGAAAAATGGGATGCTTTAAATAAGAGGAGTTGAAACGTAAAGGGAGCCTATCCAGCAACTGCATAAAAGGTGCAATAGATTGTGCCCGCATCTCAAGCTGGAGGGGGAAATGGTCCGACAACGCATATTGCTGCAAGACCTTCATTTCCAGCATCTCGGGAAGAAAATCATCCCCTTGCATGATATACATTCGGTCCAACCGCGACCAAGTAGTTGCATATTGTGCGGAATGAAAAGTAAAGCCTGAAAAAGAAGGGTGAAGCCACGACCAAAGATCTTGCTTAAGCACGCGCAAAGCAAAGGAATGCCACACCCGGCTTTCCGGCGTATCCATTACCGAATGCCCTAAAGTGGACTGAGAAGAGTCAACACACATATTGAAATCTCCCATCAAAAACCCCCTTCGGCCAAGTAACATGGAGCCCTGCAAAGTCGACCAAAGATCCCGTCGGGATGCGGGATCATTCAGAGCATAGAGGCCCAGCAACCATAAAATCTCTCCTTCAAATAAGACTTCGATTACCAGAAAGCGGCCCTGCACATCATTTTTGACAAAAACAGGCTGGTATTTCTCATGGACAATCATCAGCACGCCCGAATAGTGTGTAGCATGTGTCCCTGCATAAAACAGACGGAATCCATGACAATCCACAATTTTCCCTGCTTCAGCGTGACTTTTGTGCTCAACTGCACACAATACATCCCACTGGTTCTCATGCAAGACAGTCCACATGGCATGTTGCTTATGGCGAGAGCAAATGCCTCGCACATTCCACGTGGCTATCTTCATATATCTTCAAAAAAGGAAGTTAGGAACGAGGCGCCTGTTGCCTCGATTTCACCTTTTCCGCGAGAGCATCTAGGACACCCTCATCCAGAAAATCAGCCAATACTGCAAACGAATTCTGGCGACCTGCTTTAGAGGTAGAAGGAAAATCCACTGCCTTGGGAGTGGGGCGGGGATAATGCCGATCCCAGGGTGTAATCACATTACCTTTTGTATCAAACGCCAGCTTAGCAGGTGGGCCCTTGGGGCCGTCTGTATAGGCTTTCCTTGTAGACTAATTACGGGGGGCAGACGGGGCCATAGTACGCGCAGCCGGCTGTGAAGTGAACATTTCTTTCCTGCGCATATACGTGAGCACGGAATCCTGTGAAGTATTAGGCCCAGGATCCGCCAGGCCTGCATCCAACTTTTTACCTTTTTTTTTACGTGCCTCAATCCAATCAGTGCTACGAGAATCAAAACCCAGGACCTGTTGTTTGCCTTTATCCACGACATTTGGTGGCTGAAGGGCCTCCTGTGTCGGGGCATCAAGCACCATGTCATCCTTAGGCAGCACAACCTGCGCATCCTCGGAAGACGGTTGCCTTTCAGGGCATTCGGCCATGAAATGCCCCAATTTACCACATGAAAAGCAGTGGCCTGCAAAGTTGCCCCATTTTAAGCGAAAATGCAAAGGATGCATGCCAGAACAATTGAGGCGAAGCCACGTAGGCCTTTTCCTGGCTGTGTCCCATAACATGCATAAACGGTTTCCATTCATAGCCCTGAGGCTTGGGGGCACCAGCACTGTTCCCACAACGGCCATAGCATCCTTCAAGAATGGCCAATAAACCGCCGGACAATTTTCCACTTCCACCCATACCGGGCATTCTCGTTGAAGCAGACACTGGAAATCGCCCATAGGGCGCCATGGTACAACATGGACCAAGCGGCGATCAAAGAATAATGGCAGCTTGGACAGGAGCTCAGCTCAATGTGTTTCCGATTTCAACAGCACCTCATAAAAGCCGCGAGGTCCAAGGAAGATCTCCTCAACACACTCCCCTTGCAATAAATGGTGCATCCACTAGCGAATATGTGAAAGCACTGGGATCCTGCCAGTGAAGAAAAGCATAACTGCACGGTCATAAAACACCGAGAAGGACCGCAAGACTGATTTCGGGTCCACCGTGGCTTCCATCACATCATCAGTTCCCGCGTCAGAAAAAGTTTCATTGTTGTGCTGAACATAATCGCCAAGCAGAGTATTGGCAAAGTCCAGCAAATGCTCCCAGTCAATCTCCTGCGAATCCACAGGATCAGAGGCAACCTGCGCATAGGAACGTTCCTGAGGACCCATTGGCTCGTCAGAAGTATGCTTGGAGCGTTTGCCCACAGGCGGCAGTTCAGAACCCAGAGGCATCTCCTCCGTACAGGGCACCATATCCTCCGGCTTCTCTGTATCGGAATCAGGGCTAAGGGCTGCCACCGTCCGGTCTAGAAAATCCATATCCAGGCCAGCCATACTGCTGTCTTCTCTCTCTCTCTCTCTCTTTTTCGTAAAAGGTAATTGTATTAATTACGAAAAAAATACAAGATTACTTGATTACAAGGTACATGACGACAATCTAAGCCATCATGTGAAGAGGTTCTAAGTACTACAAGTTATAATGTCATGGCAAGGACGCGGAGGAAATTGCCATATGCCAGGGACGGAAGTCCTCCCTAGAGAGCAAATCAGAATGGTGGAGAAGAGCTAACTGCCAATACAAGAGGCCCTTAAGCCTCGCAATATGCCGCTGAACATTATAGGCGGAGTCAAAAAGAAAAGCATTCCGAATGGTCCAGTTATGCCAATAGCCCCAATATCGAAGAAAGTGATACGTGAGCTTCATATGTGGCTTTTGCCGGAGTGGGGAATTTGGGTTGGCCAAAAACCCAATCAAAGGGGCGCAGGGAGATACCAACCACCCCTTGCCAAACAACCGACAAAAATAACCAGACTTTCTTAGCGACGGGGCAAGAAATAAATCGGTGGTGGGCGGATTCCATAGTAGTGGTGCAAAAGAAACAGGTGCCATTGGAGATTCGTCGCTTGGAAAGAGCTGAAGCAAGCGGAAGACCACCAATCATCACTCTCCAAAGAAAGACTTTATATTTAAATGGTATCTTGTTCAACCAGCCCTCCATCACAGTCGCGCTCCACCATGACCGGGATTTACGCAATCCCCATAAAGCATTTGCTTTAGTTACTAGCCATTGATGATCTGTAATCAGAAGATGATACACTTGGTTAGCAAAAGCTTTGCTTAAATTCAGCCGGCCTTGTAGGTCCCAATCCTGCCAGGGATGATCCGGAGCAAGGGCAGGAAAGGGTTGTCTGCTCTGGAGCACCCTCAAAAGTTGTTCCCATAAAGGCCTTTATCCATGAGGGATCCTGAAAAGCCTCCTTGCTGTACGAAATAATATAAGCACATTGCGACTGGCAAGGGTGGCATCCGCAACCGAAGACAAGCCCAAACGCGCCATCCGGTTGAATTGTGGTCTAAGCTCATGTTTACCTTCCCACGAAAGTAAACGCGAGACTGCCAGTAATTCCAATTGAAAAGAGTTAGTAGCCAAGCGATCCCCCATCAGATGCCACTGAGCCTTCTGAAGGACGTGTTTCCAAGAACATACCAAATGAGTAAGCAGCGATGAAGAAGAACTGGAGAACCACGAATCAGCATTAAGAACATGCCACCAAGAACTCCGGATTTGGGTATTGCCATGCCGAAGCCCATGGCCCTCAAGGAAATAACGGGCTATATCGACCCATGGATGATGATCCGAGCACATGGCGCGGAAAAGAGACCAACGGAGAGCCTGCATGTGAGTGTGGGCATCTAAAATAGCTCCACCACGCATGCGTTTGGGGGTGCACGCATGCGACCACGAGATCCATGAAATACCTACATGCAATGAGTCCTTTTTCCATGGCATGAAGCAAAGAGACTGAGTAAGAGCATTCAGAGTCGTAGTAGTCCAGGGCAACAATGACAAAAAATAGGTGAGCATTGGCAATATAATTGTCTGGGCTACTTTGAGGCGAACATGGAATGGCCAGGCCTGAGACTTCCAATACATAAACCTAGCCACCATTTTTTGAGAGATCCACTGCAGAAGCTGCTTTGGGGGAACATCAACACCCAAAGGGTACCCAAGATGCCAGACAATGGAGCCACGAGGAACAACCAGACCCTGCCAATCCAAGGACTGCAAATCCGACTCCGTGCAGCTTAGAATGGCTGATTTGAGGGCATTGATACGAAGGCCGGACGCCTGACCAAAGAGACCCCAAACATCCAATGCTTTGCGAAGGTTATCCTTGTCCGCACGCAAAATCATAAAGGTATCATCCGCCAGGGATTAGTTAATGAAGTGTTGTCCTGTAGGAAGTGACAGTCCGGCCAACTGAGAAGAGGCTGCCATATGAGATAACATGGAAAGAACTGGATGTGTCGCAAGGGCAAAGAATAGAGGGCTCAAAGGGCACCCCTGTCTGACAGAACGGGCAAGGACAAATGGCTCAGTAACACCGCCGTTCAGCATGACTCGCGAAGACGCCGCAGTGCTAATGGTGTAGATTAGACGAGACATCCGAGCCCCAAAGCCCATAGCAGACATAAGTTCAGCGACGAAGGACCAGTCCAGATAGTCAAAAGCCTTTTCCAGGTCCAGTTGAATCAGTACTACCTCCTGATTAGAATGCCTTGCGTAATCAATTGCCACTTGAGCATTCAAGACATTGTGAAGAATATTTCGGCCCTTAATGAAACCATATTGGAGAGGGTGCACAAGGGCAGGGAGATGCTTATGGAGCCGATTCGCCATTACTTTGGAAAAGATTTTGTACATTGAACCCATCAACGAAATTGTGCGCCACTGTGTCAACTTAGATGGCGAAGAAACTTTTGGAAGTAGTTTAATAAGTCCTTCTTTCCAGGAGGAAGGCATGATCCCCGTTTCCCACACCTGCTGAAACAAAGCCCGCAAAGGTTTCGCCAGTTGGGTAGCAAAAGCTTCAAAGAACGCATTAGTGAGACCATCCCAACCCGGACTTTTATCCTTGGGTAGGTGTAACAAGACGTCCATAACCTCTGCCTCACAAATATCTGACTCCATAGTAGCTTGCATGTCCTGCGGAAGCTGATTGCGGACCAGGTCATAAAAAACCGAACGGGCCTGAGTAATTTGGGCTGAAGGTGGAGAAGTGGAACCGAGAAGGTCGCGGAAATAATTTCGGCACATATGCACAATAGTCTGTGGATCCAGGAAAAGGTGGCCTTCTGCATCCTCAAGCCTGGTCATATTCTCTCGAGCAGGAGAGGCATGGAGAGCTCGAAAGAACTTATGTGTCTGACATGCACTATCTTGCAAAGTCTCTGTCAGATGTTGCAATTTGGCCTGCTGATATGATTTCAACTGGAATTCGTTAATAAGATCGGCCACCCGCCTGGCCAGTGCGAGCAAAAATGCATCATCCGGAGTGTCCACCAGCAAAGAACGAACCAAAACCAGCAGGTCCTCTGCTGCCTGTCGACGCTGCCGACAAAGAGAGGCATGATAGATCCCATACTGCCGAGCAACCCGCTGCATGTAAGAAAGCAATCAACCATGGAATGAAATTTAACTGAAATTGAAAATTAACTAAGCAACAACAAAGAATTAACAAGTCTATTGCACCAAGACATCCTCATCATGTATTAATGGTTGGGGATTCAAGAATACATGACGGCCATGGCTGAGTACTTCACAGGCTAAGAAGAAGCTAACTTCAAGAAGATGGAAAAGCCAAGATTATTGAATGATCAAAAGATGTCTTGCCTTTGGTCTCTAGTCCCTTTTATTCTAACCCTCTTTCCAAACTTAAGGGCTGTTCACACATGTACACATAGGCTAGGGCTGAATTTACGAAGGCTGGAATTAATCCAAGGTGCAAATATTAATGTTGTATTTTCCTTCATGACAAACCATCCCGTCCTGAAGATGGTTTTGTCCTCAAAACCAAGAAGTAATGGACTAAATCAAGTCAAGGATGATAGTAATCATGCCCATTCATCTTCCAAGTGATAAAAAAGCACTGTCCATGAAAAGAATATCTTTTTTTTTGCATGCCAAACTGTGAGAAAACTGGCTGCTGTCCAAACAGGGCTGATTCACTAAAACTGCCATAACTTTTGATATATTGGTCCAAATGAGGTGTATGAGGTGTAGAAACGAAGTATACACTCCCAAGCATCACCCCATAACATCAAAATCAAATTCTAATGAAGTCAGGACAGTTTTATTGCCTGCAGAAATTTCATACAGCAAGCTGTCTCTGCACAGTCACTGCATACTACATCATATATCATCCTATAATAACCAAGGAAAGTTACTGACATAAGTGGATGGTTGCCAAGAAGACTCTTCAATGGGCAAATTCTTCCACTTAATGAGATACTCAATGAGAGTACGATTTCTGAGAACTTTCTCTCTCTTTCCAATAATGATTTCAGGTTCATATATGATCAGTCCTGCCTCATCCAATGGTGGTAACTCTTCCAATACTTGTACATCGGGCCCAACATACTTCTTCAGCTGTGAAACATGGAATACATCATGTATTCTAGTAAAAGATGGTAGTTGAAATTTGTAAGCAAGCTCTCCAACTTTGTCCAAGATCAAGTATGGCCCATAAAACCTATGAGCAAGCTTATTGTTCCCACCCTTTAATGAAGCATAATGCGTCTTGGGCACTTTGAGAAATACCCAATCTCCAACCTTGAAATCTAAATGTCTTCTTTTCTCATCTGCATAGACCTTCATTACCTCTTGTGCTTTCCTTATGCCGTCCTTGCATTGCCTCATGAGCAACTCCATTCTTTCCAACTCTTCCTTTGCTTGTGGGTTGATATCTTCATGGAATAAAACTGATGGAAGTTGGACTTTATACATATAAAGAGCTTCAAACGGAGACATCCCAATGCTCATGTGGTGCGTGTTATTATAGCAAAATTCAGCAAGGTGGATCCAACGATCCCACGAAGCTTGTGTGTCATGACAATAATGCCTAAGGTACACTTCCACCCAATGATTGACTCTCTCCGTTTGCCCATCAGTCTGAGGGTGATAGGCCGTGCTAGGAGTGAGGAAAGTACCCATAGATGAGAATAGACTTTTCCAGAAGTTGCCCATAAACTTCGAATCACGGTCTGATACTATTCTCATAGGCATACCATGTAGTTTGAACACACCTTCCATAAATTGCTCGGTGACTTGCCTTGCTGAAAATTGGACTTTAGTTGGGATAAAGTGGGCTGATTTGGTCAATCTATCAACTACCACATAGATACTGTTCCATCCATGACTGGTAGTAGGCAATCCCGTTATGAAATCCATGGAAATATCTGTCCATTTGCCCGTAGGTATGGGTAAAGGCTGAAGTAAGCCGGCTGGTAATAGAGTGGAATCCTTATTTTGCTGACACTCCAAGCACTGAGATACATACTCTTTAACATCTTTCCATAGACCTTTCCAATAGAAGCTTTGATGAACTCTATCAAACGTCTTGAAAAGGCCCAAGTGACCAGCCATTGGCGATGAATGCATCTCTTGAAGCACCTTCAGCTTGAATTTACTGCTGGAAATCAAGTACACTTTACCCTTAAACCATAAGAGGCCATTATGCACTTTAAAATTAGGAAATTCAGCATCACACCCTTGCTGTAATTTCTGTAAAATATGGGCAGCATGCTCATCAAGCACATATTCCTCTTGAATGTCTTCAATCCAATCCTTATAGATGGTAGACACAGTAGATAGACTACATGACCACATTCTTGATAACGCATCAGCCACCACATTATCCTTGCCAGCCATGTATGATATTTCAAAATCATATGATTACAAAGTGGCCAACCATCTCTTTTGCTTGGGAGAAAGATTGGGCTGCGAGAGAAAATATCTCAAGACCCTATGATCGCTTTTGACTTTGAAGTGTGTCCCATAGAGGTAGTGGTGCCATTTCTTGATTGCATGTAAGATAGCAAGCATCTCCTGCTCATAAACATGCATCTCTCTCTCTTTGTCATCAAATTTTCTGCTCTCAAATGCAATGACACCATGCTCCTGTACCAAAACCGCCCCCAAACCTCTACCACTGGCATCTGCATAAATGGTAAAAGTCTTGGAGAAGTCAGGGCAAACTAGTATGGGTGCTGAAACAAGCAATTGCTTCAGCTCATTAAAGCTCTTGTCAGTGATCTCATCCCAGAAGAAGGCCTCCTTTTTCAGCCGATCGCTAAGAGGAGCTGCAACATGAGCATAGTTCTTCATAAACCTTTGGTAAAAGGATGACAAACCAAGGAAACCTCTTAATGAAGTGGCATTGGTTGGCGTAAGCCATTCTTTGACGCACTGAACCTTCTTAGAATCCACTTTGATTCCATCTTCTCCCACTATATGACCCAAGTACTCAACTTCCTTTGTCATAAAAGAGCATTTAGTGGCCTTGGCAAACAGTTTGTGTATCCTCAATATGTCAAAGACTTCTTTTACATGCTGCAAATGGTCTTCTTTATTCTTGCTATAGATCAAAATGTCATCAAAGAATACCAAAACTGTTTTAAAGAGCAATAGCTGAAGTATCTTATTCATGAGAGACTGGAATGTGGCTGGAGCATTTGATAATCCAAAAGGCATAACCATAAACTGGTGAAGACCCCTCTCTGTCCTGAAGGTTGTTTTAAATTCATCCCCTTCCTTCATGCGTATTTGATGATATCCCGATCTCAAGTCAATTTTGGAGAACACCTTGGCATCCTTCAATTCATCTAAGAGATCATCTATTCTAGGTATTGAATACCTATTCTTGATAGTGACCTTGTTGAGATCGCGGTAATCAATGCACATTCGAAAGGAGCCATCTTTCTTCTTCACAAGAAGGACTGGAGAAGCAAAAGGTGATTGGCTTGCCTTAATGAGACCCATTTCCAAAAGCTCTTTGACTTGGTATTCTACCTCTTCTCTTTCCACTTTGGAGAGGCGATATGGTGGTTTGTTGATGGGCTTTGTATTGGGCAGCAAGTCAATGGGATAATCCACTTCTCTTTTGGGAGGAAGAGAGGTAAGTGACTGAAAAATATCATCATATTCTTTCAGCAATTTACAAAGACATGGGTCCATATTGTTGGTAGGAGAAGAGGGCTGATCCTCTTCAATCTTGGAAAGAAGAATGGTGAACATACATGCCTTTGCATTTATCTCTTTCTTAACCTTCTTGGGGCTGATCATCTCCGTTCTTTTCTTTTCAACTCCATGTAGTGTTACTTGTTGTCCACACCATTTAAACCCCATTTTCATATTGTTGAGATCCATGGTACATCTGCCCAAAGATTTCAGCCAATTGCAGCCAAGTATTATATCAATGGGACCCATTTCTAATGCAATTAGGCTCACCGATGTAGTGCACAATGGGGAAAGGGTGATAGGTACATTTGGACAGCATTGATTGCTCTTCTCAAAATTTCCATTTGCCACTTGGATTTTGAGTGATGTAGGCATTTCATGCGTATTCAATTTCAGCCCATTAAGTGACTTAGCATTAATGAAGCTATGTGTACTTCCCGTATCAATGAGTATATGAGCGGTCCTTCCCTTAATTTGACCTTTAAGGCGTAAGGTATTATCCCCTCTTGAACCACTCCATGCATCACTTGATATGGCACATAGCGATGGATGTAAATCAATCCATGAATCATCCAAATAATGACTGCCCGGGTCAAAAGGAAACCCATCCATCGGATCATAGAACTCATCATGGACATTCTCTTCATTTTCATACGCCTCTTCTTGAGTTGATGTGACATCAAGCTGAGCCAAGCTTCCTTCAATAGATTCAACATCGGAATCATCCTCGATGATCATGCTAATCTTCATATTTTTGGCCTTGCATTTGGACTTATGATCGGATGACCATTTCTCTCCACATTTGAAGCATAGTCCTTTAGCATGCATATCTTTGAGCTTGTCATTCGATACATGTTTGCCTTGAGTAGGGGCTGAAGTTTTGGCACTTATATCAGTTCTCTTTCCATCAAATCTATTTTCAGCATTAGGTCTGAAATTACTGCTTTGTTTTGACCCAAAAACAGTAGGAAAAGTGGGTATCTTGCTGTAGGTATTGCTGAAAGTATTTGATGGCTTCCCAATATGCTGAAAATCAGTTTTAGCATGCCCATAATGGCCTAATGTCCTTGGGAACTGCATAGGCTGAAAAGAATGCCCTGTTTTTGGCTGAAAACCCTTGTATTTCTGCCCATAACGTTCAGCCAATTGAATAGCAGCTTGTAGGGATGTAGGATTCATGGCTCCAACTTCGGAAGAAAGAGTAGGTTCCAAACCAAATATGTATTTATTCAACTTGGCACTATCGGAGACCCCATGAACATACATCGAAAGGTTCAAAAACTAATTTGAGTACTCTCTAACCGAGAGACCACGTTGCTCAAGTGCATACCACTTCTTCTCTAACCGCTCTTTTTCAATAGGGGAAACAAAGACTTCAATCATAGCATTTTTCAATGCATCCCAAGACAAGAAGTCATGTCCCATCCTCGCCATATATCTCCACCAAGTGTGAGCATAGCCTTCTAGATGAAGGGCTGCAAATTTTACTTTGGCATTCTCGGGCCTTGGATAAAGGGAAAAATACATCTCTAACTTGTCAAACCACTCCTCCAACTCCGTGGGTGAAGGGTTCTCTCCCTTGAAGTTTGAGATAATTATTTTATCCTTGTACTCTCTCTCGTATTGAGGAGGTTGTCCATTATGGTGCTGCTGCCCACTATGGTGTTGTGGCCCAAAAGAATTGCCAAAAGGTCCTTGCCTAGGATATTCATTATTTCCATGCCCTTGTGCATGAGGAGTTTGCTGTCCATAATGCATACCATGACTTTGTGGCTGGAAACAATGTCCTTGAGGCTGAAAGTATGTGTTGCTCACATTGGGAGGTTGTCCATGGTTCCCTTGAGGTTGTCCATGCATAGGTGAGTTGAAAGGTGGTTGCTGCCCATTATTTTGCTGATTCCAACCATGATTTGACATGGGACTTGGCCTATTGGGCTGCACTTGAGTAGAGAAATTATGTTGTGGCTGTCCAAAAGCATTTGGGGCTGAATTCACATGTCCATGTGGCTGCCCATAAGAGTTTGGGGCTGAATTAACTTGCCCTTGCTCATAGCCACCAACATTTGCTTGAGGGTAAAATTGCTTGTAGAAAGAGTTGCACCCATGGATGTCTTCATCATGCTTTGAGTTTGTTTGCACTCTCTCTTGAGGATCCTGCCCATGTGGCTGAAAGTGACCCTTTTGTTGATGGAATTGTGGCTGAAGTGAAGTGGGCTGAACAAAATCCTTAGCTTTAGATGACTCTCCAACTTCAAATTGACCTACCACCTTAGGAGTAGGTGGTTTAGGTGGTTCTTCAGCCCTATGAGGATATGGGACATTAAGACCAGCTGTAGGCAACATTTTCTCCCCAAGAAGTGCTACAAGCTTGTCAATACCCAACCTCATACCCTCGAAACCTGATTTCATATCCTTTATGTCATTTGACAATTGTTGAAAACTGTTTGAATTCATTGAGATATGAGACATCTCTATGGGTTGATTGGTAGGGGAGTGGGTGGAACTTGCATCGACCTCTTCGTTCTCATAATGCATTCGGTAAATGGCATCTTGAGAAGTGTCATGTTCACCCCTTTCCTGTTGATGTTCACCCCTTTCCTGTTAATATTCCTTCAATTCTTCATTGATAGTATCCAAAACAGGGTCTCTCTTCTTATTCCTAGCCATGGGTTGATTTCTGTCCTGAATTTCCTGCAGTAGAAAAACTTGATTATCTTCACTTCTAGAGCTCCAAATTACGAGGTCTTTGGCTCTGTTCGAAGCTTGAAGAGCCCTCTATCCAATGATCTATCAAGTGCAGAAAATGGATGAGTACAGAAATTTCTGTAAGGGATTTTCTGTTACTGTCTAAAAGTTCCTGCAGGCAATGAGTACCCTGTTCTAGTCAACTAATGGCTTGTACCATCAATACCAAGCATGTACCAACTTCATAACCCTATAGGAGAGTCTCATACATCTACCATACTGAAAATGACCTCTGTAACCAATAAAATGGCTGTCTAACTCAATGTAGACTGCAATCTTTAATGAGGATATGCATACATACTCTGTCCCAAACTTTAATGCTGAACCATAGTGTCTTTACCATAGGATGCATACATTTTACTGTAGCCATATATCTTCATACATTTGCCATATATTCATGAGTACCATACATTTTCCAATATCTCAAGAACTCACTGCCATAAACTCATGCTGTAGGCTGATTTCAAGTGCCTTTGAGATTTGTACCTGCACCTAAACTTGAAAATGCGTGGGATCCGAGACCTGAGGGGTTTGCAAAGTTCCCTCTCGAGCCGGGTTGCGCTCCCCTTCAGGGTCCTCGTCGGTAGGGGAGGGTCACCTCTCTTTTGTCCTACGGCTCGCCCGGCATCCACTTTTCCTCGTGGGAATGTACATGGCAAGTGAATTCTAGCTCTAAAAATCAGTATGATATACATGGAATAGGAAGGAAATACAATTGCCTTTCATTTGCCCTTTCATGGTATGCAAGATTGGAATTGAAAAGGCTGAAATGTAAATGAGAAATGGAGAGGTATTTACCTCAGCAGTGACTCACTGCTTACAAAGCTTTTCTCACTTACCAATTGGGTAATGATTTTCTTATGATCAAGAGGCAAAATAGGCAATCAATTTCATGTCAGGGTTAGGCAATAAAGATTGAGTAATGAAGATCAAGAAATTACTGATTTCAGTAAATGAAAGTAGATGGGTAATGCTCATTCATTATGGAAGAGTTTGAGACATTTAGAGATGGCCATTTCAGTAAATTGAAAAGGTTTAGTAAAGACAATCACTGACATAACCTATAGGCTTCATGTAATGCATTAGGCTATGAATGAAAGCTTCATTAATCCTCTTATTTCACTTCAGCAATTGGAAATGAGATCAGCAATTGGATGTAAAGAGAAATTAAGAGTGATTAGAGTACCTCATTTGATTGATTGGAGAAGAGCATTGATGATGGAATGACCTTCAATCCATAATGCTTGACATAGGTGAGTTAAGCTTGATAATCCTTCTAAAATCAGTCCAAGAGATCTTCAATCTTCAATAATAATCCCTTCCTTGATAAGCTTCAGCTTCATTAATCCCATGAAAGCTCCATAACTCCATGAATGCTCCAATTTGCTCCAAATGAGGGTTGATGAAGACCGATTACCTTCTCTACTTGAAATAGGTTGCAATAGGTAATAGAGAGGGCTTCAATGTGTCCAAGAGATCCCGAAATTTGAAAGGGAATGCGAAAATTTAATGGCATAAAAGCTTCATGCTGTCCATTGAATACCTAGACCTTCATTGGCTTCAATCTCCTTCAATGTCGGTCCAATGTTGATGGATTCTTGAGGGGAAATGTTTGAGGAAGCTTCAAAGATGCTTTGCCCACAAAAGCCCCATGAATTGCTTCAAAATTTTCAGGAATCTTTGATGCTGTCCCAAACTGCCATAGCTAGGGTTTTGAAGAAGAGGAAAAACTCCAAAATAGTAAGAATCTTGAAGAGGTTTGTGAGAGACCTCTTGCCCAGGGTTAGAAGGATTAATAGCAATGCTTAAAGGACATCCTATTTCTGAAATTTTTCCACGCAGTAGAGGAGTCTGTGCAGGCGGCGCAAACAGCGTGAGTACATACTCATGTACAAAAAGTCCACGATGATGCTAAGTAGCTATATTAGCTACTTCAATTGAAGCTCTTGAAGCAGAGAAGAAGGTCATGTAATCCATTCTCATGATAGGAGTGAGAAAGAGAAGATCTGATCTTGTCTTGGCCATGGATTCTTGTGGACAGCTTGAAGGAAAAGAGAAGAAACCCTTGTTTCATGAAAAGTAACTCTAACTTTTCCTTCCTCTAAGTCCTGTAACCATTAGTTTGTCCACTTACCCCAATTTTTGGCTCAAATCTTGATCACGTCCTGCTATTTTGGCTGGAGCCCTCCATTTCTTCCATTGGTAATGCCAAGAATCACCATCTTCATCCCTGTTTGTAGCAGACATTCACATGTAACTCCGATTTGAAGCCTTCATGTCCTGTCAAGTCCTGTCACTCAAATTCCTAACTATGGTTTGCTCTCTCTAGCCTAGGAAACTGAATCTAGTACTTGAAAATGACTTCTGCAAGGATCTAAGCTACTGCTCTGATACCAATGTAAGAAAGCAATCAACCATGGAATGAAATTTAACTGAAATTGAAAATTAACTAAGCAACAACAAAGAATTAACAAGTCTATTGCACCAAGACATTCTCATCATGTATTAATGGTTGGGGATTCAAGAATACATGACGGCCATGGCTGAGTGCTTCATAGGCTAAGATGAAGCTAACTTCAAGAAGATGGAAAAGCCAAGATTATTGAATGATCAAAAGATGTCTTGCCTTTGGCCTCTAGTCCCTTTTATTCTAACCCTCTTTCCAAACTTAAGGGCTGTTCACACATGTACACATAGGCTAGGGCTGAATTTACAAAGGCTGGAATTAATCCAAGGTGCAAATATTAATGTTGTATTTTCCTTCATGACACTGCACATTAGAGAGCAATCTTTCAAATGAGGCAGTGCCCTGAGAGGAAAAGTCCAAGAAGAATCTGTCAATCAATTGCTGCATATAGCCCTGAAAAATTACATGCTTCAAGTAGGACGAGTTGAAACGCAAAGGGAGTCTCTCCAGAAATTGCTTGAAAGGTGCAATGGGTTGTGCAAGCAACTCGAGCTGCAAAGGGAAATGGTCTGACAAGGCATATTGCTGCAACACTTGTATGTCGAGCATCTCAAGAAGAAAATCATCATTCTGCATGATATATATGCGGTCCAACCGCGACCATGTTGTTGCATACTGGGCAGAATGGAAAGTAAACCCTGTAGAAGACGGGTGGAGCCAGGACCAGAGATCTTGCTTAAGAACAGCAAGAGCCAACTCATGCCACATACGACTTTCCGACGCATCCATTACCGAGTGCTCCGATGTGGACTGGGAAGAATCAACACACATATTGAAATCCCCATGAAGAAGCCCCGTCTGCCAAGTGACAAGGAGGTCTGCAGAGTCTGCCAAAGCTCCCGGCGAGATACCGAATCATTCAGAGCATAAAGGCCAAGTAACCATAATATTTCCCCTTCAAATAAAATTTCAACCACCAAAAAGCGGCCATGAACATCATTTTTAATAAGAACAGGCTGATATTTGTCATGTACAATCATGAGCACACCCAAATAATGCATGGCCTGTGTTCCTGCATAGAACAAACGAAAACCATGGCAATCCACAACTTTTCCGGCTTCACCGTGACTCTTGTGCTCAACAGCGCACAGGACATCCCACTGATTCTCATACAATGCCGTCCACATGGCATGTTGCTTGTGTCGTGAACAAATTCCTCGCACATTCCACGTGGCTATTTTCATGTGTATTCAAAACAAAATCAGGTACCAGGCACAGCTTGCCTCGATTTGACTTTGTCAGCGAGAATGTCCAGGACTCCCTCGTCCAAGAAATCCACCAACACCGCAAAAGAGTTCGGAGGACCGGATTTGGAAGTAGACGGCATATCTGCTGGCTTGGGGTTGGAACAGGGATAGCGACGGTCCCACGGGGTAATGACGTTGCCTCTGGTATCAAAAGCCAGCTTAGCAGGTGGACCCTTTGGACACTCCGAATACATTTTCCTGGCGGGCTGAGGACGGGGGGCTGAGGAAACCATAGCAGGAGCCGAGCACTCGGAAGACAACATTTCCTTCCTGCGTATATATGTACGCATGGAATCGTGAGAGGTAGTAGGCACAGTATTCTCCATGTCAGCAACAACCCTGTTGCCTTTTTTTGCACGTACTTCAACCCAATCAGTGGCACGGGAATCCAGACCCGAAACCTGTTGTTTACCTTTGGCCAGAACTTGGTGCAGATGGGTAGCATCCAGCGACGGAGCATCACACACCATATCTTCCATAGGCGGCGCAACATGGCCAACATCTGAAGTGTGTTGCTGCTCTGGGCATTCGGCCATGAAATCCCCCAACTGTCCACAGGAAAAGCAATGTCCTGCAAAATTGCCCCATTTCAAACGAAAGTGTAACGGATGCATGCCAGAGCAATTGAGGCATAACCAAGCAGGCCTTTTCTTTGCAGTGTCCCATAGCATACACAAGCGGTTGCGATTCACAGCCCTGAGACTGGGAGGGACCAGAACCGTGCCCACAGCGGCCATAGCGTCCTTCAATAGTGGCCAATAAATAGCCGGACAATTTTCCACTTCTACCCACACAGGGCATTCACGTTGCAGCAGGCGCTGAAAATCTGCCATCGGGCGCCATGAAACCACATAAACCAACCGGCGGTCAAAAAACAACGCCAGTTTAGACAGGAGAGCAGCACGGTGCGTCTCAGATTTCAAGAGGACCTCAAAAAACCCCCGGGACCCAACAAAAATCTCTTCAACACATTCCCCTTGTAGTAGACTCTACAGCCATTGGCGAATACGGGAAAGCAGCGGGGTTCGACCAGTGAAGAAGAGTATCACAGCGCGATCATAAAACACCGAAAAGGAGCATAGGACAGTTTTTGGGTCCACGGTGGCTTCCAGAACATCATCAGGTGCAGAGTCAGAAAAGACTTCCTGATTATGTTGAACATATTCGCCAAGCAGAGTGTTGGCAAATTCCAGCAAATGCTCCCAGTCAACACCCTGAGAGTCGACAGAATCCGAAGCAACCTGCGCATAGGAACGGTCTTGAAGAACACCTATCTCTTCTGAGATATACTTGGTACATTTACCCGCAGGCTGAATGTCAGGACCCGGGGGCATCTCTTCGGTGCACGGAACCATATCCTCAGGTTCCTCAGCATTAGAACCCGGGCCAAGTGCTGCCACCGTTTGGTCGATGAAATCCAAATCCAAACCAGCCATCGTGTATGACGATCTGATCTCGAAGGAGGACTGACGCACAGTGCAGATCGTAGTCGGCTGAGTTAGAATTCTGCACCCCTGTAAGCTGGTTTCTCACACGGCGGAGGACGACCCTCAGGACGTCACACGAACAGGTTGCAGGCGTTGAGGGGCCGAGGTCGCGAAAGGCAGGTACAGACAACAGGTGGCAGGCGTGCAAGGATAAAGCTCGCAGGAGGACCAGGCCAGAGCTCTCTAAGGGCAGCAACGGCACAGGCGAACACACAAAGAGAAGAACCCACAATACCTGTTTCCGACAACGCCCAGGAGAATTGGCCGGAGTGCAGCGGTAGGCTGGCGAAAGGAGACAGGGGCCTGCGTCAAACGTGGCGCAGTCCACGGACAGCAGCGGAACGGCAACAGGGGTGGCAGGTCTCACGGGCACAGGCGAGCGAACACGGGCACAGGCAGCAGTTCGCACGAGCTCAGGCGGGCGAGCACAGAGACGGTCGAGGACAGGCGGACGAACACAGACGGCGTTCCAGACTGGGACGGATCAAGACGGCAGCGTTCCGAACTGGGACAGACAGAGACGAAAGGGCTGAAGGCGACGACAGGGATCCCTGCCCTCAGTGCAAGCGAGTAGCAAACGACGGCTACGATTTCAGGACGCCGATGAAAGCAGCCGACAAATGACGAAAGAGGGGCGGCGGCAGGTCACGAGCAGGAACGCCATCGCCCAACTTTCGACCCCTCTTCTCCTCCTCCCTCCTCTCTCTCTCTCTCTCTCTCTCTCTCTCTCTCTCTCTCTCTCTCTCTCTCTCTCTCTCTCTCTCTCTCTCTCTCGGTGTCTGTGGAAAGGCAAGGCTGCACTGTCGCCATGTGCAGGTCGCAGAACCCAGAGGCGCAGGCTCAGGCACGAATCGAGGATACGGCCTCTCGCGGGGGCAACGACCACGGCGGCTGACTGGCGAGGGTAGCGTTCGACAGGCGAGGGTGGCATCCGACAGGCGAGGGCGGACAGGACTGGCAAGCGATGGCGGCTGTCAGATGATGGCTTCTGACAGGCGACAGGGCAGCAATCGTCACTGACAGGACAGGCGTCTGACAGGCGACAGGGGCAGGCAGTCGTCTGATAGGCGACAAGCTTCCGATGGCGACCAGGACCGCGACGAGCAGGAGGTGCTGGTGTGACACGCGACAGCGAGCAGGGGCGACAGTCATCCGGTCAACGGCAGGGCGGGACACGCAGGCGGCGTCATCGCGACCTGCTCTCTCTCTCTCTCTCTCTCTCTCTCTCTCTCTCTCTCTCTCTCTCTCTCTCTCTCTCTCTCTCTCTCTCTCTCAAGCTCTCTTTCAAGCTCTTCCTCACAATCTCTTAGAGGGGTATCCTTCTCTCTACCTCTCTCTCGCAGCCTCTCGAGGTCTCCTTATCCTCCCTTGTGTCTCCCCATACCTCATATTTATAGTGAATTAGAGAAGAGGGCTTATGGCTGAGAAGTGGAGCTCTTTGTGCAGGGGGATCTTGAAAAGATCAATGATCTAATGCTCAGATCATAAATCTGATGATTTCATTGGCTCCGAAAGGGGGGGTAAAACCCCAACACACTTGATTAGAAAGCTCTCAGTTCATTTCTTCTTCTTTTCTCTGTTCAAAGTGTTGTTTTCTATCTGTAGACTGTGATCGCGGCGCGCGCGATTTCGCAAATCCCTCACTTTATTTTTTCTTTTGATAAAATATCCAAAACTAACTAAAACATCACTTGTTTTTTCTTTTAAATGACATCCAATTCTAAAAATCTCCATATCATTTTTTTAGGATAATATCTAAAATATACTAGTTTTGCTCAAAATCTAATATTTTTGAACCATTCAAACTATACATATTAATACTCGTGATTAATATAGCCCATAAGTCTCGTTCACGTTATAATTTACGTGAAGGGTGGCTATGGTCATTGTTAATCCGAGAAAAATATCGAATTTACGACTCTCGATTTTTCTAAATAAATATTTTTAATTAAATAAAAATTATTAGTTATTAATGTTAGTTAGTTTTTATCTTAGTTAGTCTTTAGTTAGTAATCTTACTAACTTATTAATTGACTAACTAACTTTCAAACTAACCAACTAACTTTTATTGTGTGGAAATATTACAAGGATATTGTACGAAAAATGCCCACTTGGTCACATTTGCCATCGCAATAAGATAACTTCCCTTTAATGTCCAACACCGACCGTGTTTAGGCTACAAAGCTTATGCTCATTCACATGATTTCATTGTGCTATGAGTTGGATCTTTTGGTTGTTTCATGACAAATAAATGATTTTTTCACTAAGCATTAGATCCTTTATTCCATCCATAATATTTCATCCTTTTTTTTTTTTAGTATTCATCCTGCTTTGTAAGGTGATTACTCCTTGGGATCGTTGATATCCGCCCTCGCCTTCTCAAAATGAGGATGAGCCCACTTCCTCCACGTCTAAGCACCGTGGGTGGAATACCTTTGCAATGCTGGCTGATTTTTTGGATGAGACATTGGCAAAAAAAGTTCAATCAAGGCATGATCAGCCTCAAAACTGATTTCATTTTGCTAGTATAGGAAGATCACCACTCAGAATGTTTGTAGGGCTTGCTCTCATAGCAAACAGCATGACATGTGGTGTGTCTTACATGAGAATAAATTGTATGTGTTATATGTTGTTGAGTATAAGAGCAATAGTGAAGCAAGTAGAATTGTTGAATGCCATGGGTTAAGATTATTTTATGTTAGGGGCGCTGTAATGCATTATTATGGTGTCCCCATGAAAGTTTTTACCCAATTCTCATAAAAAATGATGTGTTTGGACGTTTTTCAATGATTGAAATTATATTTGAAGGTGAAGTTTTATCACTGCTTAGGGTCTATGCACCTAATGATGCCTAGCTTTGATGTGACTTACTGAATTGTGTAAAAGCAAGCATGTCCCTTGGGTAGAATGGGCTTGCTGATGAGTGACTTCAATGTGTATTGATCCTTTGCAATCAATCTTTGAGCACTTAGTGATGGATGCACCAAAAAGTCATGCTTGGGATGATTTTACATTGGTAGTTCTCAAATTGGATATTTGAGCATTAGTTTCAAGATTTACCTTTCATTGAACTCAGAATATTGTGATTTTGAGTTGCTTGGATTGTATGTATGTTATGCAAGATGATGTTGTCTAACAGGACATTCCAAAGATGAGGGTGTTGCAACAATATGCTCTATTTAATTGCTGTCCTTTGTAGTTTGGCATGCTTAGACAACCCATTAGCCCCCTTGCACAATTTCTGAGCAAGCTTCTTTTGCGATTTGATTCCTCCTTTTTTGAGCCATGCAATTTTCAATGGTTATATGGGACAACTACTTAAGTTTTTGCTTGACTTTCCATGTATAGGCAGTGCCTCCTTTTAACAATTGATTTGAAATGTGTAGAGGGCTGCCAAGAACTATGGGATTCACCATGCTTCGCTTTGGAAGCAATGCATGCATGCTCTTGAGGAGTTGTTGGCCTTGGTTCATCCCTATTGCTTGAATCTTTGAATGATGCTTTCTTGGCTCCATTGTTTGTATGCTTGGCTATTTTGTTCGGTTGCGCTCTTATTAACAAGCCGATTTGAAAGCCTTAACAAGGGACTGTAGGATAACTCTTGTCGATCCTACAATTTCTTTTGCAGTTTGCATGCATCCTCTGGTCAAGAGAACATGGTGAGATTGTAGAATGTTGATGGTTAGATGATTACACTTTCCCAAGGATGAGGTTATGGATATCTTATTGCACTTTCCCAAGGATAAAAACCCCAAATGCGATGGTCTCATAATTGAATTTTTTTAGACTTATGCTGCTCACTTGGTGAGCCTTTGATTGCCATGTGTCAGGAGGTTTGGGCTATTGGATTCATACTTGCATCCTAGAATAAAAGGATTATCGAGTCAATCCCCAAAATCCATTCTCCTTCGATGCTCAAATATTGGCAACCGATTTCCTTAATAAGTAGTATGTACAAGATATTCTTGAAGATTCTCGAGAATTGTCTTTGTGCATCCCCATCAATATGGATTCGTAAAGGGCAAGAATATTTGTATAATATCTTGAATGAATAAACAAGTATAGATTACACGTAATACTCCAACCAAGAGTTTATTCTCGTCCAGTTGGATTTGGAGAAGACCTTTGACTATTTGGAATGGACTTTTCTTGCGGAGCTTATGCAAACCACAAGTTTTGGGCCATGCATATCTCAGTTGATAATAACTATTAGCAGTGATGCTTCTTCACATATCATGTTGAATGGTGGTGTTGTTGGACTCTTTACCCTCGCATGGTTGGTCAAACAAGGCTACCTTCTGAGTCCCCTATTTTTGCTCTTCTTGCCCATCTAGTTCTCACCGTGTTGTCGTTGAGACTATACAACTAGTTAGATTATACAAAGTGATGCTAAGGTTTGCACTAAGAAAACACACAATATATGAACATGACTAAAACAATAGAAAGCAACAAATGCAAAAGCAGAAAACACAAACAAAGAAGAAAGAGAACTTAGAAGTGAATGAGTCAATGCTGTAAATGAATGATAGAATGTATAGAATGCTAAAGGCAGAGTGAAGGGAATAGTCAAAGAGTGACGCTCACTAGAGACACATCCCAAGGTTTGTAACCAGCTGAATGTGAAAGCGCAGCAAGATGGAAAACAAAGTGCAGCTGCCTAGAGGTTGAATCTAATGACAAGTGCAGTTGTGTAATCACCTAGAGATGATGTCATCTGATCATCAGCAGCAGCTGGACACTGGAGACTGGGCAACACCAGCTGAGGTGTGTGCTGATTCAGGGCAGCCTACAATTGCTGAAAGCGCAGGAAGCAAGGGAGAGAAAAAGGGAGTACCAGTTGGTGATGGCAGTCTGCAACAAAATGCAGCTATGGATGACCTCCTAACAGCAAGGGGAGGAGGCCACTACTTCTGCTTGCAGCGAATTCTCATCCTTACGAGTATCAAGAGGGTGCCAAACTGCAAAACGTAACATCTCCTGCCAGGATGCAATCAAATGAGAAAGAAGAAAAGACTGAGAGACCTTAATAGGCCTCCAGGAATTGAGCACATGCAACCAGGAGGCATGAATAACCGTGCTACCATGAGATATGCCAGTCTTTTCTATGAAAAATTTAGCAATATCTAACTAAGGATGACTCTGTACACATAGGGCCTGCAAAAGGGTTAGCCTCAAAGCAGCCATATGCAAGTTAACATCCAACAAAGCTGCACCCCCCATCCTTTTTGGAGTAGTCACATGCTGCCACGAAATCCACACTTGTCCCAAACGATTGTCTTTTTTTTTCCACAACATGAATCTGATAGGCTAAACCAATTCCAAAAGGGACTTCTTAGTCCAAGGAAGCAGTGGCAGAAAAAACGAAATCATACTAATCATAATACACTGAGCAACTTTAAGTCTGACATGTAAAGGCCAGCCTTGAGATTTCAAGTACATAAACGTATCATGAATCCGGGAGCCCATCCAATCCAGCAAGGCACGAGGGGCTACCTCCACACCAATAGGATATCCCAAGTGTCTGGTTATATTTCCCTTTGAAATCACAATACTATGCCAACCCAAAGTCTGCAGATCATTCTCCGTACAAGAGAGTAGAGTAGATTTGCCTTGAGAAACATAAAAGAATCGTCTGCCAAAGATTGACCCACAAGTTGGGTACCACAGGGAAGAGACAAGCCAACTATCTCACCTTGATCAGCCAACCATCCTCAACGGTCTCGACAGATGGCCCGGGTCAAATGCCCTCACATGCTTCCCACACAAGCACGCGGCCAATTGCATCAGACAAGGGGCACATGGAGCACCCACACAGAAACTGGGAGCAAGCATGTGGACTATATCCTCGGCCCTCTATCACTTATCCCCGACATCCAGTCCTTTAAAATATCACCTCGCCCACTCGCAGTGGCTGCCGACCATGCCTACCTGCAATTTGACATAACCTGCAGGTATGACCTAACCCCCCCAACAAGCAACCCCCCAAGATTCCCCAGGTACCACTTTACCAGGCTAACTGCGAGCGCATACTCCGACCATCTCTACTGGAGCCTGCAGGAAATGGACCCCCAGGCACCCCTGGAGGAGGTCACAGCACAGTTGGCGGGCACACTACACACCTCGGCTGCCGAATACTTCCCCCACACATCCCCCCACTCCACCCCTCCGAACAAGAATGTCCCACAGAATAGCTGGTACGACGCAGAGTGCAGGAAAACCCGGCTCCGTCTTCAATAGAACGAAGCATAGGGAGTACACACGCATAAACAGGCACGCTTGATCTTCCGTCATCTAGTGCAACGGAAGAAACGAGCCTACCTCTCCAAAGTGGAACACGAATTCTACAAGCTATTCTTAGGACATGACAGCAAAGAGGCATGGAAGGCGTTTCAAGAACCCCGAGCCCAGATGCCCATCACCTCCCCGGACACTTGGCACACATATGCAACCTCACTATACCAAGTACCCAAGCAGCCCCAACTACCCCGGCCCCCAGGGAGCAGACCCAGATCATCCACATTCTTCCTCAGCACGGGGCGGGTTCGGGACGCCATTGATAGACTCCAAAATGGCCGTGCCCAAGACCACGAAGGCTTGGTAGCAGAGCATTTGACCCATGCCAGAGACATACCGGCACCTCCCCTAGCACACATGTTCAACAGAGCCCTATGCGAAGGCTTCCCTGCCAGCTGGTCAACCAACACCGTAATACCTATCCTGAAGACCGGAGACCCCATGGTTCCCACGAACTACCGAACAGTCATGGTTGGCCATGTACTAGCCAAGCTCTATGGATCCATACTGGACCACGAGCTGAGCAAGTGGGCAGAGCAACACCAACATCGGGCGGCAGGACAAGCAGGGTTTAGGAGGGGTTTCTACACCCTTGACCATATCCTCACACTGAGAGCCATCATAGAGGAGGGCAGAGCACATGGAAGACGGGTGTACTGCTGCTTCGTGGACTTCCGCAAGGCCTTTGACACAGTCCCACGAGCGAGGCTCACGCAGAGACTACAGGAACTGGAGGTCCCAACCGAAATGCGATGGGGGATACTAGCACTATACGAATCGGTAACGGGCCGAGTTCGGGCACCAAGAGGGCTGTCAAAGGAGATAACCAGCACCATCGGAGTCAAGCAGGGATGCCCACTCTCACCCACCCTATTTGGCCTCTACATTGATGAGATCTCAAAGTACATAGATAGATTGGGCGAGGAGGGATCGAGCCTGGGAGGGACACTGATACCATCTTACTATATGCGGACAACATAGTCCTCATCTCCAGCACACCCGAAGGGCTACAGCGCCAACTGGACGTACTACAAGCCTTTTGCCAAGACAAAGACCTAACTATGAACTTGGGGAAAACCAAGGTTATGGTGTTCAACACGTCAACCCAATGGCTCCGACGGTCGGTACCCCCCTTCACATACGGCGGAGAGACTGTGGACATGGTCCAAAGATACGTCTATCTGGGGACTACATTCTCTGGACCGAGATTTACCCTAAGAAAAGCAGCAAAATATAGACTAACCCGAGGCTATGCAGCCCTTGGGTCAATGGAGAACCAATGTGCCCGCATACAGTTCCAGGAACCCCGGACAAAGCTCTAGCTTTTTGACACCTTGGTGTTCACACCAGCCCTCCTGTACGGGGCTCCCATATGGGGGTCCAGTCTCTACCACACGCGGAGGGCCCCACAGGACCAGCCACTACCTAAGGAGGAGGCCACCTATGAGGGATGGGAGCAGATGGAGAGACCCTTAATACTTATGATCTCACGGATGATCCGAAGCAAGCCCTCCGTACCACACGAGATCATCCGCGCAGAGCTGGGGGCACCGCCCCTCGTGGCTGAGGCCCTCTTCCAAACCGTGACCTTCTTGCACCGAATATGGGACCTGCCCCGGCACCGGTACCCCAGACTTGCCCTAGAGTCATCCAAACAGCTAGCAACACAAGGGGACACTGAGTGCTGGTATGCCCGAACAGAGACTTGGCTATGGCTCCATGGCCTGCACATGGACCACCTCCCCCCACTACAATACAGCCTAGACTGCCCACACCTGGAGCTCAGCCGAGAGGAGGTGAATCGCATCATCAGAATGGATATCATCCAGACAGACATAGCCAGGACATGGGTGACCCCCACGTCGGAACTAGGAACCAAGAAGGCTTTCTACCGAGAGCACTTCCTGGACATCTCCCCGGATGGCTTCATCACCCGCCCAAGCTACATGGACACACACCTGTCTCACGGGGTCAGAAGTGCCATCGGACAGATCCGCACGTCCTCACACCAACTACGGGTCGAAACGGGCAGATACGGGGCCAACCCCCTCCCCCCAAAAGACCGAATCTGTCAACTCTGCCATCTCGAGCCAGAGACAAAGAAACACTATATCTATAGATGCCCAGTGTACTACGAAATCCGGGAACGCTTCCACTGCCTATTCAGCGAAGGATTCGGACCACTCTCCAAGGTGATGGAATTCAAAGACCAGAGATGCCTGGGGCTCTTTCTACTGGAAATACAACGCCATAGAGACCACCTCCTACGAACCACGGAGCAAAGACAAGGAGCCACCAACCAACGCACACTCAACGAATTCTACCAAATACCAACTACCCTCCCCACCACCGAGCCCCCACCACCCCAACCGGCCTCCCGACCCCGGGGGACCACCTTAGAAATAGCCACAGCGAGAGGCAAAGCCCGGCGCCCATGCCCCGCCGGCCCCCGTCCCCGCAGAAGACACATATCGAAGATACAAGGGATACTACGCCGCTATCGGAGGGCCCTGCCCCACCGCTTTAGCCTCTCCATGTTAGACCGACCCATGCGGGACATCCTAGGATGAACACTCCAGGAGCAGTTCCACACCGCACTGGGAGTACCTCTAGATTGTATCTAGTCTAGATATCATTTTGTACCTACTCAATTTAGTTCAACATAGCATAAACATTAGCTTCACTGGGACTTTTGAAATCTCCCAGACATTTTGTATGCAACATTTTGGTCTCATAGGCCAACTTGGCCTATTGTGGACGTTAATATAACTTTCTTTCTTTCTTCTTTCTTCTCTCTCATGTTTGTACACCAGTATTTGCAAACAAAACAGCATAACTACATGGAAAGTGTGTGTAGATCGGTATAGAAAGGGGATTCAAATGTGTATAAGTCTCCTGGTCAAGAATTACACCATGGTTGATTGCACAGTGAGTACAAAAATGCAAAAACAGCCACACTTGTCTCATTCAATGATTGGAGCAAACAGCAGTAGTGACCCTTTCTGCAATTTTAATTCATTTAATTATCTTTCATTAAGGACAAGGAAATCTTTAATGAATGCTACTTGATACTAGTTTTATAGTAAAGCATCTATGCTTGATTATTAAACGAAACTTCAACTAGTTATTTATCAAAGCAAATCACCTGGTTGAAGTAAGGCCAGGTCTCTAGATTTTGAGCTCTCAGTGTATCAGTATTGATAGCCTGATAGATGGGTCCACGTGGTCTCAAAAATTTTGGCCGCTAGACAATTCACAAACTTCAGAGACAAGTCAAAATCCACATTCTAAAAAACAACATCAACCTGCCATAAAGGTGGATAATATGCATTTTACCTGTATTTTTAAAATGGTTGCAGATGTGGTATACAAAAGCTCCCACTTTCCATTTATAAGAGGAGATTTTAAAGTATCTTTAACAGGACTCGCAGCTTCCAAGCTTTTGGCAATCTTCGCACAACACAAGCACCTTCAATACTTGACACGAGCTTGCAAGAATACGGCCAAGAAATGAAAGTTTTATTTTAATTTTTTTTGTCCTTTTATCATTAAGTGTATACTTAAGAAAAGTGGGTCAAACTTGATTTCAAAATAAAGATCAAGTCAAAATACTGGATTATTCTAAACCAAGAAAATCTTTTTATCGTTTACAAGTAAGTCAAACATAGTCATGCTACACAATACCCCTTGGCACTGAGTTTGCTCATCAACAATATCTATGTACATCTAGCAACAGCATTCCTTACTCCAAGAACAAAACAGCAATGTTGACAATAACACCAAAGTCAATGTTGCTAAGCATGTTGGAGTAGTGCTGCTAGAACCATGACAATATGAACATGAAAATGTACAACTTAACAATATTGGCTTTAGAAGAAGAGAATTATGATAAAGAATATGAAGTGTACCAGCTCAATAAAGACATTTAGTTTCGTGCACCTTTCTTGCATGTCAAGCTACCTCAGAATTAGCACTACAGATAAATTCATGTTATTGGCTCTCGTACAGCCCAAAACGAATTCCTTGCTAACGTAAGTCAATTATGAATTTGTAAAGTTTTGGTAGGACAACTAACCCAAAAAGTTCTATTAAGGTAATCATGGGCATTGACACAATCATCCTTGTTATCAAACATCAGCAGTGCCAGCATCCCATCATCACTCATCACCATTATCCTTTGCTGCCCTCTTCTTGCTTGCATTTTGGGTCCAAGTGCTACCAACCTACTACCTTCAGATCCTCCTCTCCATCAGCAACTCTTCCTGTGCCACTGTCAGTTGCACCCAAACTGCTGCAGTTTGGCTCTTGCAATTTCCAGATTCTCAACTATCGCACATCATCACCTATAGCTGGGTGGCTGTGCTCGACTACTCTATATGAGAGGCATTGCTTTGCTTTCCTGCTGCCCAGCACCTCCTCAACCTCAGCACCCCTTTCTCCATCAAGAACTACTGCAGTCTGCTATTGTAGCTGCATAGTATCTTCTCCCTTGGTGGCTTGCTGCACTTGGGATCCTTCAGAGCATGTTGCACTCATTCCCTCAGCCGGATCCCATGCAAGGCAATGGCCATTGGACCGCCCTCCAGTTCTTGAGCATCTGTTGTACCACATCTAGCATATTCAGTTTGTTCATTAAGTTTCCTTTCAGCATTAATAATCTTCTCTTCATCAATTGTGTTCTTGCTTGGGTTCATTTGTTAGTTGTGTGTGTACACTTTCTGTGTTTTAAAAAAGGATATGCACACCTATGCAAGTGTGGTGGAAGGCACCCAAAAGAAAATGGAGAATGTTGAGAATACCGTCAAAGAAAATGCAGAATGGATAGATGTAGCAAAAAAGAGTAAATGTTGCACATGTGAGGTGTAACTAGGATTAGAGTAAATTTACAAGCCCGAGACCCGAGGAAATCACGAGATGTCAAAGGAAAAAGTTGTTGTAAGTTATGATGCACACATACTTGGTGGTATCTAGTGCTAGTTGTTGGCCTAAGTCATTCATTTGGCTATAAGTGTCAATTGGTGTCACTAGAGAAGTGACATTTGATGGTACCTAGCACCAATCTGATGGTCAAAGATGATGCTCGGGAATAGAAGTTACCTAGCTAATTTAATTATTGGCCAATCATATTATTTTTCAAGAAACTGAAATAATTACTAGGTTAAATTTCAATATTTAAAGGATGAAAATTAATATTTAATTATGGATAATGCTGAAAAAACCATTTGGAAAGGCTGTCACTTGTCAAAAATGCCCATGCAAGACTAAAAAAAGTCTTCAAAGGCTGGAGTGAGGCATTTTGGGTGGATTTAGTATACAAGAGAGCGAGAGGAGATGCTGCCAGTCTGATTTACAGCCATTGGAGGATCTTCTGAGGTAGCGAGGGGCAAGAGAAGAATAATCAACAGCAGGTGACAACAACTACAAGCTATTGAGATAGGAGAGCAGCAATAAATGACTAATTTTCTTCAGTTCTTTGCATCTACAAGCTGCTAAGACAATGCAGCAGCAGTAAATGACAGATTTTATTCAATTCTTCGCGAAGAAAGTCTGAAAATTCTCTCTCCTTAGCATTCTCTCTCATCTCCCAGCCTTTCTATAGCCTTTCTGCAAAGATTACAACATTAAGATCACCAAAGGAAGAGAAATTTTGGATTTCTCTGCCGTATACCCTAATTTGCAGCAGAAATTAGGGTTAGTAGCAACCTCAGAAAGCATGCCAAAAATTGGAAGCTCCAAGACTTGGATTCAACAGGGCTGAAGCTGTTTTTAGTCAAATGCAAGTGGAGGGGCCAACAAGTCAATGAATTTGGGTCATTTTCCATCTCCATCAAAGCGAGTGAAGGCCAATTGACCACCCGAATCAAGGGGCAAATCAGATTAAAGACTTGCTAGTCATTTTGGACAATAAGGGAAGTTGGAATATCGAAAGGGATTGGGAAAATCCCATTGTACATTAACTTCTTCTTCATTTAAGTTAAATAAATACCGAAAGGGGGGCCAATTTAGGGGCCAACAGGATATCCAATGTCCTAGATTATATGGTAAATTGTGCATTTCAGTTTTGTGAATTTGTTAATTGTTGTAAATAGTGCTTGATCAGGTTATTTACCACCCTATCCGAGGAGGAAGACTGGTTTCACCCTGCACTGCCCTACTGCAGTCCAGATGATGCCCATTCTAGCAATCGTGGAAGTGCCCATTCTAGCAGTCCTGGGTGCCCCACCTTGCAGAAACCATGCTGTGCCTCTTGCAATACATTACACTGCCACTGTCCAGCTGTGCCTGTCCCCCTGCTGCTTGCTGAAGTGCCACCCAGCAACCAGAAGCACCACCCAACCTGTCACCTCTGCAGCCACCTGTTTGGCACCTGCTGTACCCTGAAGCCACCTCTGCCCAAGGCTGCCTTCTTTGCCCAGCAATTTGAAGCTGCTGCCTTAACAGCCAGCAGCATCACCATCTCTGCTGCTGCCCTTGGACTTACCTGTCCAGCACTGCCCTCAGCTCCAGAAACACTGCTACCAGCCTGCACCTCCACCTTGGAGTCCAGCACCACCTTCCAGTTCAACATTGGCAAGAAATTGCAGTAGAATTTGGGGCTTTTCCACATTTTCCCTCTTTTCAGATTTCTTGCCCTTTCCAAATTTGGGACTGTTGCCAAATTTGCAGACATTGATCTGACGTTTGGGGTTTCCATCAACATTGGGTGACAGTGGTAGCACATTGGGTCCAAATTTTGGTAAATTCTTAGATCCGCCTATTCCAAAAATTGAAGCTTTTGCCAAAATTGTCTTCCTCAGCTCCTACATTGCCTGAATCAACATCATTCTCACAATTTCTCAACCTAAGCCCACAAGACATACAAGATTGTAAGCCCCTCGTAGATCAATCTTTGTGAAGATCCTAGCTTTTCCGAGGCATTCCAAGAGCTCTATTATCAACGGTAAAGGGTATCGAGTCTTGATTGTTATCTTGTGGAGTCCTCAATAATCCACACATAGGAGACTTCGAGTACCTAATGAACCCCTTGGCCAAGTTCTCATCAATGTTCTTGCATAGTTCAGCTAGTTCATCAGGGAATATTCTGTAGATGGGTCCAAAAGGTGGTTGAGCCTCCTCATGGAGTTCTATAGCACAATCATACGGTATGTGTTCAATCAAGAGATCTGCATTCTTTTTTTCAAAGACATCTTGGGATTCTTGATACTGGCTTAGTAGCTTGACTGACTCATCTTTACTAGATTCTTGAGCTGGTATATGATATATCATGTAGGTCGGTTCTTGCCTTGCTATGTACATAAAGGCTTTGGCTCCTAGATATACAGACTTTCCTTGATTTTCACGACATGTAATCTTTTGCTTAACCCAATCAATTTCTGGGTTGTGTTTCTTTAGCCAAGGCATCCCAAGGATGATTGAATTTGCGGGACTAGATATGACATTAAAGCATACATGAGATTTGTGATTGCCAAGAGTTACCGTGAGTGGTCGGGTTTCCTTGGTAATATCTCCATATACTAGAGGTCTTTCATCCACAACTTCAGCTGTTGCAGGATTGGTCTTTTGGAGTATTGGTATCTATTCACAAAGCCATCATCAATGAAGCATGCGGAAGCCTCAAAGTTGATCAAGGCTTTGAGGGAAAGGGTCTTTCTCGGCAAGATTATCTGGACTGTGATAAGGAAAGTTTCCATGGGTGTGGCTGAGATCGAGAGACCCTTCTTATATCATGGTAATGTTGTACGGTCTCATTTACAACCGGACATCCTCCTTTTTCTACTCAAGGATAGTTGCAGCAACTCTTGGGGTTCTTGCCCTCTTATTCGGAAAATTTAGAGCGATGTGTCTAGGGTTTCCACAATATAGACATAGATGATTTTCTCTTTGTCTTTGCTTTTCTTGTGAAGTCAAGGACTAGAATTTGGTATTATCTATTTACATCAGTTCAAGCTTGGTTTCTTCTTGGATTGGGGCTAGGCTCCATTAGCGAGGCCTTAACTCTTCTCGCTTTTCTTGCTTCCTCTCAAACAATCTATTATCACACAAGATGGCATGCATGATATAATCGTTAAGTGTTTTTGCCTCAGGCATAGTGAACATGAGGTCCTTGATGTCATCTCGAAGACCCCATCTGAATTAGCTGATAAAATACTCCTCATGCCAAGTGAGGTCACAAATGAATTGCCTAAATTCAGATGCATAAGCAAAGGCAAGGCGGTTACCTTGTCGTAGCTTCCGAAGTTTTGTTTGTGCTACTTGACCAATGTCTACATCTCCAAATGTAAAAGTGAGCTCGCAAAGAAATCCCCCATAGTTATGAAGTACTAGCATATTCTTTTCCAAGTTTGGGGCAAACCATGATAAAGCTTGACCACAAAGCAAAGTCCCAATAAATCCCACCTTGAAAACATCATTTGGATTAAGAGTACGAGAAGAAGCACTCAGGATATGCACACAAATCAAGGTGTGTGCAGCCGTCGAATGAGCAGTGAGTGAGAGTGAAAAGTCGAGGGATAGATGTGTATCAATGTGGTATACAAAAAGAATAAAAGAATGTACTTTTACTTAGGGTACGATACACTTACACCCACAAGGGTGTGTTCACATGTGTAAATAAATATACACTCGGAAGTAATGTAAGGGCCTTTACACCCAGCAACCTCCCACTTAAAGGACTTAAGCGAACTTTTAACCAACTCCCACTAGTCGAATGCAATCCTCATGTTGAGTCTTTGTAAGACTTTTAGTGTGAATATCTGGAGGGTTATCCTATGATTTGATCTTAGTCATTGTGACTAGACCATCATCTAGAGCATGTTTGATAAAGTTATACCGCACATCAATATGCTTGGTACATACATGAAACATGGCATTCTTAGCTAAGCATACAGCACTCCAACTATCACATCCAAGTACAAGTGTTTTGGTGGCAGCCCAAAATCTTTGACCAAATGACCAAGCCAAATAGCTTCTTTCGAAGCTTCAGTGGCTGAAATATATTCAGCCTCAGTGATAGAAAGTGCTACTATCTTTTGCAATTTAGAGCACCAAGAAACTACCCCACCAGTCAAGATAAATATGTACCTGCTAGTAGACTTGCGAGTATCCAAGTCACCTGCCATATTTGCATCACAATATCTCTGCAGATCTAGCGTACCTTTCCATAACAAATACATTTTCTTTGTGTGCCGTTAAGTTATTGTAAGATGCATTTCATTGCTTTCCAATGTGCTTTGCCAAGATTTGACATAAACCTGCTCACAACTTCCACTACATAAGCAATGTCAAGTCTAGTGGCAACAATAGCATACATGAGTGAACCACAAGCTGAAGCATAAAGAACACCCTTCATAGAGCTGGATGCCTTATCATCTTTTGGGCAATCTGCTTTGCTAAGCTTAAGGTATAGTTGTAAAGGAACACCAAGTGGCTTAGCACCTACCATAGAAAAACAATCAAGTACTTTGTTGATATACTTTTCTTGTGAGAGAAACAAGAGCTATTGATCTCTATTTCTCGTCACACACGTCCAAAATGTGTTCAACTGCACCCAAGTCCTTCATTGAAAAGGCTGAATTAAGCTATCTTTTCAATACATTAACCTGGCTTTTATGCTTACCAACAATAAGCATATCATCCACATGCCCAAAATGTATTTAGCTGCACCCAAGTCCTTCATTGAAAAGGCTGAATTCAGCTGTCTTTTCAATGCATTAACCTAGCTTTTATGCTTACCAGCAATAAGCATATCATCCAAATAAAGCACAAGTATTATAAGGCTTCTATCATCAAAATTCTTTATATATAAGCAATGATTTGCATTGCTTCTTTTAAACCCATGTGAGAGTAAAAGGCATCAAACTTTTTATACCATTGCCTAGAAACCTGTTTCAAACCATGCAAGCTTCTCTTAAGCCTACACACCAAGTGCTCCTTTCCTAGCATAACAAAGCCTTCTAACTGCTTCATTACAGTTTTTCTTCCAAGTCACCATGCAGAAATGCAGTTCTAACATCCATCTGATCAAGTTCAAGATCCATAAATGCTACGATAGCAAGCAATACTCGAAGAGTGGTCATTTTGACAACATGTAAAAAAACTTCTTGAAAGTCAATCCCCTTTTTTCTTTGTATAGCCCTTAGCCACAAGCTTGGCTTTGTATTTTTGTTTGCTATCCATACCCTTGATTTTATAGACCCATTTGTTAGAAATGGCTTTCCTATCTTTGGATAATGGAACCAAATCCCAAGTATCATTTTGATACAATGATTTCATTTCTTCCTGCATAGCTAGCTCCCACTTTTTCTTTAACTCACATGATAATGCCTCTTTATATGTAAGAGGCTCACCTTCGTCAGTGAGCAAAATGCAGTCCAAGGAGGGATCAAATCTTTGTATAGGTCTTCTGATACATGTGGACCTTCTTACCCAATGATTTGTATTATCAAGGAATGATCTCATTATTTGGCTGTTGAACTACATGTTCACGTTGTTGTATTACATTTTCAAGCTGCTGTAATTCATTTTCAGCATGCTGATTTTGTTGCCCAAACTGGTTTTCAACATCCCTTTGTTACCCATTTTCATCTGGCTCAATGATGATACGCTAATTATCAAAACCAGCATCAAATGGACCTGAATTTTCAATGGCTGACCATGCTGAAATTTCACTTTCATTTTGTCCAAGTCATTAGATGTGATATTTTTCAGCAGCTCTAATTCATTAAATACCACATCCTAGGCTGCGTAGCACCTTTTCCATACTTGGAACCCAAATTGTATAGCCCATTTCACCTTTTCCATGCTTAGAACCCAAACTCTATAGCCCATTTCATCTTCATCTCCATAACCCATGAAGATGCCTCTATGGGATTTCATGCCAAGTTTGATTCTGCTATCAACAAGTACATGTACATAGCATTCGCAGCCAAAGACCCTTAAGTGGTCATATGAAGCAGGTTTGCTAGACTAAACCTCTTCAAAGATGCTACTTTCAAGTGCACGATGTGGAGATCGGTTGCAAATATGCACCGCAGTTTTAAGTACCTCTCCCCAAAATGATTGGGGAAGATTAGTTGTGGACAGCATACACCGAATCTTCTCACATAACATGCAATTCATTCGCTCAACCACACCATTAGATGACAGATTATAAGGAGTTATAAGCTTCCGTTTAATCCCATTGACATCACAAAACTTACTAAATTCTTTAGATACATACTCTTCCCCATTGTCTGTTCTTATGCATTTTAATTTTAAATCCTTTTGAGTACTAACAAATGCATAAAACTTTTTAAAGGAGTCCAATGCCTCACTTTTCTACTTAAGCAAGTAAACCCTTAGCTTTCTAGAATGGTGCTCAATAAAAGATAAAATAACGAAAACCACTATGAGTTTTTATTGGCATGGTGCATACATCAGAAAGGACTAAATCCAAGATACATCCCTTCCTAGAGGCTCCATGAGAGTATGAACTCTTTACATGTTTTCCCAAAACATAGTCATCACAAAAGTCAAGCTTTGAGTTTTTCACATCAACTCTTCAAAGTGAAGAAAGTGTCTGCAACAATTGCAACAAACTTTCCAAGAAGTGCCTTGCAATAGAGATAATATAGAGATCCCTTTTTACCACCTCTAGTGACTAGCATAGACATTTCCTATATCTTCCACATTCCACCACCAAAGATAGTGAAGTAACCCCTGAGGTCTAGCTACCCAATAGAAAGCAAACTCTTCTTAATGCCTAGTACATACTTAGCATCATGAAGGATCAATTCCTGACCATTTTCAAGAGCCAGATGTATGGTGCCCATTCCTTTAATATCAAATGCATGGTTGTTATCTAGATAGACTTTCCCGAGGTTACCTTCTACATAAGAAGAAAAACACTCCAAAGATGGAGTTACATGAAATGAAGCACCACTCTCAACAATCCATGATTTTGACAAACCATCATGAGCTGACAACAAGGCATCTATCACATCCCTTTTAGTAATATATATGTCCTCCACTGTCATAGCATGTGGATTTGAATATGCAACCAGAAAATCAGCATCCTTATCTTATTCTATCTCCTCAATAACAACATTAGATACCACTTTTTTTTTAATGTTTCTTTAGGGGTAGAGTTGCAATCCTTTTCATTCTTTTTGCCTTTTGCATTAGCATACTTCTTGCGTTCTTGCTCCTTTTTATAGTACCTGCAATTGAGCTTTTTATGCCCATTGCATCCACACTGATAACAAGTGACATCTTGCTGTTTTTTCTTGCTTTTGCTACGATTTTTATTCTTATTTGCAGCATTTGACCTTTCTTCACTTCTTCCTCTTACATTGTAAGCTGATCCATTGTTTTTCCCACTTGCCTTGCATCTAATCTCTTCATTGAGAATAGAACCACACACACCATCAAATGTCAAGTTGGGATTGTTGCTCAATGACACAACCAATAATTCCCATGAATCAAGCAAAGTCATGAGCAAGAAGATAGCCCTTCATTTAGGATCAAAAGCTGGTAAGCCTGCATCCTATAACTGACTCAAAATACCAGTGAAAGTATTTAAATACTCTAAGGCAGGCTTAGACTCATCGTGCTTCAAGTTGACCAACTTCCGCAAGAGATGTACCTAATTGACAGGAGTTGTATTCTCATACGTAGCCTTGAGTTTCTCCCAAACTGTATAAGCAGTAGTAAGTCCCTTGCTATCAAACAAGATATTATGTACAACAACCATTTTAATGTAAGTAATGGCCTTTTTATTCATTTTAGCCCAATCCTCATCTGACAAAGCAACAGGATTATGTTATGCCAAAGCATCATCACAATCCTTTAGAAAAAGTATACCCTGCATATGATCTTTCCAAATATCAAAGCCATTGCCATCAAATTTACGAATCTTAAAGAGATTCTTTGTATCAAATGTAGATGCATTACCAGCCATCTTCAGCAATAAAATACTACAATAAAATGCTGAATACTTTCAACAAATAGCAAGGTTGTTGAATGTAACAGCAAATATACACAAGTACTTCCAAGGTGTCCAAGAAGCAAATGTTTTGCTGCAATGTACACAGATCAAATCTGATATATTTGCATAAATGAAAGTTCCCAATTCAGTAATACATCACCATAATGCACAAGTGCAATAACCCAAGTGTTGTATACACCACTGTTTCACTGCATAATGAGCATTCAGCAATACATGTACCAAGAGAAGCTTTCCTTTTATAACATTTGAAACATCCCAAGTTCTCCCACTCAGCAGTGAATCTGCTGTAATTTCACTATTAAAGCTCAAATCGGCTCAAAATGCATCATCAATGCGAAAAACCCCAAAATTTTTGCAGTGAATTTGTCCCAATTGCATCAATACATCCTTCCGAGTATCAAATATGGGAAAATGTTGCAGAAATTTCACAAATTTTGCAAAACCCCCAAATTTCGAGGTCCAAATGTGCATTAATTACAATGAAATTGGCTTAGTTGGGCAAAATTTCACTTGTACATGAAAAAACCTGAAATTTCCGGGGCATATGCACACAATGTCTGCAATTTCTGGGTCAAATGTCACTGTTATGCATGCCCACTATCAAATCTGGGAAAAGCCCCAAATTTTAGAATGTAAATTTGCATAGATCTGAGCCTTGTGCTTGCGCTTGTGAACATCCAATAGAGGAAAGAGAAGAAAATATTGCAAAATAATAAAAAATAGAGGAAAAATGAACCTATCGTGACATTGACCAGGCCTTTTTGCCCACCAGACCTACACGTCGTTGACGGCTAGACCTGCCCACCAATTTCGCCAACTCTCGCCAATCCCTACGCCTATCACTTGCTGAAAACTTGTCACAATTGCTGCAAACATTGTCGCAACTGCCGCTTGTCTTCCCTGACAGCTGACACCTGCACAAAGCCTGCCACAGCTGGTCACGATTGCAATGATTGCCTGCACTGGTCCTCGAGCACACAAACACATTTTCCAATGCTTTGATACCAATTTGAAGTGTGAGAGGAAGTACTCAAGATATGCACGCGAATTGAGGTGTGTGCAGCTGTTGAATGAGCAATGAGTGAGAGTGAAGAGTCAAGGGACAGGTGTGTACCAGTGCAGTACACACAAAGAATAAAAGAATGTATTTATATTTAGGGTATGGTACACTTACACCCACAAGGGTGTATTCACATGTGTAAAGTAATATACACTCAAGAGTAGCATAAGGGCCGCATAAGGACCTTTACATCAACACTGGATACCTATCCGATTGCATGCGGATATAGAGCTTTACTTGTTGCAGGAATCCCCTGAACTTCAAATGGCCTCCATTGAACTTCTTTGGCATGCTAATCTTGGGTTCTCTTGTTAGGGGGTTATAAACACGCGGAATCATCTGATGACTTTTTCTACTATTCTGCAAGTCTCGGATTTGGTCTTGCATCTGTTAAAGCGCAAGGCCTAGATACATAGGGTGTTCTGTTTGAAGTTGCGCTTGTCATTTATTCAAGTCTTGAATTTGTTATTGGAGGTTTTGAAGGGAGGCCACGATTCTTTCAAGGGTCACCACCATGGTACTTAGTAGGGCTAGAAAGTAGTCTTGCCAAACTGTTATGGGAGCACTAGACTCTACTCGAGAGACTAGACTAGATGCAAGATTTGTTACAAGAATTCTAATTACAAGATAATCCCACATAGGGGCACAAGGTACAATGATAACTTAACAAGATACCAAAAATCCCACAACCCGGGACCATAGGTATAGACAATAAGACTTAATAGGATATGAAGGATTCCACAACACGGGACCGTAGGTATGGATACAAGATATCAAAATTACAAGATCTCCCTTGACGGGAATGAATAAGATACAAGGCAGTACTAGACAAGATCTTATACTACGAGATTACAGTGACAAGACAACAGGAGTATAATGGAAGACAAGATAAGACTAGATAAAAACTACAACTGCAATTCGAAGTTACTTACATGGAGGTATGGACTCCTTGAACTTCTAAGATTGGCATTGGCAAGATTGAGGAGCTCTATGGCAAGCCCCTCCTTTTATAGGTGTTGGAGGGTGACTGAAGATCTTCTAGAATGTCCATGATGACATCATTGAGATGATGTAGGCGATGACATGGCATATCTTCTAAAAGGTTCTATGATGACATGGCAAGGTGGGTTCGCATGGTTGGCTCGAGGATGTCCTCTTAAGGATGCCATTGCATGGGGTGTGGATTCATATGGCATGAGCAAGAATTAATCTGTACACTTGATCATGGCATATCCGTGACACTTGCTAGTCAATTTTGACAATAAGAGGCACTTGGATTAATAGAGGAGATCAGAGGATCTCAGTTATACTCCTTCCATTTGCAATATAAGATAAAGAAATACCACAAGGAGTGCCAATTTTAGGGTCAATAGGATGTCCAATGTCTAATTATTAAAGTGGTGAAGTGTACATTTTCAATTTAAAATTAGATTTCTCTCTCATCTTGGCTTTTTCTCACCTTTTCCAACCCATTCTCAAGAGATCTCAACATTTCTCAATCATTTTGAGCAAATTCAGCCAAATTTGGTGGATATTTAGAGATAACTTTGCTATAAACCCTAAATTTTCACAAAAATTAGGGTTTGACAGCCACCTCAGAACCCATGTCAATTGGTGAAGGCATCGTACACTGAATTCAACACCTAAAATTTGTGTAATTATCAAGGAATTCAGATGTCAGTACATTCATTGTAATTTGGGGCAGCATTTGGCTGGTTAGTGATTCCATTTGTGCAAGTCCTCGGTCAAAAATCAAGGGGCAATTGGCTCGAATTGATTGCTAATTGTTGCTACAGCAAAGAGGCTTTTTGGAATAGCAAAGGAGATTGTGAATCTCAGCTTGTACTCATTCCATTAGCAATCAAATTAAAGAAATACCGAAAGGGGCACCAATTTTGGGGCCAACAATGTGTCCAATATCCAAGATTATTAAGGTAAATTGTGCATTTCAATTTATGTTTATTTGCCGATTGCTGTAATTAAGTGCTTAATCATGGAATTACCACCCTTTCCAAGAAGTAAGGCTGATTTCAGCTACAACAAGCCCGGCATCTTTTGCCTATCATGCTTTGCCTTTTGACCTACGAGACATATCCTGACAAATTGCTCTACATCATGCCTCAAAGTTGGCCAATAAAAGAAATACTCCGCTACCTTGACTGAGGTATCAATACCTCTGCGTCCTACATACGAAGGAGCATGACTTTCAACGTTGACTCTAGGTCTCAACTGCTTTGTGACACACAATCATCTATGCATCATTAAAAATTCATCTCTAAGCACAAAGTACTCATACCTCTGGCCATTGCAAAGCTGATCATAAACATTAGCAAAGTCCGAATCAACAACATATTGGTCTTTCATGGAATCCAACTCAGTGTGATAAACCATGCTTATGGCTGAAATTGGTGGATTATGTGATAGCGCATCAACCATAACATTCGTTTTACCATCAATATGTACAATCTAAAAATGAAAAATAGAGAGAAAATTTGCCCCATCTCGTATGCTTCTCTAACAACTTTGTCTACATCAAAAAGCACCTAAAAGTCTCATGGTATATTTGCACTATAAAATCAACCCCCAACAAATAATGTTTCCACGTAGACAATGCATGAATTACAACCAAGAGTTATTTCTCATAAGCCTACAAATTCTTCTCTATACCGTGGAGAATACAACTCTCATAAGCCCTAACTCGGCCATCCCGCATAGCAAACAGTCTCAACACTATTACCATATACATCACACTGAACCAAGAATGACTTCCTTAGATCGAGAAACACAAGCACAGAATCTGAAGTTATTTTTTCCTTCAACTTTTGAAATGCTGAAATTTCCACTGCTGTCTATCTAAATGGCACATTCTTCTTTTGCAAAGCATACAATGGAGATCCAATTTTAGCAAACCCGTATACATACTTCCTACAGTAAGAACCTAACCCCACGAAGCTGCGGATCTCATATACTTTTCTCAAAGGTGGCCATGATCGTATTACCTCAATCTTTGCAAGGTCTATACGAATGCCATTCGCCGATAAAATATATCCCAAAAAGTAAATCTCATGTAAAAAGAATTCACTTTTCTTGTCATTGATAACCAGCCTATACTTATACACTTCATTGAATACAATGTCCAAGTGTTTTCTAAACTTTGTCTTATTCTTTGAATAGGCAATCATGTCATCAAAGAAAGTATCCACAAATTCTCTATGTGGCTTGAAGATGCAATCCATAATTCGATTGAAAGTGGCACGAGCATTTGCAAGTCCAAAAGGCATGACAAGGAACTCATATAACTAAAAAGGTATCATGAAAGCTGTCTTAGGCACATCCTTCAATCTAATGAGTATCTGATGATACTCACTTTTCAAATCTATATAGTGGAATGCCTCTACAATCTATCCATAACATCATCGATCCGAGGGATATGAAAGTTGTTCTTTATTGTGATCTTTTTCAAAGCACGATAGTCAATGCACATACCCCATGAATCTTCCTTTTTCTACACCAAAAGCACTCAGAACAAAAAGGAGATGGATTGGGTTGAATCGGCCCTTTTTCTCATAATCTCTTGACTCATAATATCCTCCTACTAGGTTGCACTGACTCTATTGGGTGACTTATTAGATGGGCTCCTTCCAAGGATAAGATCTATATCATAATCTTCATGCCTTTCAGGCAGTAGCTATCCTAGAAGTGGCTAAGAAAAGCAATCAACATACACTTTCTTCCTTCTGAAGCTCAACTTGATGGTCTTTTGGATCTATCTCACAGTCTTTTAGCATACACTGATAAACTAGTCCCTATCGACTTAGATTTGAAAACCGCCACTTAATTAGCACCTCTCGGCAAATGCACCACCTATCAAGACCTAAAATGGGCCCGATACTAGCTCTACGGCACTAGTCAGACCTCTACTACACACCTTAAACCACCCTGTGTGGCCTCGCGGCCCAAGAGCGTCTAAGGGATATACTACCCTAACCTCAAATACAGAACTTTGCGTTTGATTGGATTGTAATCTTAAAAAAAACCAAGTACGCTGAAAGATGATTTTTCATTACTTTAGAAATGGCAATTGCACATACAAGGATAGATTCTGCTTTCAATTTTGCATTTAAGTATGAGTGTCTTTCCCTTATGTTGAATAATAATCTCTTTTACACGAGTCAATCACTGCATGCATATGGTGACCCCATGGCATACCAAGCAATACACCACAACCCTCAAAAGGAGCAATAAAAAACTCTTCACGATCCACATATCCCTATATATGCAATCAAAGCTTTTCAATGAGTAGCGTGACAAACTTTACATGACCTTTGCATGCCATTCCAACTTCCCTTATGGATTCCATCTCATCCTCTATGATGCCTAAACATGCTGCCATGTCTACAAAGATTAAGTTAGCTTGTACACCATTATCGAAGAATATCAATGCATACTGATCCTTAATTTTGTTCCAAGCTCTACACAACTCATTTGCATCATCATTGGGCCAATCACTGACAACATCGAATACCAATCCCACCGACGCTTGGGCTTTTTTCCCTTAGGATCTCCCTAATTTTCTGATTTTCCAACTTATTGCCTATTGGAATAGTCCCTTGCAATGTGACTCTCCTAATTTTCCAACTTACTACCTATTGGGATAGTCCCTTGCAATGTGACCCTCATGTTCACAAATAAAGCATTTATTAACAGCCATCAATTATTTACATTGTGCCAATGCTTTCGAGCTCTTTCTTTGCTGTTTTGGCCTCTTTTGAGACTGATTTTCAGATCTGCTCCTTTTCTCAGCCTTAAACAACCTTTTATTCAGCTTTTTCCTACTCTCTAAAAAGCCAAAATCATTTCCACGCAACAAAGCATCTCCTATAGCAGTAGCCTCTATGAGTTGAGACATGCTAGAGATAGTAGATTTAATGCAAAAATCCCCAATTCCTTTAGGCAACCCACATACATATTTTTCCACTTGCTCATGAAGGGGTACAAGGCGATAAGAAGTGACGGGGAATAAAGCATCCTAAAACTTCTTATTGTATTGCTCCAAATTCTTGCATTTCTTAGCATCTAGCTTATTCCAAGTTGTCACAATGTCCACCTCAAAGGTACTTGTCAACCAATTCAATGTAAGCATTTGCTTGAATTGTATCCATATTGAGGATGCTCTACCTTGCATCAACAAAGTGAAACACCACTGCAATGGATTCCCCTTTAAGAAAGTGGCTGTCTTTCGAATCTTTGAGAACTTGATGAACATCAAGCTACTAAATGAAAGTCAAAGCTTTCAACCTATCTTGTGCAGCACTGAAGGACTCAAACTTTACTGTTCTCCACCTTCATCATAGTCCTTTGCTGCCCCTTTGGGTATCAAAAGTTGTCATACACTAGCTACTACAAAAAATGTGCATTTGCTGAATTTACATCAAAGCCAACACCAAACGGAGCATTTGCATAACCAGCACTCATTCCTTAAGCCCCATAAACATTGGGGGGTGTAGATGCATTACTAAACATGCTACTTTGTACCAAGAATCAAGCTATGCTGCCATACATAGGGTTTTGCACATTTCCAGCCATACCCAAATATATTGAGCCTTGCACACCATGCATTGGCTACTACATAATACCACAAGGATTTGTACCATACATACCTATATGTGGTCAATATCTAACCATAGCATGAAAAATCATGCTATCACTCCATTGGATTGGCACTTCCATTATGGCCTTGCATTTGCATTTCTTCCCCATAGGTACCAACTGTTTTGCTTCATTAGCATCTTTGGGAGCTTCAAGTAAAGGCTTTGGCATTTCCTTCCGTGCACCTTGCTATCTCAAAGGTGTAAAAGGTGACTTCTTGTTACCCTTACTATCCTTCTTCGAAGTATTCAAAAATCGGATAAAATAAGGATCCTTTGCCAATTCAGCAAAGAGATTTGCTGCTAATTGATCATGTATCATGAGAACATGAAATTTTGAGATGCTCTAATCTTGACGTATCATTTGATTAAGGTATTAATCAAATGTGCAAGGTTGTTTAGCACATGTGATGCACATGGCAGCTATTTCATGGTAACAAGCCAAGGATCTCGAGAATGTAGTGGATGCCAAAGACAAAAGTTATAATAAGTTATGCTTGATATGTACTAGATGGTATTAGGTGTCAAAACTAGGCCTAGATCAATTTATTGGCCACTAGTGTTAGTGGTAACATTAGAGACTAGGCATTAGGCATTAATTAATTATTCAATGCCAATCTAAGGGTCAATAATTGCTCAAGGATACTTGGAAAACAAATTGACCTAGCAAATTTAATTATTGGCTAGTGAGATTAATTTTTTGAAGCACTAGAATAATTATTATATTTATTTTCAAATTTAATATTATAAAAATTAATTTAACAAGCTAGATTATGCTGAAAAATGGGATTAGAATATTGCCACTTAGCAAAACTTGCCCATGCAAGTGGGAAAAACGTTTTTAGGAGCTCGTGGAGGTTTATTCCAGCCATTGTGAGAGAGGAGAAGGCTGTTAGAGAGCAAGGGGAGGCTGCTAATGTGATTTGCAGCCACCAGGAATTAGTCCTATAGCATCTCATGTGACAGCAGGTTGGAGCCCTCCAGGAGAAGGTCACAACAACCCAAGGTCCTTCTAGTGCAAATGACAGCATACAGGATAGGGCAGCAATCTTTCTCATGGTCCTAAGCTATAGGCGACAACTTTGATGGCTGTTTAAGCAGGGAAGTAGCAAATTTTCAGTTTTTCTCGCGGTGAAACTCTGAAATTTCTCTCTCTATAGCATTTTCTTTCATCCCCCAGCCATCTATCAAGCTATCTCAGCATTTTTCAACTCTTTGAGCCAGAGAAAGAGATTTCAATCAATCTTTGTTGTAAACCCTAATTTACAGCATAAATTAGGACTTTGGCAGCCGCCTTGGGATGGGTGTTCAAAATTGAAGACCTAGGACTTAAATTCTAACAACTAAAATTGAGGGACATTTACACCAAATACTGAGAAGGGGGGTGCTAAAGTAGGAGAGTACCCTGACCCTAGGCAATCAGATGGAACTTATAGAGAAAATGAGAGGATGAATAGAAGAGATTTAGGCACACATGAGAGAATCCTTACCAAATCATGAGAACCACAAGATATCTAATTACCCTCCTCACCAACCTACTTGAGAGAAATAACTAGCCATGGACAGGAACCTCACCCTCAATTGGAGGAAACCACATTGTGGCAACCCGACCTACAAATGGAAACTCAACCTCCTAGACGACGAACAACTAATGAGATTGATGTAGGACTACTATGAATAATAGTCAAGAACATGGCATCAAGCTAGAGATGAAAATTTGATGCTCAAATAGGACTTCTCTTGAGTTGTACTGCTTGATTCTTAATCTCTGCCTTTGGTAAACATAGTATAGGCAACAAAGATAGTGTTTTTCTTAGATTTGGGATAACATCTATACCATCTTTTGCTGCTATAATAAAACTATAATTACATGGCTAAAGTGCTTTTAAAGGCCTGTAGAGAATATTTATAAGGATATATGCATTCGAATAACTTCACCAAGAAGCACATGGAAACTTTATCTCTAACTTCACTTGCCTCAAAGCCTTTGTAAAGATATGCTAGGGTTTGCACTAAAGAAACACAGCATGTATGACCAAGACTGAAACACAAAGACTCAAACAGAGACAAACAAACCTCAAACCCTAAATGCAAAAACTCAAGCCTTGAACACAGAGAGAGAAGAAACTCTGAAGTGACTGAATGTTGTACATGAATGTAAAAGTATACAAAATGCCCAAGGGTAAAGCGATGCAGTATCAAAGATTAACATCCACCAGAGACGGATCCCAAGTGCTATGACCACTAATCGGAGTGTCAAAGTATCGGAGTGTCAAAGTATCGGAGTGTCAAAACACCAAACGCTAATCACCAAAGTGTCTAGGAACTGCGGCAACTACAGAGGATGATGATTGATGATGAGGGCGGCAGCAAAAAGCTACAAAAATAGCAATAGAAGGGTTGCCTAGAGAAGGAAGGTCACCAACTACCAAGTAGAGTGAAGGCCAAACAAAAGCAATAGGAGATTTCCGAAAGGTGTGGGAGATCACTGCCAACTGTCGCTTGGTGAAGGAGTGTCCAGATGTAGGCTAAAGGAGGTAGACTGTGTAATGGCAATGGCAAAAGAGTCCAAACACAGCATGGAGAAGGACACTAGATAGTGGGCGACAACCAGGTAGGAAGGTGCTAGGCAAGGCTGATGGAAGAGTAACAGCAGTCGCAAAGGGTAGACCGCCACATGGGTGCCGGCTGATGGTTGAAATCTACACTAAAAGGATGAGATTAAATGGTGAGCAACCTATCTATTTATAGATGTTGAAGGGTGCCCCAAAAATTAGAGTTTTGGAAGACCAATGAAACTCTCTCAAAAATCATGCACATAATTTGTGTTTTTCATTAATTAAGCGTGTTTTGGGGCTGTTTAAAAATGCTAATCAGCTATAAAGCATGTTTTAACTCAACAACCTCCACTAGTTTCTAGGCTTTTTTTTTGCTTAAGCATTGCAATGCTTTATACTTTCACATTACTGCAATTCTAACTTAACTAATATGCAACATTGCATCCAGTTGACGAGCCCCTCGTGTACCTGACATGCTAGGAGTAACAGATGCATTAGAAAACATTCTTGTTTACATACTTTGAACCATTGCAATGTTACTATACGTGGAAATTTGCATGCTACCAACCATAGTCACAAGGAACGGGCAAGGCATGCCTATGGAATGTCGAGACACCATACCCGAGATGGATACATGATAGGACCCATCACATTTGTAGGTGACGTCACATTTTGTGGTGCCACAAAGTGACGGACAGGGACATGTCATGGAGCAGTCGTCTTGGGGATGCAAGAAGTGACGAACGGGAACAAGAAACCGATTCTAGTGTATTATAACAATTATTCTATTCATTTAATATTTTGGTATAAGGTTGGACTTTTGCCAAGGTGACAAATAGATAAACACAAAATAAAAAACAACCGATTCAATAGTGGATCATGTGCCTACTAGTTCTAAGTTTGAGTTGAACAAAAAACGCAACCCACCCATGTTGAGAAACCCTTCATCCGCAGTTTGTGTTTCTGCGTTTTGCGTTTAGGGTTTACAACCCCAAAAAGGGGCGCCATCCTAGACTAACTATGCCTATTTATAGGCCACTCTCTCACAGCTGATTCATTCAGTCCATCACCTCTTCTCTTCAGCCTCTCCACTACCCTCACACGCCTTCAAGAGGACATTGCGGTTCATGGTTCGTGGCTGTCTTTATCATCTTCCTTGTGCTACTCCACCCTTGTTCCCTTGTATCACATTCACTCCATGATTCGAAACTTCATTATTCCATTCATCAGAGTTTCTTCTCTCTTCTCTTCTCCTCTCCATGTTTGCCGAGTTCACTCTATGTTCCTCCTCGCAAACCCTACAGTCTCGCTGGTACATCATCTTTTGACAACCCAGCCCTTTGCACTTTCTAAATCCTACAACTTGTGACATGTCACTCGCCATTGAACCAGCCAGGTCTAAGCACTTTTTGTCCGTAGCCAAAACCTCTCTTCCCCCCCTCTAGAGTCTATTTGTTGTAGTGTGTAGGCTGCCCCGAGTTTCAACTTTCAGTTCCTCTCTCTCTCTCTCTCTCTCTTTTTTTCGTAAAACGTCTCTCTCTCTCTCTCTCTCTCTCTCTCTCTCTCTCTCTCTCTCTCTCTCTCTCTCTCTCTCTCTCTCTCTCTCTCTCTCTCTCTCAAGTTTCAAACTTCCTCGATCATCTCATGGCATAAACATCCCAAGCATGGGATAACCACTCCCGTCGAGGCAATCGTCATGGCGGAAGAACCAATGCATGGTCTTGGTGGAATGAGATGCATGTTGAGTGCCCCAGAAGTGGAGGAGGATCTCATGCATGGATGTGTAAGTTGTGACCGTATCTTTGCACAAGTGGGACAAGCAAAGTTCGAGCTCACTTCTTGTGCATTGAAGGGTATGAAGTGCAATATTGCCCCAAGGTGACTCCCAAGAAGACAAGAGAGCTCATAGAGAAGAATGTAGGGCTACAAGCCTCATCTTTGGTGAGAAGAGCACCACATCCATCAACCGTTGACTCTATTGCATTTGCGATGGTATCGATCTCTCAAGTATCTCATGCACCATCTAGTACTGATGCTAGTCACACATCATCTATTTGAGATGCATTTGGAATAGGAGCATCTATTGGGCAAGCATCGACTTATCCTCCTAGGCAACAGCGCATTCTTTAGGTTGTTTGGGATCCACACAAAAAAACGAGGAAGTTGATGCTACCATTGCACGATTCTTTTTTCATGATCACATCGCATTCAATGTTGCAAGTCTAAATATTTTAAAGCAATGTGCAAAAAGATTAGGGAGTATGGCCCAACTTGTCCCCTTTCATCAGAGACCTTGCATACCATATTGTTTGAGAGGGAAAGACAAGTGGTAGAGCAGTAGAGCAAGCAGCTAAGAAAACTAGGTGTGCACGGCAAAAGAATGATGTGTCACTCAGTGCAAATGGATGGAGTGATTTTCACAAAAGATCTATCCATGGGGTGGTTACTTACTCTCGAGGTGAGATATACTTCATTTCATCGACACTTCGGCAACAAGAAAATCAGCTAATATACTTGTTGCTGAGTGAGTAGATGCAATGGAGTTTATTAGGAGAGATCTTGTTGTGGGGTTTGTTGTTGATGGTGAGCCCACAAATAAGGCAGCAAGTGGTATTTTGCAAAATGTCTATCTGTAAATTGCTCTCTCTTATTGCATGGCTCACTATTTGAAGAACTTGTTAAACGACATTGAAAGGTTGCCACGAATACAGCCTATCATTGACAAATCAAATTTGATGGTGTCATTTGTGCTAAATCATCAGTTCTTGCGCCATGAGTTCAACAAGAAGTTCAACAAAATGCTACTAAAACATTCTGAAACTCGGTTTATTCATTTCCTTATGTTGGTTCAATTGAGCACATGCAATGGTACTCTAAGACAACTCTTTAACAGTGATGAGTTGACTTCTTCGCCATTGGCTATCACTACTACAAGGATAAAATGCAAAGAATTGATAGAAAATCTTGTGTTTTGGGAGGATGTGAACCGCATTAATGCTATGGTGCAGCCAAAAATGCATTTGTTGCGGCTTGTGGATAGAATGCAGCCATGCATTGGCAAGGTCTATGAGGCCATGGACAAGATGATAGAGAGATTGAATTGAAGAATTTAGAGCCTGATGCAAAAAGGCACCTTTTGGCTGTCCAAATGCACTTGTGGACCGTTTTAAGATTAGGGCAGCATTATGGTAGGAGGATTTTGGTGCTGATGGACCTGAGCTGCAAAATTTGGCCATTCACATACTTAATCAAACAGTCAGTTCATCTTGTTTGGAGCAATTATGGAGCTCTTACAACCAGATAGCATCAAAGAAAAAAAAAAAAAAAATCACCTTCACACACAAGGCAAATGATTTGGTTTTTGTGAGTACCAACTTGCATATACATAGTAGAAGCACAACTGAAAAGGCTGATATTTTTGTGAAGTGGGAAGAGCAGCAGACCAAAAAGCCAAAGAAGCACCACCAAGATGAGGATGAGAATGATCATAGTGATCATCGTGACAAGGAGGTTTTCAAGCGATGCTTGCAGACATGGCATGACTAATGGCCCATTTTGATTAGCCCCCATGTATCTTGGGCCTTGGCATTTAGTATATGCCATTTTGACATTTTGGTTTTTGCAATAGTCTTGATTCTTTTTATCATTTGACATTTTGAATTTATCATAGTAGACTATCTACTTCAGTCATATCTTGCTTTTATATCTTTCAACTTTGTACTCATTGAAATTTCATTTCAATGCTAACTTGTCAAATCAGCCATGACATATGTACTTGGCATTCTCTACAACTTACTTTTACTGTATTATTAAAAATTAATGGGCATCACACTTGCCTTGGGGGATGGTCCCCTAGGCTATTTGTATCATATTCACTGTTAACAATTATTTGTATAAAGTAGTATTAAGTTATACTTTTGTATATTACTTTAATTATGCATGTTTTGGACAAAGGTAAAGTTCAAAAAATCGTTAATTTTTAAGTACATTTTGAATGTTTTTAATGCCGTCCCGGTCCGCCATTCCCTATTTTTGGCCATCCTCGTCATATCCCACTGTCGCCATCTCCCATCACTTGTGACTATGCTAACAACCATACCAAGATTCATTTTCCCATACATTGCATGAATTAATAGTTGTATTTCCCTCATACAAGCATTACCAGCTGCATTTTTCCTCATGACCCGCATTACATGGAGCATTTGCATAATCAACACTAATACCATGAGTCCCAAACACAATGGACTACATATATATATTGCTAAACTTGCCACTTTATGGCCCAACATCATGCCAACATTGCTATACATGGCGTTATGCATATTACCAACCATAACCAAATAAATTGGGCCTTGCACCCCATGCATTGGTTGCTACATACCGTAAGGAGTTGTGCCATACATCCCCATGTATGGCCCTTGGCCCACCATAGCCTAGAAACTAGTGCCACTATCAAAGTACCTAGCTACCCCATCATTGCACGCACACCCTGCTGTCCAAAAAGCATTGGATTGGCACTTCCAAGTTAGCCTTGCATATGCTTCAATTGCCCCATTCGCATCATTTGCTTATACTCACTACCCACATTTGGAGCATCATGCTCTTGTATTGGCTCTTTCTTTGGTCCATCTTGTTGTCCCAAAGCTCTTGAAGACGATTTCCTCTTCTTGCCTTTCTTGCCCTCCTTTAAGGGGTGCAAAAAGTGCATAAACCGAGGATCTTTTGCCAATTGCACAAGCATTTCAATTGCTATCCTCAACTGGTCTTTAAACTCGTCATCAAATCTCTCTCTCTCTCTCTCTCTCTCTCTCTCTCTCTCTCTCTCTCTCTCTTGGTGGTCATCAAAGACCAGCACTAATGCACTTTCTAGAAATCTATTAATTGCAAAGGAAACAAATTTGATAAATAATTTACCCTATAAATTAATTAAAAAGGATATTGATCTTTTTATGTGTTGTGACAATTGGATCAGCTTAGGAAGAACAGTCATGTAACGAGGCAGCTATTTATCACTAATGAGTTCATTGCATTTGCATTGGTAGACACTCCCATTGAGAGCAACAACTATATTTGCCATTTGAATTTTGGACATTGGAATTAGGCGCATATTTACTTGTTTTGTGTGCATTATGCGATATTTTGATATCAAGTAAAGTAGACGTTTTCAGGCTTAAAATGTGTTCCGTTATGTATTTACTTTTAGTATAGTCCAATATAATGAGCTGAAAACTACTGTTAATGGCAATGACAATGAGATGATGGAAAAAGCTGACATGTGAAAGTGGGGGATAAGAGATAAAAGTGACAATGAGCAATGATTCCCTTTTTATAGAGCTTTCCAAGCTGATTGTCCTATATAGTTCTAGAATGTCATTTCATTTGCTTTAATTCTTCTCTCTAGAACTGTTCTAAGAGCCTGAAAACATGATTAATTAGAGGTAATTTCTAAGTGACTTAATAGATACTATTCTCATTGCCACTGCCCAAGTCGAGTCTTGTTTCAAGGACAAGGGTGATCCCCCTAAAACTCCTCCCAATTCTCCATAGACCTCGAGCACAACCATGGGTTGTAAAGAAACGATAGGGTTTGCCAAGAGAAACGCAGTGTATGGCAAACGCTGTAGCAAAGAAACTCAAGTCTCAAAAACACAAAAGAAGAAGGAGAGTGAAGAATGCTGAACTCTGAATCATGCTTAGTGCAAATACAATGGAACAAAGCTCTAAGAGAACTCCATTGTCTTGGCTGATCAAGTAGCAGCACATGTAGGGAATCTGCACTATGGAGGGAGCAAAACGCAGTCCTCTGGGCAATAGGATGTCGAAGTAGATGTTGTAGAAAAAAGGACAGCCAGTTGTAGAGGGAGTGAAAGACAATCCTCATGTGCTGTCGAAGTGGAGAAGATGATCACCAGCAGTAATTGTGTGCTCTGGGAGGTGAAGAACAGCAAGGCAACCTGCTATGACAGCAATCGTTGCTACTGGAGGGTCTGCATCAGCAAAACATAGATCCCCCCAGGATATAGACTGCCTATAGGAGCCACATGTGATGCCAGGGAGCAGCTGGACAGCAAAATGCAAATCTGCCAGCCTTGAGAATTATCAGCAACAACAAAACAGGGGTTATCAGCACAGAAAAGAGGATCACACTGTCGAAGGGAGAACTTGGTGTGGCCCTACCCTTAGGCTAGTTTCCTTTCAATCCTTGAGGATAAGTTAGGCTAATCCAATAAGCTAGTCATCTCTCAAATCAAGCTAACTGAGCTGAGTGCATAGCTGGCTAAGATCCTCTTTAGGCCTCTTCCTTCTTTCGCTGCACATTCATTTAGCTTGCATCTTTAGTTTTCCCCAAAGATTCTCAATATTAAGCACCGGTATGCAAGTTCTCAGGTCTCTCCTATAATACTTTTAACATACCTTTGGGCTTGATATCAGTTAAGAACTAACATTGCAGTAATCTATCAATCCTGATTGGGCAGGTTACACAAATTTTTGGGCCTCCCTTGGTGGCTCCATGTTCTCTCCTGGCTGAGCCCTATCAATTTACCAAGACATCCTAATTTGGCGATGCATAGAAGCTACAAAGATATTAATACAACTTCCAATTATCAAATCTTATGTGAATATTTTTATGAGGTTTCTATGAATCTTTTCGTGTGGTGAATCGAATTAACACGGTGATGCTTTCAAAGGCATTGTTTTGCGAGAAATGGAATGTGTGATAGTGAGACAGTGAAGATGATTATTATGATAATAATATATTGATGAAATGGGACCGACACATGAAAGCATTCTCTGACCTGCTCGACTCGCGACTGGTCATCTGGAGAGGCATCCGCTCCACGATCCAGGGGAGCAATGGCCTGCAGGAGCTCCTCTTTCAGAGCCTGTTTGTCCTTCTTCTTGTTGGCGAAAGGGAAGATGGATGCACGCACAGACAAGCTTCTCGAGGTAGAGGCCTGCAGCAAAGGTGGTGCAATGTTGCAGCAGTGATGAGAGGGGAGACAAGGAGCAATCCTGCGGGGGGCAGCAAGGGGCGCGGCCTGTGGGCATTTTGCAGCTGGCGAGGGGGCGATGGAGGAGAGTTTTAGGGAGGCCATTTCTAGTCAGTCTCGCTGGAAGCTCCAGAGTCGCAGCGATGCTCGCAGAGAGATGCGTCTTAGGCCAGCCACGTGGCGTGAAAGCTTCCGATTGGCATACCTGGCGACGCTTGAACTTTTTTAGGTAGACAATCTCAAAGGATGTTTCCCTTACTCCAAAGAATAGAGAACATGGGCAAAGAGTATACTAAATACTAAATGGAAATTAAGGAAGCCAACGTGAGCTTAGTTGTGTGTGTAAAAGGAGGTGTCCCCACCATATAGAAGCAAGGTTTGCTTTGGTCTTTTTACACATTGGTGAGGAGCTTTGTAACATTCACATTGAACCTATAACTTTACATCAATTTGACAATCCATAAATTATATTGAGAATAAATTATTGTTACTCTCTCTCTCTCTCTCTCTCTCTCTCTCTCTCTCTCTCTCTCTCTACACACACACACAATGATTTATGTATAATATTTTAATTAAATTACAGTTATTTATCATTTGTTAATAATGTATTGACATATTAATACTTAATACTTAGTCAATTGCATTGTTGTATCATTATACATATATCACAATTATCATTAATACAAATATATTAACATCAATACACAATACATAATACGTATATACGATAACCTATTTGTTAATTGTTTTATACATATATACTATACATATTTTATTAGCAATTACTTAATGTATTAATAGTTAATATTTAATATATTATATATTATATTAATTTATTGATAGTCATAATTTATATATATATTAATGAATCAACATATAATTATGCCATATATATCATCATTATTATATTTATTATATGTAATTAATATAATAAATATAAGTATGCATATTAATTTTTGTATTTAAATATATATAATTTAATAATTATACTTAATAATATTTAATTATTGATGTTTAGACCCATAGCGACTCTCCCTCCCCTTTGCGATAGCTCTTGGTGACTCTCTCTCCCCCCTTCACACAACTGAATATGTAATGTGCTAAACAAGTGACATGTTGGTGGCTCATGTTAAGAATCGGCCTCCTTGCCTACGTGGCAAGGAGGCCCACCATCTTTTCTCCTTCCGAAGGACCTAGGCGTTTTACCGTCTCACCCATCGTTTTACCTCCTTGAGACGTCGTGATGCTAGTCCCACCCCGCCCCATTCCTGCTCCGTCTGAGTATTCAGTTAGCTCATTGAATGCACCTCCCTCCTCTCTCTCTCTCTCTCTCTCTCTCTCTCTCTCTCATCTACCACATTTCCCCCTGCATATTCCACAATCTCCATATTCCATCTCTCTGCCTCCCTCCCTTTCATCCACCACATTTCCCTCCCTCTCTATTCTCTCGCAATCCCTATGCCTCCATCTTTTATGTGTGCCTCCCAGCCCAGTCCGCCTCTCCCTCTCACAAACAACCAAGAGGTTTGGAGTTGCATTCGAGTCCATCTGCCCACCACCACAGAGCAAAGGACGTTGGTTGTATAGGTCAGTGTGCTACTGGGACTGCTTGTACATGTAATCTGGATGTGGTGATTTGTCTCAGATTCCGTGGGTCAATTTTCTTGTCGATGTACGTATAGTCTAGATCAAGGTGTGTTTTCTTTTGTTGTAAGCAATTGTGTTGATTCCCTATAACTTCCTACGATTGAATATGCAGAATATATCGCAGACTATGATGCATAAAGGAGATGACTGTAGTTGTTGTTTTTTTTAAATGAGCCGTATATCGTTCGATGAAGCAAGTTAACCAGAACAAGTGGCCTTCATTTCCTCATTTGGAGCATGGATCTGAGGCGTCGAAGAGTATTTGGAGCGCTTCATCACTGTTCAATCCAAAACACCTTGCAATTTTGCTCCCCATTATACGGAACTTTTGCACCATTAAATCGGATTTAGGGCTATATGCAACTATAGTGCAAATAATGTTTTGCACTATTGATGTACCAATGATTATTCTAGCTATGTATGTAGATCGATTATAACCTATAAGGATGTACGTACTACAAGAACATTATTCTGGTCTTTGACATTGATTTTGAGTTATAAGAATGTATGTTTGTGCTCCTCCATTACATTTGTTATGAGCAATCAAAAAATAAAAATGTAAGTTCTATCCTACTCTATTACATTTGTTATGTGTCTTGAGAATGTATGTATTGTAGTCTATAAATTGCATTGAATATAAGCTGTAAGAGTGTATGTATTGTGAGCTATAAGAATGTATGTAATGAATGCATATAAGGTACTCGCAAAACTATTAAAGATATATAGCATAAAGTGTGCCGAGTTTTAACTTCATGTCATCAGCTATGACCAATAGATACACCACTATATGTAGCTAAACTACATCAATCTATGTATTACAAGAATTAACATTACTCTATCACATAATGGATCATACAAATATGTTTATACTTTAGGAATATATGCTACTCAATTGCATTGATTTTAAGCTACTACGGTGAAAGGTATGCACATAACTATTAATGATGCAAAGCATGAAATGTAATCAAAGTTGTAACTATATTTAATGTACTATGAGCAATAGATACATCACTATATGTAGTTAGACTACATCAATGTATATGCTACAAGAAATAAAGTTCCTCTATTACATTTCGTATTTGCTCATATAAGAATGTGTATATTATAAGTGTTATATTAGGTAACCACAAAATCATTAGTGATGCACAACATGAAGTTCAAAGTTATTAATGTATGACACAAGAGAGAGAGAGAGAGAGAGAGAGAGAGAGAGAGAGAGAGAGAGAGAGAGAGAAAGAGTCGAGCTTACACTAATGTATTCCTTTTTTACACTACAATAATATGTAAACTAATCATACTTTACAGAACAAACAACTTTAGAGGAAAGTAAGCTTTAGTCTATACAATAAAATATATTGATGGGATAACTTTACTTTTGTGCAGATACATAGCCCATATTCTCACTCTCTTCTCCTAAATATGGCAAGCCCACGATCCCCGACATTGCCTGTCGGCATATTCAGCGCAAAGCATTTACAATGGCAGCTCATTTACGACGAGAGATCCAAATATAAGGTTTTGAGAAGGGCAATTATTCCATGGTGTCGAGTAAATGATTTTGCACAAGGGGAAGGAAAAAATATTGATTTTCCTACAACTTTCAAAAAGTACTCTCATCATCGACGACAACCAAATGAATTAAAAAAACCATTAGACAACACATGGATAGAGAAGATCACGTAAGTGTATATAATTGTTTTGCTACTTATATTGATTTCCTTATTATTTGACCACACTTATAGCTACAACATTCATTTCCTACAAAAATAGATTTTGGTGTGCTTATGGTCCTAAGGACACTCGAAATGTGGAGGTTTTATGTCCTAATGACATCTTGACTAGTCAAGGACAACCAAGAAAACGCTGACCACACAAAACAATGGGACAGCTTAACAAGGGTTGTTTGTGTCATTTTATAGTGACTTGCCTATCCCATGACACCAATTTGTCATTTATCTCATTTATCAATCCATATCATACTGATGATGCAGATATGATTTGTCATGGCATTGCAATGGAGGATTTAAATGTCAATTCACATTCCTTATTTTCCCCATGGATATCACTAGAGAAAAAAATATGGGTGTCCAGTATGTTATACAAAGGTTTTTTACTGCAACAAGTATTGGAGTGTCATATTCAATATGTGCATCAGTGCCAAAGCAACAATCCAAATCATCCTATGGAAAGAGATGACTTTCTCTCCATCCAAGATATAATGAATATATCTAGGAGGCTTGCCATTGACCAATATCAATTACATGACAATGATGCTGAAAGCACAAAGAGATGGTGCATTGATTAAAAAACAAGGAAATGACATTTGTGTATCAGGAAAAAAATCTTTCTACTGATAAGGATTTCATATTGGGGATTCCAACACCATGGCAATGAGATATGCGTGATATATATGAAAATGGCAACTTATTAGCAATGGATTCAACATTTGGTATAAACAAGTATAAGGTAATTTATTAATATTATTCTTGCGTACTTATAGTTTTTACTTCTCAAAAATTTATGCATTTTGCTTATATTTGAAACTTGCATTTGACAGTTCAATTTATACACAATCCTTGTATCTAACTCCCATCAAAATGGTGTCCCAATTGCTTGCGTGTTAACCTCAAGTGCAACATTTGAGGTAAACAAATTTTGGCTCACAAAGTTTAGGGATCACATGCCAAATTTTCACAAATCATGGGAGCCAACAGCTTTTTTGGTGGATGATGCTGAAAGAGAGATAGATGCTTTAAGGTACATTTCACATGCATGCGTCCTTTTGGAAAACATTTAATTCATGGACTAAAAGCGTTACATTTTTTACTAATGTATTGTGTGTAGGGTTGTCTTTAATTTTCCTATTTATTTGTGCATATGCCATGTCCATCGTTGTTGGTTAAAGCATCTTATTAAAAAAGTCCCAGAATGGCCAAAAAGGGCTGCGTGAATATGAAAGGTGAATGCAAGGCAACAGAAGTGGCTATAAAGGAGGAAGCAAGGGATATGATAGATATATTTAAAAAGGAGTTTGCAGATGATATAACATTCTTACACTACTTCAAAACATATTGGGAGCCCAAGATTGGTAAGGACTCCTAATTATCTATTTCAGATTACTTTGTTATATTTTCATTTGTATACATATTTTAAATAATTGTGTTATGTGTGTGTTGCAAGGTATGTGGATACGTGCAACACGTACACTTCCACATTCTAGTCAAGACACCAATGGTGCTATAGAGGCATACAATGGCACTTTAAAGTACAAATTCTTAGGTAGCTCAAAGAGATTGACTGGCAGATGGGTGGATTGGCTCCTTCATAAATTGACAAGTTCAACTCTTCCATATTATTGGTATGTGCAAGCTATGAAAGAAAAGTGGATTTGTGAGAAACAATAACATTGAAAAGATAGTGGCCAACTCATATGAGAGGGCTTTGAAGATTCCAGTCGAGTATGTTAGATTCGAAATGAATGGTGCAAGGGCTTCATGCGCATATGTAAGAAGCATGTCTAAAGACACTATTGAATACACAATTTATAATGCGGATTGTCAATGGGCATGTTGTACATGCAAATGGGCAGAGTTGGGGGACATATGTAAGCATCAAATCAAGGTGCTACTTCTTATAGGGGTACCGAATACTACAGTGGTGGCACAATGTATGGACTTATATAAAGGTGTGGAACCAAGAGGAAAATATAAAGGACTTATAAGTAACTCTCATGTGATACAGGATGAGGTTGCACATGATCCTTACACGCCAACCACACTGCTGGATGTGGATAATCTCCAAGACATGGATACAACTATGATTAATATCTCCCATGAAGACACCCACCCATCCACAACATTGCAACATCTATGCCACGATGTATTTGATTTGGTGGGGGGTGACATGGAGCTTATTTCTGAGGCGTGTTCTTCAATGAAGAAGATGTTGAGCCAACTTCGAGCTCTGAAAGCTCTTTGAGAAGATATGTGTAGTACACAAACTTTTGTGCCCACCAATGATGGATTTGGAAATACCATACAATGAGCTAAGCCTTTCATTGAAGAACGGCTAACTAACAGAAGAGTTTCTAGATTGGTAGAATCACCCATAACATCATCATTCATGGCTCCACCCAAAACCAAACGGCCCTCAATGCAAGAGAAGCTTGATGCTAGAGCCGAGAAAGAAGATGAAGAAGCCCATGCCTCCAGATAGGAGGAATGCTACATTGTTATATTCTTATGGTACTCTTATTAAATTGTGAAATATTTGAGCTTTTATTCTCTATGCCTTTAAGCATGTGTATTGGCCCTATCTAGTTTTAATGAATTATATATATATATATATATATATATATATAAAAGAAAAAAGAGAAGAGAGAAGGGAGATGTAGAATGTATGCAAGAGAGGGAGAGAGAGAGTTTTGAGTTGTGCATGCGCGCGTGTGTGTGTGTGTGTGTGTGTGTGTGCGTGTGTGTGTGTGTGCGTGTGCGTGTGCGTGTGCGTGTGCGTGTGCGTGTGCGTGTGCGTGTGCGTGTGCGTGTGCGTGTGCGTGTGTGTGTGTGTGTGTGTGTGAAGTAAGCTTAAAAAGAGAGAGAGAGAGAGGGGGGGAATTTTGAGTGTGAGAGAATGAGTGAATGAGAGTAAGGCAAAGCAATATTGAGTGAGAGAGGGGGAGGAAAGTTTGAGTGTGAGAGAATGAGTGAATGAGAGTAAGACAAAGTAATATTGAATGAAAGTAATATTTGACGCTAGCATTGCGACGTGATCTCTCTTGCTCTCTTTCGCTCTCTCTCAAAAATGTTTGTGAAAAATGCCGCGCTTGGGTTTTCCCTTATTTACCCCCTTTGCCTAAGTTCCATAAGTTTCTTCCCCCCAAAGTCACACATCATGTCGGTTGCAAAATAGACTTAACAAGTTTTACTCCTAACTTAACCACAAAGTTTAGTTCTCGATACTTACAACTTATTGTAAAATATGTCAGTGTATTGATTAAGTCACCCATAATCATATCTCGTTATGTCCTATAGGTAGTGTATAAAACTTTACAAGGTACGGATAATCATCTACTTTGAGACCTTAGACCAAAATTCGCGTATTACAACGCATCTATCTCCATGTTTAAAAGTACATGTATCTTTGCGGGAACAACATTTTGAAATATGTTAACACGTGAGAACCCATGTTTGCCTTGACATTTACTACCATGCTCGAAGACTCGAGAAAACAGTCATTTATAGAGCATTTATCTACATGGGAAAGTTGTGGGGAATTCAACAATGATGAAAACCCCAAACTGTAGTCTAAGTAAGGATGACAAACCATGATATCTTAACCTAGAAATCTCAACTATGACAGCTACTTCTTTCTCTGACTGCTAAGGATAAAGAAATAGATAACAATGGAAAAGGGAAAGGAATAACACAACCATTGAATAATGAAGCTTCATGAATCATTGGTGAAGGAAAAGAACCAACATAAAGCATAACTTTTTTGCAAAGTAATAATGCAACTATTGACTAATAAAGCTTCATGAATCATTGGTGAAGAGAACAGAACCAACATAAAGCATATACTTTCTATCTATCAAAGAAGAAGTGGCAAAGAAGAAGAGCAAGAGCTCCTCATATGTGTGGATTGAGGTTTCCCATCTCATGAAATATCAATCAATTTTTCTTAAGTTTCTTTCAAGTCTTCCAAATAGTATATTTGGATGCAATTTGTAGTAGAAGGGTTTAAAAATTATAGCACATCTAGTCTCATATTTTTGGTTAAGATAAACAAAATTTTCCATGTGAGTTTGAACACAGTTGATATAGTGAGAATGCACTATTAGTTGCATATATGCACTATTAGTTGCATATATAAACATATAATAGAGCTATATAGTTTTATGACAGTACATGGGTTTTGCAAGGCACATTAAGTGATTAAAGAAGATGTCTACATCTTGAGATGCTAGGTCCCCTCCACATCCTTAAGCCTTCTTATTGTCTAGTGATATATAGATGACAAAACTTTACATTTATATTATTACTCACGATGGTTGGAGCAAAATATAACATTTAGTGGAGAGGGAGGGAAATGTGGCGGATGAAAGGGAGGGAGGCAGAGAGATGGCATATGGAGATTGTAGAATATGCGGAGGGAAATGTGGCAGATGAGAGAGAGAGAGGAGAGAGGTGCATTCAATGAGCTAATGGAATACTCAGATGGAGCAAGAATGGGGTAGGGTGGGACTAGCATCACGGCATCTCGAGGAGGTAAAACGGTGGTGAGACGGCTGGGCCCTTCGGAAGGAGAAAAGATGGTGGGCCTCCTTGCTACATAGGCAAGGAGTCCGATTCTTAACGTGAGCCCATGTTGGTGAGAGCTCAAGAGGTGATGGACTAAGATGGTGATAGGTGATGTGCTGGTAAGAACTCAAGAGGTGACAAACCAAGATGATGACATGTGACCTGTTGGTGGGAGCACAAGAGGCGATGGCAATAGCTCGAAAATCACATGCCTGAGAGAGAGAGAGAGAGAGAGAGAGAGAGAGAGAGAGAGAGAGAGAGAGAGAGAGAGAGAGAGAGAGAGAGAGAGAGAGAGAGAGAGAGAGAGAGAGAGAGAGAGAGAGAGAGAGAGAGAGAGAGAGAGAGAGGTACCTTGCATGCTACGGCTCCCCATCCTAGTATGATACATTGAAAGTGAAGGAGAAAGGAAGATAATATGGGGCGAGGATAAAAACTTATGCTCAAGTTTTTTGTATTTGATGAGTGATAGGGAGGCACCAATCAACATCACCGGCGTCCCTTGGGAATAATTTTTGAGCTTAGTGAGAATTTTGAAATTCGAAGTTAGCCAAAATGGAGTGATAAAACCAAATTCAAAATTGTGAACCCTTCATATTCATGGAGTGATAAAACCAATATTCAAAATTCTGGTTCCCTACCACCACGCTGGGAATAAGACAAAACCTAACTCAAGTTATTTATCCTCAGTGGATAATATGGAGCTCTTGATTCTTGAATGAGAGAGAAAAAGCAAAGGTGAAAGGAAGCTAGTAATGATTGCGACAATTGAGTCTTGACTCATTCATGGCTAAGTTTGAATATAAAAAATACACCGTGTTGCTTTTTTCTTAGTTTTAGTATTCTCCAGTGCGGCGAATCTCTTAGAAGGTTCAAAAAATCTAAACATATAGCTCAAACTATGTGTGTACGCACGTGCATGCGTGTGTGCATGCGTGCGTGCGCGTGTGAGACAACAAAGATGATTAGGATCAACTTCAACAAAACTTTGGAAGATGTACAAAGATTCATGATTTTTGTATTTCATCTCAACAGATTTGAGCATTACAAAGCATCTATAAGTAGGGACATCATACAAGACCCATAGGATCACATAGCCTTGCAGGATGAACAAAATAAATGAGAAGATATGGAAGTGTTGTGCTTAGTACCTACTGCAAACTAGCCACGATGATGGTTAATAAGAACTAAAGCCATCCCCTTCAACATGTCTTACTTCGAAAATTTGGTATTTACCATCATAACCCTTGAACCTTATATTTCTCTAAACCCATAGCTATTCGAACTAGGAAGAGTGAGAAATGGTTGAATTACATTTCTCTAAACCAATCATGCTTTGGAGGGTGTAGTAAATGTTGCATCTACACACCAAAAGCATGAGGAGCAATAGCAAATGGATTTTTCTATTGAGATTTTTGGTTGTATGCTAGTCAATGCTCCATCTGCCAAGGGGATATTTCATTCTTAGATTCCCCAATCCCACATAGTAACACATGCAAATTGGGGATTGAGTAGCTAACCAAGTGGATGGATCTTGTTAAACCAATTGTGATCAAAGTTCCCCTCCAAGTTTTGGTTTTTGAAGGGCATTAGTTGAAGGGCCAGTGTAAATGAACTCCAAGGGATATGGTTGCCAAAGAGGGTGGATGTCCTCCAAATAGCTATAAAATCAATATGCTTTAGGGAGTTAGTAGGTAAACTCGAATGGATATGGTTGGCAAGATGGTGGATGTCTTCAACTAGTTATAAGATCAACATGCATTAGAAACTGGCCAATTGGCTATGACCAAGGGCAATGGCAAAGCATTATTTTCATTAGTAGTAACAAACCTCTCATTAGAGGCAAGCAAAGGTAATAGGTACACCTCAATTAGAGCAAATGAGTTTTGTGTTGTCCCTTGCAAAAAGATGTGCTAGGTCTCCATTTAGATAGCCCATGTGTGATAACAAATACAAGTAATGTTTACTATATGTTTTGCATTAAGGTATATTGTGGGAGGGTGAGTATGCATGGTAGTCATTAGTCCTTCAACCTTGGAAGTAAGTAGTATGAGTAGCAACATGGGAGGGTGAGTATGCATGGTAGTCATTAGTCCTTCAACCTTGGAAGTAAGTAGTATGAGTAGCAACATGGGAGGGTGAGTATGCATGGTAGTCATTAGTCCTTCACCCTTGGAAGTAAGTAGTATGAGTAGGAACATGGACTCTAGTTCTCAAACTCTAGAGTATGGCTAGATAACAACCCCCAGGAGAGAGATAACTAGTGAAAAGTGCTAGTCACTAGTGTGCATAGAATAAGGTAGCCTGCCAAACATCCCATACCATCAAAGTATGGGGGATCTATGTCAAAAGGAGAGGCAATTAGAGGGGACCACCTCCCATCAAAGGTAGTCCCATGGTACACACTATTCAAGATTTTTGTTGCAAATGGTATTCTACAAGCATGACTTGTCCAAAACGAGGATGGAAATCAAGCTAATGAGGCTGCATTTCTTCATAGCAAGTTGTAGCCAAAATAAAGAGTTGGTTAATTGGTGAATATTATCAAAGCATGAATCATCTTGATTGTTTCAAGATACGTTATATCAAAATGTTCAAAATTTTGTCAAAGGCACATTGGTCTGTTGTATTCCAATATAACCGTAGGTTAGAATAGACTTTTGGCCCATGTGAGCCAATCATGCATTCTAATAGACCACTACAAATCAACTTAATTCCAACAATTTAATGGTTGTGGATAGGTTTAAAGATATTGACTATATCGAAGGATATAGTGAAAAAATTTGTTGGGGGTAAAGGTGCCTATGCCTATGCTTCCCATGTATTACTATACTAATAGTACTTGCACACATGTACACTGTAGGTGGCAGGCCCACACACATGTATACTGCAAGTGGCAGGTGCCCATCACTATCACTTCATTCTTATTCTTTCCATGACATTTGATATAAGGGAAGGCCAATTACACATTGTGACTATTGGAGTTTCCACCTCTTGAGTCTCTCTCTCCCTTGCTCTCTTGCTCCATCTATCATAGCTCATTTCTCCATTGCTTCCACTTGTTCATGCTCTCACTCAAGCTTCTCCCTCCAGTTAGTATCAAAGTGTTGGTTTGAGGAGCTTCTCTTTAGTATACTTCAGCTTGGATTTGAAATCTTTAAATCAAAGTTTAATGTCTGCCCCTCAAGAAGGTATGCATTACTCCTATATAGACCTAACTGAGCTCGAGCAAGTTCTCTAATGTGGTAAAAAATAGCAACGAATAGACCTACTATTTATTCTATGCGGGATAGACCTATTGTTTATTCTATATAGACAGACATTCGACCTACTATTTTTTCTATGTAGGATAGACCTATTGTTTACTCTGTGCAGGACCAGACCTACAATTGACTCTGTGTAGGGTAAACCTGCTATTCACTATGTTGCAGGGTAGACCTGTTGTTTACTACGTTGAGGATAGACATGATGTTTATTGTGTTCAGGACAAATTTGCTATTAACTACTGTTTAAGACATACTTGCTATGTATTGTCACGGTAAGCTAATTGATTGTGAAAGTCTATGCCTATTGCCATATGCTGATATTTGGGTACTTTAGTGGATGTATTGATGTATGACATTGATGTTATGGACCCGAATATGCTTATGGAATATCTTGAGCTTTGCATTCGAGCTCAATTACATGTATTGGAGCTTTGGCTAGTTGCTATAGTGATTATTGTTGACATTATAAGCTTGAAAATTCTTTGGGGTTTTATGCTCCCAACTCTATGCTTGATGTATCTAGGATTTTGAATTGTCACGTACTTGATGTTTTGAGTTTGCATTGCTTATCTGGCATTTAGTTTTATTCTAGTGGGAGTCACTTGAGCTACTTAGCTATTTTACATTTGAGCAGAGATTTGGGTTTATGCAATTGGGCTTACTCTATAATGAGAGTGTGGGACTCGATTGAGTTATGTCTATGTTCTCAAATGTTATTTATATGTGATTGAGTTATGTTTATGCTCTCAAATGTTATTTATATGCGATTGTTGCCTAGTGGACTAATTTAGTTCATGCTTTCACCTGGCACCTATCTCTGTCAAGTTGTTGTCAATGATGTATTCATCTTGCTTGGCCATGTATTGAGCTTCTTTACACTTTCTTAGTCAATTATGTATTTGAAAATTCTCTTCCATTACCTTAAGACCTACTATATGCATGACAGTTATGCCTATTGGATGTATCCCACTCTAATAGATTGAGTTTGACAATTCTCAATACCAGTTGCATGCTCAATGACTATTAGTGGTTTATTCATACCCTACTTCTTGCATAGGGTATATCTCACAATTACAGATTAGATTTTATCATCACACTTGGATTTGGATTTATTGTTATTATTATTTTAAGCTTGTTGTAATTATAGGTTTATTCATAATTTATGAGAGCAAATGCCTTGGCTTTACCATCATTCTTTGGTAGTTAGTGGACAGTCTTACTCTTTGTAGCTTTTCCTTTGTCTTGGCTATGCTTTTGGACTATTTTGTTGTCATTTATAGCAGCATGTTTGACTTGGATTATGCTTTCATTTACTGCATTATAACTGGTGGAGTGAACGACTGCTATCTTTAATATTAACAAGTTGGGTGGCACCAACTATAGCTATTGAAAGGCACAAATTTGGTAGGTTCTAGTATAAAAATTGTAGATTAAGGCATTGAGACATGAGGGTGTCAAGGCACAAATTCGGTAGGTTCTAATAGAGAAATTGTTGATTAAGCCATTGAGACATGAGGGTGTCAAGCCTAAACACATTAATGTAGAAGATTGAGCTGAACTGGATGAGTTAAGTAAATCTATGATCATTTTGTCACTCTCTAAGTAGGTCTACTATAATGTTGTCTTTGACAAGCTTACTGTTGGGCAGTTATGGGATAAGATTCATAATGTCTATGACAAGTAGAGTCTTGCCTCTCAGATATATTGGTTGAATCAGCTTATGGACCTTCGTATGAAGAAGGAGATTTCCATGTTTGCCCACTTAAATGAGTTTCATTCTATTTTTAGCCACTTATATTCACAAAGGATTGAATTTAAGGACAATCTTCCTCTCTTGTTCTTCTTAGTTACCATACTGAGTCATGGGACACATTCCGTACTACTATGTGTGCAAATATGCCTATTGATGGGCTGAAATTGTAAGATGTAGAGGGTGCACTCTTGAATAAAGAGGTTATAAAAAAGAATATAGATACTTCCCATACCTTTCATGCTTTGACAATCAGAGGCAATAATGGTAGGAGTGGTAATGACCGGCATGAAAGAGACTCTCAGAAGCCTCACTCTCAATAGGGATAGTCTTGCAATAAGTCTCATGGCCATAAGTCCACATTGACTTGTCACTATTGTGGAAAGAAGGACCATATTCAACCACACTGCCATAAAATGTGTTATGATATGTGTAAGGAAAAGGGAAAGGGCCAAGTGTAGGAAAAGAATGATGATCATAGCATTTTTCCTAGCATGTTGTAAAATTTCAACTTGGTGGGATTGTTTTGAGGCCGTGTTTTTCTCTACACCAATCAATTTTCATGTGGTCATATTCAGACTAGGGTGCATTCACATTCTGTAAGTATTAAAAGTTTATTTTCTTTTTGGTGCACCACAAACCACCTTAAATTAATTGATAGAATTCACCTTCCATTAAATCTAAATCCATCTTCACTACACATCTCTCATCTAATCAATGAACGTGATACGTGGGAATGAAGGTGACACGGTCTATTACTTAGTTCATATTGATAGGTTTCAATCGATTCTTGGTTCAGCTGTGTCAAGTGTGGTGTGGTTTGTGGTATTTCTTCTATTTTAATTGGCACGTTGATATAGTTTGGGCTATGTGATGTATATTTCTCTTTATTCTTGCTTGATATGGGGATTAGGGTGCCTATTTGTTTGCATTTCATGAAGCTATCTGTTGCATGTTTGGGTAGGCCATGTTGAATTTTTTCTAGGATGTGGTTTACTTGGGGTGGTCTTTTGTGTTGTGGATGAATTGAACCTCTGTCAAAATTTTATTTCCTTTTTTTATTTCACTACTTTACAGGCCTCCTCTATTTTTGCTTGTGCAGTATGTGTTTTGTTTTTTAAATCTAAATGGCACCTTGAAATCCTCCTCTAGTACAATACGTCCCATTGGTGGTCAATCTTAAGATTATTCTCAATTATTAGAATCAGACCTTATTACTAACACTAGCCTCTCCCATTTGTGGCTATTTCATTGCCACTCATTCCTAATGACCCTACCCTATGTGATGAAATTTTAATCTCTTACAGTAAGCAATCTAGCTCTATTTGTGGTACCACTGTTTTGATGACACCTTGAGGATTGGGGAAGGCTTTGTTGTCTCTTCCCTAATGTGGGGAACCCTTTCTTGTAGCTCATCATCTCTTTTCCAATGTTGACAGTCGAAAGCTCTTATAGCGAGAGAATAGACTTAGGACTTATTGGACGTTAAACAAATTATCACTACATCCAGGGTCTGTGTCTGCATGATCTCTCATCCTTTTTGGAAATAGCTATATCAGTTCCTTCAAGATAGGTTTATGCCTTTGCCAAGACTCCGTCTAATTATATATCCAAGGAATTATTCAATGCTTCTTACTTGTATGTTTTCCTACTATGCTCTACCCCTACAAAGGAAATTCCACCACCTCTTGAAAATCCTCAAGTGGTTCCCCCTCCTTCTATTGAAGATTCTGAACTTATCCTCTCTAGTGTCAATACCCTGCTACATCAAGCAATAGTCTTCTTGCATGCCTAATATCTCCATATTTATTTATGACACATAGAGATGGTAGTTTGGACATACCAATTCCTTCTCTGCATTGTCTAGTGACAGGAGACACCATTCCTTTCCTTTGTAAGAACATTTAGAGTTCCATAAAATATCAATTATAGCTTGTACTCAGTAGATGTACTCTTCTTTCCATGAGAAGACACAACACTCCAAGGAGGAGTTGTGTAAGGCTAATATTGAGCTTTCCTTAGCTAAGGAAAATCTTTTCGATATTTTCAAACAAATGGAGTCACTGACTAGAATGCCAGAAGCCCAAAAAGTGGACTCCTGTTTGCATGCTCAATTGACTGAAGCAAAGACTCAAGTAGCTATTGTCAATGAAGGTAGGATCATTTTTTTAAGGAGAACCAAGAGCTTAAAGCTTTAATTGCTACCTAAAAAGTGGAGTTACAATTAGCAAATTATATAGTTGAGCATCAGAATACCAAGTTTGAGGAGTTAAAGGAGCAGTTGGCTAAGCTATGCTCCATTCCTCCAAGTCCTAATGTACCATCAGTACCATCTTTATTAGCTACAAACTTGGCTGGTCTCCAATATAATGCAACCTTATGTCCCTTGTTTTAAGCTAAGGTGGAAATAATTCAATCTAGAATGGACCTTTTGTGGTCTTGTTTTGAGCACTTTATAGAATACATCTCACCAAATCATTCCTTCTTTGTACACTATCGACAAGAAAAGCTGGCCTTTTACATGAAGCTGTCCAATGTGGATTTGCATCCTTTAGAGGATGGATGGGGTGGTGCTTGGTCCTCAGATCTTCTAGTAGAAGTTGCCAATTGGTTTTTGTGGATTCAGTCATACCAGACACCATGCTAATATCTTATATGTATCTTAGAGATGATCTTCTAATTCTCGATGATGAGAACATATCTTGGTATGTGGAGAATGTCATCTTGCAAGCTGTTCTTTTATGTTAGACACTTAGAGTTGTAGATGGATGATATTTTTCAAGCCTATTCTTTCAAAGTGGATGCATATCTTGAGGGTTCTTGACATTTTGTGATGGATTCTGTGGTATTGAATCAGAGACAATTGAAAGCTCCTGCACAATTACAACTGCTAACCAATTAAGGGAAGATCTTTTAGCTCATATTTATAATCAATTCCCTTTTGATGCTTCCTTCTTTGAAGCATATAATTGTTGCTAGGTTCTGTTGGGGGTAAAGGCGCCTTCGCCGTGCCGCCCCGTGTATTACTACACTGACAGTACCTACCACTGCACACTGCAGGTGGCAGGCGCCCGTCACGTCACTTTATTCTTTATTCTTTTAGTGACAGTTTGAATAAAGGAAGGCCCGGTCACACATTGTGACTGTTGGAGTTCCCATTTCTTGTCTCTCTCTTTTCTTGCTCTTGCTCTCCCACCATAGCTCGCGTGCAAGCTGCGATCCTTCTCACCTTTCAATTGGTATCAGAGCTTGGCATTCTCTTGCTCGAACTCGACTCGGTGCTTCCCGACCTTCGCATCGACTCGCTTCACGCATTGGATCTCCATCCCGGCAGCCATATCCGATCTCCCCGAGCTCCGTCACTCCCCGGCTTCCTGAGCACCTTCCCAGCCTATTGAGGCACCTTCAAGGCATTGATACTGAGATATTTGATCATTCTTTCATGGTTTTATTTCAGTCTACAGGTTGCAAACAGCAAGGGCAGCCATGGCTTCAAACCCTTGAAGCTTATTCCCCTCATATTGTGCCTTATACCTATCAAGGCTCAAAGAGGCTTGTCATAGGCCTTTGATAGGCCCTTCTTGAGCCCCCCATTACCCCCTTTTCAGCCCATGTAGAGCAGCAGCAAATTCAGCACCAACAGGGTAGATTGCATCATTTTTTTCCAGGCTATGAGCACTCATCTACTTCAGCTCCACACTTGGCCATTGCTTCTTGCTCTCTACCTTGATCAAGAGGGCTATAGACTTCATGTTTGATGTCATTCAAGCTTTGGGCATTGGTCTTGATCATTCGGGGCTGATCTCTTCAGATTTGGGACTGTCATAGACTGTCATAACAGGCTGAAAACAGGGCAGCACCATTGGCATTAGCATTTGTTGCTTATACTCCATTCCGGTTGTGCTATTTGATGCCCGTATGCGGTCTACATGATGCCTAGTGCCTTGGGAATGTATGCACATGATTATGCCATGATTTTGGCCTGAAATATTGGCTGATTTGGGACTATTATTTACTGTTATACAATGCTGGAAACAGGGCAGCCACACTTGGCATTGGCATTTGACGCTTATACTCTACTCCGGTTACCTTATTTGATGCCCGTATGCGGTCTACTTCCTACTCGGATGTATTGGGGATGTATGCATTTGGTTTGACCATGATTTTGGCTTGAATTCGGGGCTGAAATCTACTGTTTAGAACAGTAAATACATGCTGGAATAATAGTGGGCTGAAGGTACTTTACAGGCTTTGGCACTTATCTACCGATACCGGATGTATGCTTTGAGCTTTGGCATGATGTCTCTGACATTTGGGGACGGCTTGGAGCATATGTATGAGATTATGGGATGCTTTTGAGCTTCGCATTAGCTCCGTCTTCACTGGCATTTGGACCGACTTGGCATGCTCATGGACCGCCTATGCCTTATGTCTCTGCTTGACAGTTAGGCTTTTGCATTACATGCTTTGGTTCGTGATATATGCTATTTGGTTCGTGTATGCCATACCGACATTTGGAGCTTGGATTTGGATGTATTTGAGCATTCCCGGCTTACTTGATCACTGATCTTGGTTGCTATTTGGATGTCATTGAGTTGACCGAGAGCTTATTTGGGCTTATGTATTGCTTCATGGTTAATATGACCGGTGCTTCATGTATGTCATGCTCTCTTGGATGCGCTTGATGCATTGACAGGGTCACTTATCACTGGTGCTTTCTCTTGGGTTGTTTGAGCTTCTGAGCTCGCTTTGTACGTCTTTTGTGCCAGTGGGAGCATTTCACATTCTTGCTTGACCTTTGACAGTTGCATGCTATTGGATGTATTTGGAGCAGTTTATGTCTTGAGCAGCTACATACGCATTGAGACTTTGGGATCATACTCCGATCTTTATGGATATGCATTGATGTACTCTTGGTTCACAGGATGCTTATGAGCTGAGTCTCATATTTGGATCTTTCTCTTTGAGCAGACACCTATTTGTGTCAGGTTTTCGCAGTTATAGGAACACTTTGCCTAGAGTGTCTAGGGGTGTGCCTTTCACTGGCATATGTTATTTTGACATGCTTCGGTGTTGAGCTCATGTTCTTTTCACTGTCATTGGCCTTGCTGATGGCCGTTTCATGCCGGCTTTGGACCTAGCATTGTTTGCTTGACATTGGATCCTATTTTGGGACAGTTTGCTCTCTAGACTACATACCTGCAATTTATTACAGCAAGCAATTATTGGTGGACTGAGGTGTACTTTTCATGCTAAAATATCCTGATTTGGTGTACCGCACCTAGTACTAAGTGGGCAGCAACTTTTGGCACACTTTGCTCGCCCTTTGCTGTTGACCTTGTCAAAATCTCCACTGACGAGAATCCTGCAGATCTGCTCACGAAGAGCCTCACTACTGAGCGCTTTGCCTTCCTCAAGAGATTGATGGGCGTTGGATGAGATGTCGCCTTTCCTCATCCCTTGTACCTATGTACATTTGTACTGTCTTTTCTTTTTCTTTTCTCTCCCACTAGGGCAGATTCGCCTTTAAGTGGGAGGTTGTTGGGGGTAAAGGCGCCTCCGCCGTGCCGCCCCGTGTATTACTACATTGACAGTGCCACCCCGTGTATTACTACACTGACAGTACCCGCCACTGCACACTATAGGTGGCGGGCGCCTGTCACGTCACTTTATTCTTTATTCTTTTAGTGACAGTTTGAATAAAGGAAGGCCTGGTCACACATTGTGACTGTTGGAGTTCCCATTTCTTGTCTCTCTCTTTTCTTGCTCTTGCTCTCCTGCCATAGCTCGCGTGCAAGCTTCGATCCTTCTCACCTTTCAGGTTCATCAAGCCTTCCATTTCTTATAATCTACAGATGACCCACATATTCAATTCTTATCTCTCCATACTTCAAATGACTTTCCATCTTATTTATTCTCTTATTTTCCAACCACAAGGTGCTCTCAAATTCATATATTTACTCATTGCCTATTTATTTCTCCTCTTCTTTTCTAAACACAAGGTGCTCTCTAAATTCTTATCTCTTTCAAAATCCTCCCAAGATATTTGTGGATGAATCCCTTTCTATGAATAGGTTTTGAAATCATTAGGCCTTTAAAAGAGAATATCTTCATTAATGTTTTTTTTGTGATGTAATTGGTGGATTGAGATTTAATGGAATCTCTTTTCCTTTTTCCTTATTGGGATGTCATTTAGATTTTTTTGTGGTTCCAGTGTTAGTGTGTGGGTGTGTTTGATTTGTATTTATCTGGAGATATGGTTTGAGAAAGTAGAAAAGATTTGCAGATCTTGATTAAAGTTTTGAAGACTTGTGATAGAATGGAAGAACCTCTTATATCCACCATTACTAAAATTTTTGGTTGTATTTTGAATACTAAGGTTTGCATTATGCTTTAAGGTGTTTTCCTTTTGTCAATCAGTTTGATAGATCTAGGTTATTCTAGAGATTGATGGGGTTGAGGTTGGTCCTTCATAGATGCTAATTGATTGAAGTTCCAAAAATCAATGTTGAGCTATTTTTTAGGCTTAGTATTCTTCCTTGTTTTAAGAAAAAATACTATTTTTAGGCTTAGTATTCTTCATTGTTTCAAGGTTGCAAGGATGCTTCCTGATTAAGTGTGGGATATGTTCAGGGCTGAATTGACTTATTTTTTGGGCTGATTTTTGTTGTTTTTGTGAGATGAACAATTGATTTTGAGGGATTATTGATTGAATTTTGTTGAGTTTGAAAGTGTTTTGGAGTGTGTTGGGATAGGTTGAGTATGTTCGAGAAGCTCATAATGGTTTTTGATTGAGATATGATTTTCTGATAGGTTTTGTAATGTATTTGTTTGGTTTTGATAGGGTCTATTTTGCCTATGTTTTGATTAGATTTCTTTCTGTTTGTGAGGTTGAGTTTGTGAACGAGTCTTTTGAGGAGTGATTGGGAGTGTGTTAGATAGTTTTTAATGGTTTGAAGTGGTTTTGGTTTGAGTTGTATTGTTTTTATGCCTTCTATTGACCTTCTGTATCTGTTTTGTAAGCCTTTGTTTGCTTCTGTATGTGTTTTAATGGATAGATTTTTAGCTTGGGGAATGTTTTCTAATCTTGGAAGAGGAAGAATAAAATCTTGAAATAGATTGAAGAAGCAGAAGTAGCTGAAGAAGACTTAAAGTGAAGACTACAGTGATAGTGATAGTAGTGAGCTTCCAAGGGACACTGAAGTGGCTCTAGCGACTCTTTATATCAAATATCCTCTTGCAAGAGGTATCCATGACCGATAGAGAATTATTGAGAGTAATTCTTGGTTATTCCAATGTATTATTGAGAGAGAGCATATGTGAGAGAGATAGAGTATGAGAGAAAACCAATTTTCTATGAGAAACATTGTATCTACATAAGAGAGAATGAGAGAAAGATTATGAAGACTATGAAGATGATACAAGGTGAATACTGTGTGATGAATTTTATTAAAATTTGGTCTTTCTTTTGTGTAATTTTGGTTATTTGATGGTTTCTATAAAGAATATGAAAAATGTGTTGAATATTTGTTGTGATAAATCCATGGGGGAATTGCTATATTATACTGTGTGAAGTTTGGTGTTCTTTTTCTTCTTATAGTTGATTAAACTATGAATAACATGCTTGTTGGTGTGACAATATATATTTTCTTGCAATATATTCCCCATTTTCCTGGTGTTTCTCTTGGGGCTCCATCACTTATTATATTTGGTTTGTTATACCTATCCACAACTTGTATAATTTTAGCACTATTCAATTAGTATAGTCAATTATGCACTATTTGACTTAGTAGGGCCACTTTCCTTTATGTTGTATCTTATTTGTACTTTGTATACATTGTATTGTGTATGAAAAGAAGGAGAAGAAGAAACTAGCGTGATTCGTGACACACTCAACTATAGCTATGAAAGTGTCCTTGTACTCAACTTCACATATTAGAAGTACCCACGATATCTTGCTAAACCATGATAGGCATGAGTTTCCAAGTATCAAGTAAAGAACATTGTGGGATACATTCGTGTGATAATGATAGCCTAGTTAGAATTCAAAAAAAGCATGTAGATCTAGGGAGAATGATTCCTCCTTGGGATAAAATGACACAAGGTGTGGAGTATCACTCAAATAGAGAAACATCCACTTCACTACTTGCCAATGCTTAATATTTGGGCTATGAATGATCCTACTTTTCTATGAGATTGCAAATTGAATGTCAAGCCTTGTAATGCATGCACATCTCAATTTCAAACCTTTCTCCATAGGAGTGGTGAAAGGATTTTAATCCTTGAGAACATATCTCTTGAATGGTGTCTCAACATACTTTATTCAACATGTCACACTAAAGTTGAGTGTCCAAATAATTATGCAACAAGTCCAAATTTGACATGTCAAAATTCAAATTCAAATCAACCTTAAAATTGGCAATATGTGTCTCATTAGGACCAGTAACAAGTAGCATGATATATTCTCATACCAAGCCCGGATGCTTCCTTTAGACCATACAATGCTTTCTTCAAATTTGCACACTTTTCTTTTCTATCCTCTCTAAATAGAATCGGGAAACTAAGTTTTACCTATACATCCTCATACAAATCACCATTCATAATTGTAACTTCAATGTCTAATTGATGTACATTCCAACCATTATGAGTTGCTAATGAACAAATGCTATGGGATTCTATAACACAGAAAAGTGGAAGCAAATCTCTTATCAAATTCAAATTAATTTGTAACATTTTCTTGCTCCATCTTCTTTCTCTCTCAGTATTGGCTTCTTGATTTAGGGGCTTTATTCCATGTTACCCCGCATCATCATTAGTTTTATAGAGAACATACTATTATAGATTATGCTAGAATGGGTGATGATAGTGCATTATATATCATTGACATAGGTGATGTAAGACTCCGGTTTGGTACCAGTGCTCCTTTTGTGCTTCATAATGTACATCATATCCTTGTTTTAGTTAAAAGCCTTATTTCAGCTAGACAATTGGATGATGATAGATACCATGTATCTTTAGGTGATTCTTCATGGAAGATCACAAGTGGCAAACTTATTTTTGCTAGAGGTGCCAAGGTTGGCAACCTCTATTCTTTGCTTTCCTTTGGGTCTATTGACTATGATTTGGATGTGAGACTGATCTTCCATTTACATCTTTATGGCATTGTCACCTGGGGTACATTTCTTTGAAAGGAACGAAAGTATTGACCCATTCACAATATTTTTTAACTCTTGATTATTATTGTTTTAATTCATGTGATCATTGTTTATATGGTACATAGACTCGTAACTTGCATAAGAAGTCTGGTTCTATGTGTGTGGATGAGCCTTTGGCTCTTGTGCATTCAGGCATTTGTGGCCCCATGCCCTATCACTCCTTGGGGGTGGCATGAAGTACTTTGTTGCATGCATAGATGATTATTCATACAAGGTTTGAATCTATCCTATCAAGCAAAAAGAAAATATTTTGCAAGAAATTTAGTACTTTTTTACCATGGTTGAGAATCAGGTTAGGCTAGTTTGATAATGGGGGTGAATATATCTTTAAGGCATTTGAGTAGCTTTGTGATGAGAGGGGTATTAAGTACACCCCACCCCAAAATAGTATTGCTAATTGCACAAACATGACTATTTAGAAAAGAGTAAATAGTATGCTTAGTCAAGCAAGCTTACAATAACACTTTTGGGCTAAGGCAGTTACTATTGTTGTGCATCTCATATATAGATCCCTCTGCACTTCTCTTGGTTGTAGAGTTATAGAGGAGGTATGGTTTGATAAACCTCCCTGTATACACACATGAAAGTATTTAGATGTGAAGCATTCTACTATATTCCCAAAGACAAGCGCAATAAGTCAGATCCGAAGTCTATCAAATGCATGTTTCTTGGATATGGGGATGCGAGTGAGATGGACTATCATCTTTAAGATCTACAGGCTCAAAAGGTTATCTGCAGCTATGATGTTATCTTCTATGAGAAAAAGATGCATATAAGACCAAAGCAGGTGATTGAGATACACAGGGTGATCTTTAATGAGGAGCCTCCTATTACAATACAACCAACCCTAGTGAGTCATCTTGCTACAATTGTCAATTATGTAGTGGCCCAAGATCCTCCTATTGTGCAAGATCATGATGTTTTGATAAAGAAAATAGGTCATACATACTCGAAAACTAGTTTTGAGATGCTGCACTAGAGCTTCACATGCTCCTAATTGATATGAGCCCTCTATGGACTATGCCATGGTGATAGACTCTATTAAGCCACCTAACTATGAGGAGGCTATGCACAGAGGTGGTTTTTATTATTGGGAGTTTGAGTCGATTTGGCATAGAAGAACCATATATGGAACTTAGTTTCCTTGCCTGATAGAAAGCATGCATTGCCATGCAAGTGAGTTTGCAAGTTGAAGAGTATCCTTGGTTGCCCTATGTGAGCATATAAGGCTCGATTGATTACTAAGGGTTATAAGTAGAAAAAGTGAGTTGATTTTGATGAGATATTCTCCCTTGTCATCAAGATGACTACCCTACAGTTGGTATTGGCCTTGATTTCTCAATTAGATTTGGATCTTTATTAAATGGATGTTAAGATTGAGTTTTTACATGGGGATCTCCATGAGGATATTTATATGCGGCAACCTAAGGGATTTGTGAAAAAAAGGTAGGGAACACCTAATGTGCAAATTAAAGAAGAGTTTTTATGGGCTTTATTAGGCACCACCTGAATGATACCATAAGTTTAATGCTTTCATATATTCGAAGGAATATTCCAATAGTGGTATGGATATGTGTTTACATGAAAAGGGCCCGTGATGGTAGCCTTATTATCTTGGTGCTTTATGTTGATGACATGCCTATTATTGAGTGTGCTTATACTGAGCTAGATGCTTCAAAGACTTGGATCAAGAAGAGCTATGAGATGAAGGACATGGGCCATGCCTTACATGTATTTGGTATGCACATTATGCAGAATTGCTCTAAGGGACTTCTCTACTTGTCCCAAAAGGAGTACATTCACAGATCACTTAGACGATTTTGTATCAAGATGTAAGCCTATTTCCGGTCCTTATTACCTTCTCATGTGAAGCTTAGTCAAGTAGATTGTTCATAGTCAGATGATGAGAGGGTTAAGATGGCCAAGATCCAATATGCATCTACAATGGGCAATTTGATGGATGCCATAATAGCCACTCAACCAGACATAGAATTTGCAATGGGAGTTGTGGCATGTTATATGGCTACACCTGTAAGAAACATTGGGATGCCATGAAGGGTATCATGAGATACCTTAAAGGAATTGTAGATATGCGCATTTGCTATGGTAGCTAGGATAGAAAAGCCATGGGTTACACTAACCTTGATTATGTAGGCTATGCAAATAATAGGGAGTCCACCTCTAGGTATGTCTTTACCTTTACATGAGATACTATCTCTTGGATGTCTAGGGTATAGAAATGCAGAGCCTTATCTACTACCAAGGTTGAGTACATTGTAGCTTGATGGTTAGGCAATCTAATTACAGATCCTGCTATGACTATGACTTCTACACTGCATTCAGATTTGATGAATGCCATTCAATTGGAAAATAAAGTAGTATTTCATGCAAGGGCAAAGTAGATTGAGATGCACTATCACTTCATTAGAGAAAGTTCATTGAGCTTGTCAAGATCCCTATGGATAAAAATCCTATTGCTAACTAAAAGTCTCCTAATGGAATGTCTTCCTTAGGAAGATGATGGACACAAGATGAGATCACGTCTTTTCCACATCCTATTGTACTTCTATGTATGCTTTATATCTTGTCACGTTTTTCTTACTTTATCCACACTTAGGTATATTCACCTTTAAGTGGGAGATTGTTGGGGATGAACGGCTACATGTGCCTAGCCGCTTATATTTACTTGTATATTGTACCCCCACATCTATACACCGTAGATGGTAAGTGTCCATCACTATCAATTTATCCTTTATTATTTTAGTGGAAATATAATAAGAGAAGATAGGCCACACATTGTGACTATTGGAGTTCCCATACATCGGTTTCTCTCTTTTTGCTTGAACCTCCATACTTCTTACTCCCTTCTTTCTTTTGTTTGTGTTTCCACTTCCATTGCACCTTTCAGAGAAAGGAAGGGAGGATTGTATACGTTTGGAGGGGGGGGATGTAAACAAAGGTAATTATAATATAGAAGACATAGAAAACATAAGGTTTTCAAGACTTAGGTTGATTGAGGGGAAGTTCACCTCTAGGACCTTTTACTTAGTTAAGCTAGGTTGTACAAAGGAAGATGAGACTAAGGCCCTACAAATCCAAAATATGACAAGATTTTAGTGCATTAGCAAAAGTGCAAAGCCAAACAAACATACTCTAGCCTTGTAGAAAAAAAGGGAAAGATATTTCCACTAAGAAGAGGATATTCAAACAATTTTAGTCTATTACTCCACTTAGAAAATGCTTCAAGAATAGTCTAAGAAAGACATTTCCTCCCTTTCATGTTACCTTGCTTGACTAGAATTATAATGAATATCCCTAAGAGATGCAATAGCCTACGTTTAGATGGTCTTTTAGGAATTTAAGGATTTCAAGATTGTCCCCCTTTTGTTTGTCTATGAATTGTCCCCCTTTTGTTTGTCTAGGAATTGTCCCCTTTTGTTTGTCTAGGAATACCTTGTGAGTTTTGGAAATTTGCCTACTAAGGACTACATCACACTCAAAGTTAGCCTACAATGCATTAGATTGTTTTTGGGGGAAGTGGATTTACCAAAACCCCTATCTCTCTCTAGTACACTCCTTAAAATGGATGGGCTAACACAATAATATCATGGTTAACTAATCATCATTGGAGATGAAGGCCATGTATCCTTAAATTCAATCAACCAACCAATTACATGTTTGAGATCTACAATTAACCATTATTCCTTTAAAACTGCTATTGTGTATTTGACCAAACTATAAAGAACATTACTTTAAATCTATGCTTGCCCAATAGACCTTGTCAAGGCAGAGCTATTATATTAATGACATAATTAGCAAGCTTCAACATAGAATAGAAGAGAAAGATAGAGAAAATGGTGCAAGGTACCATTATCTACAAAAATCCCACCCCATAGCCAATTAATCATGATATGCCTTATCACAATGTCCCATTAAATTGATCACATATAACTTTTATTTCAACTTGAGGTTGATAAGGCTTATGAATAGTTAGAATGGAGCTTTGTTTTTCAATCTTTGTAGGACATGGCTATGGGTTGAAGGCTCATTAAATTTGTTGATAAGTTATTTGGTAATTTTAGGATTGGGGTTGCATTCAATGGCTTCCTTATTGACTCCTTAACTTTGAAAATATCCATCCAACAAGGATGCCCCATTTCCCCTTAATTGCTCCTTCAATTTGTGAAGTGTAGCAAACACAAATGCCCCCTTATCCATCAAATAGGTTTTGACTACATGAGCATTGCCTTACTACCTGCCTTATATTTAAGATTTTAGACTTTTTCCAATACCACTCAAAATCTAGAACTACTTGCTTTTCTTCATGATTTGAATCTATGGATGCATTACTAAATTCTTTCTTATCATTGACACGAGATCCTCAAGGTAGACTTTTCCCAACCAAAACTCAATATGAGAGGCATAAGATGAATCAAAGTACTTCATGAACTTAGTTTTGGCATTGAGTTCCAAGTTGGAAAGGAAAATGTTGACTAATGTACTTAGCTATGTGAATCTTTCTTGAATATTCTAAAGTTTGTAGCTACTATACATTCCAAGACTATGCCAAAGAATATCATCTTAGAGCTAATGAAAGGAGCCACTTATCTAGATAAAAAACTCTTGTGACAGGGAGCACGCACGCGGGCGCGCGCGCGCGCGCACACACACACACACACACACAAGGTTTGGCATACCAAATGAAAGATGGATATGTTTATCTTCAAGACAAACTTTGTATATTTAAGTCAAGGGATCTTAAGAAGAACATTCTATGGAAAGTCCATTGTATCCAATAGTTGGACATCTAGGTTATGCTGAGTCTTTGAATATCACTAGTTATAGGAAAGAAGAAAGATGCACTTTAATGTGCTAAGAGGATTAGAATGCCATGGAAAGTTTAACCCTTGGGTATTTCCCAAATGAAATGGGGAGGTATTAGCATCGACTTTGTTACTACTTTACTTATGATTAAGGTAGAGAAGGTGACAAAGATGGCACATCTCATTCTAGTGAAGAAAATTTTTATGTGATATGATATTTCTCCAATCTTTGTCAAGAAAGTTTTCCAACTTCATGGATTACGAAAGAGGGCCATCAATGGTAGAGATTCAAAAGTTTATCACAAATTTTTGGACATATTGATTTCAAGCTATAGTCACACAATTGAATTTTAGTAGCATCTATCATCCAAAAATAGATGAAAGACCTAAAATCGTAAATCAAACTATTGAAGCTATCCTTAGAGCTTAATATGTACGAGAATCCCAAAGGTGGATGGAGTATTTACCTCTAAAGGAGATTTTGATTATCATATTGCTTATCAAGAAAGCATTTGCATAACCCCATTCCAAGCTTTATATGGTCAGAATGCTTATCACGTTGTCAAGCGCTTTTCTGAAAACTTAAAAACCCCTAGTCAAAACTATAGTTAGGTTTGGTTTTTTAAAGTTTAGTTGTTTGTGTGACAATTTGTTTTGTTATTTCATAGTTGGATTTTCATTGTTTATCTAGCTTATGATTTTTTCCTGTCATTTTGTTTGGTTTGTTGAGTGTGAAAACTTGATAGCCTTGGTCGAGCTTGGTATTTTTTTGGACAGGTTGGAGCTAGAGTTTGTCAATAGCTACCGAACATTGTGGAATAGGTTTGTTTTCTTGTTGAGACTATTGCACATCACATGGATTATAGGTTCATGAGCACTTCACATTGCACTTGTTTGATGCACTGCACTCGGGGTTCATCTCCTGATTTTCTCAAATACTTCCATGCCATGGGTTGGGATGAAGCACATTTTGCACCAGCATTAAGAACTAGCATGGCATGAGGCTTGCTGCAGCTATATGTAGTAAATCTTAGTTGCACGCGTACATGAGAGAGCACCTGTCATTGAGCATGCATATTTCTTGCACGCACGATATTTGGGATATTCATCACTAAAATAGGAACCTCTTGTTGAGAGTGTAAGGTGGTTGGGTGAGTTAGAGGGTTGTGAAGGACGGTGCCAATTGTGACATGGGTTGTACTTATTGGGTCAACATCTTGAGGACCATCATTTCCACAACGATGGTGAGATTATGGGTGGGTAATGGTTGCTCACATGATAATAAACATATAATGTAATAGAATCCTAGATACTAAAAAGAAACATCTTATGAGTTGCATACTTGAAAAATTCTTAATATAATGGAAACGCTTTCTAAAAGGACATGATACATGGGTTTATGAATCCACTCTTGTCAGACAAATATCCCTAGTTCATTTCAAGATCAAGACATGAAATTGCCATATCTAAGAAAGTACACTCATAGACTTAGATTACTTAGCCATCTTAAAGCCCATAATGTATTCCATATCAAATTTCTAAAGTTATAGATATTTAACCCTAAAATACATTAGATAATAAGAAAATTATTGTGCCTACTCACACAATAAGGGAAAGATCATTTTCTAAAGTGCAATGTCCCCATTATGCAACACACTATAACAAACAATGTGCATGCATATTTCACTTGAATATAATAATGTGCAACAAAATAATTTGATTTATGCGTAAAAATTAATTGATGAAAAAAGATTTTTTATTGATGGAATGTGAATACTTGCCATATTTGCATATTTACACGTTATTAAACATGATCATACTTAGAAAAATTTAACATGTAATAATTAAATACCATAAAAATTGCACATTTTAAATTGGACCATTAAATATTAGAGACATAAAAATTTATAAGCAGTGTTGAGGGTTGACATGATTGTGTTTTTGGCTATTTTTTGTTGCATGTTTGGCCAATTTTTGGCTAATATGATGATGGATTGTTTTTGAAGTTTTTGAGAGATTTTTGTATAAGGTTGAATAGGTTTGAGAAGATTATAATGTTTTTCAATGGAGATATGATGTGTTAATAGGTTTTGTTGAGAATTTGATAGGTTTTGATTGGTTCTGTTGAGCTTTTGTTTTGATATGTTTTCCTTTTGTATGAGAGGTTGGAATGATGATTGATGGAATTCAAGATTTTTGGAATCTTATTGAATGATTATTGATGATTTTGAATGGTCTTAGTTGAGCTAAATTCTTTCGGATGACTTTTTGTAGACCCTCTATTGACCTCTGTAGAGCCTTTGTCTATGTTTTGTTTTTTACTTTGTGTGCCTTTGTAAGTGTTTTGTGGAATGAATGTCTAGCTTGGGGAAGTTCTCTAATCTTTGGAAGAGATGAATACAAGTTCAAAATAGCTCAAAGAAGTGAAAGAAGTAGCTATTAAAGATTCAAGTGAAGACTGAAGTGATAGTGGCAGTAGTGAGCTTTCAAATACACTCTAGTGGCTTTGGTTACCTTTCATGTCAAACATACCTCTTGGGAGGAGTATCCAAGACCAAAGAGGGGTTATGGATGATTATTTTTTATTATTCCAATGTACTATTGCGAGATAGTATATGTGAGAGAGATAGAGAGTGAGAGATAGCCAAATTTTCATGCAAAATAATATATCTATGAGTGAGAGATCAAGAAAGAGATTATGAAGACTATGAAACTATTGAAGATGAATACTTCATTCAAAGTGGAGCATTCCTTTGTTTTTTCTGTAGAATATGAAGAATGCATTGAAGTTTTGTTGTGATAAATCTATGGGAGCATTGCTATATGAAGCTATGTGAAGATTTAAGAAGATTGGTGTTGTTTTTCTTTTTGTGGTTGATTAAAATATGAAAAATATGCTTGTTGATGATACAATATAGATTTTCTTACAATAGACTCCTCATTTTCCTTAGTGTTCCTCTCAAGGGTCCATGTTTTTGGTGCATAGTTGAGAAAAACTGCCATTAACAAGCACCAATAGAGGCTGAAAATGGAAGAAGTGGCATTGTTGAAGAGGAAGAGAAGTAATGGGAGATTGGAGAATCCTTACAACTCTTGAAGAATTGGAGATCTTCATTGCCTGTGGGAGCTCACGCTCAACCGCCAAGACCCACGGACTGCTTATTGTTTCAAGCATTCCAAGCGAGCTCTAATGGCTATCTCTCACCTAGCTGACGTGCCGTCGATCCTACGAGTGTAGTGAGCTTACCTTAGTGCTGATATGAGTTGCCTCCTCTCTCACACACACCGGTAGCTCCACGATCCTAGATGCTAGCTCAAGCATCCTCAAGCCTCCTCCACCTCCAAGCTTCATCCTCCATAGCCATGCACAAAAGAAGAGAGAAGAGAAGAGAAGAAGAGAAGAGGAGATGGTGAAGAGCTTCACCCTCTTGATCCCTCACTCTCACACACTCACTCCCTCACACTCTCATACTCCCTCTCTCAAGAGCAAGCTCAAGCAAGCAAGAAGAAGAAGAAGAAGAGAGCTACTTTTTCCCACATACAAGAATGAGCTTCTCATTCACTTTTCAACTTTATATACAAAACCCTAAATCCCTTTTGGGCGGTCATCCCCTTTTCCCCTTTTTTACATGGCCGACCGTAGCCTAGGCCCTTTTTCCCAACGTCCTTCTATCTTCCTAGCTTCCTTTCCACCGCCCATCTACATTTACAAATTGCACGGGTGAGAGCTCGGCACTCCTTGAATTAAACCATGATGCGCTTGCGCTCTTTTACAAACTTTTGACTTGCACTTTTCCTTATGCGCATTTGTCTTCTGTTTCTCTTTGCCTTGGCCTTTGTCTTTGTCTTCTGTTTTAGCTTTTCGAATTTTCCACTGCATGGCACTCTTTTACAAGATTTCAGGGTGCGCCTTTGTATTTTAAAATGCACATTTTCCCTTTTGCATTTGCCTTGGACTTTTTAAGGTTGCCCTTGCGCTTTTGGCCTTTTCTCCTCTTCTTTCTTCAGTCGGGCTACGGTTTTTCTGCCTTTGCCGTGCACTTGTTTTATTTCCTTTCGCTTTCTTCGTGTTGGAGTTAACATTACCCCCCTCCTAGAGGGGTGCCAGTCCCATGGCACTCTGCGTCGAAGGTAGCATGCGGAGCTTGCACCGAAGACGTGGGTGGAAGGGACTATTGTGGTTTACCTTGGAGGAGTTCTGATATTGGTGCAGATGAAGGTCGTTGGTGGCACTTTGCTATTCTGATTGGTTGGGGATATGATGGTTGTACGTGGCGATAGGGCTACTTTTTGTTGGGAATGGTCACGCATAGCTAGCACGGGTGTTGGTGTTGTTGGGATACTCATGCTGGATATGTTTGTGATGATTGATGGTCTGGCATGATGAAGTAAAGGACAAGAGGTCAGAGTTGAGTGTTGATGTAGAGCTGACGGCGCTTTCGTTGGAGGTTTAATACCTGCAATTGGAAAACCTCTCAGATGGTCTCTCCCTAAGGGGTAGTGCTAGTCTTCTTAATGTGCACAAGATATATTTGATTAGTTTGGGAGACAGGTCGAACTCTAAGCAAGCCTAGAGTATTGTCCTGCACTTGAGGACCCAAAATGTGTGTATACTTTGGTGCAGATATTGTGTGAGTGACCGTGCATACTTAGATATTACGTAGGTAGAGGACCGTGGGCTAGTTTCGCCTAACGACATGTGGATGAAGCAAAGTGGTCCATAATGGAAAGAAGTACATGTGATAGTGGGTGCAACATCTTGTGCATTGTGATTGCACGATGTAGCAGGATAGAACACAGGGATAGTGTACTAGCCATAGGTGGGAGACGTTTGGCCTGTGTGATGGTGAGGACGGTGTACTATTCATGGCCATTCATGCGGTGCATGCCCCAATTGATTGCCATGGTTTTAAGGTAGAGTGTAAGAGGAAAATGTGTGAGTGGGTCAGGGTGACAGGTTGAACTATAGGTGCGACAACTCCGTAGGTTTATCCTGCCCTTTTTGTGCCCTGAACTATTGTGGGGGGTGCTAGGGGGCTAGGGGACTAGGGACAGATCCAGTCGATTTTGGTCATTGGATGCCCCTAATTTGAAGACCCCTAGGTATGGTGATGTGATCATGGGTGCTTCTTATCTTTTTGTTCTTTTTGTGTTCTTTTCTTTTCTTTTCTCTCTTTTTTTTTTTTTGCCTAAGTACAACCATTGCAATATGTTGAGGCTATAGGTCTTTCCATGGGTTGGGACATATCAAGCTTCGAAGGCTCAAAAAATGGGCAGGACGATGATGATTGTGCCCTAGCCCCGTTGTTAGAGGAGCCGTTGTTGCAATATTGGTACGATTGAGGTGACACCCGTCGTGAGCTCACCGTAGAGCTTGACCCAAGAAGAGAGTGTAGCCCATGACTATGCTTTGGTTTGTGCGATGTGGGCACTCGTAAGGGTGATTTTTCCGCGTTCAGCAGCCTGGCTTTGTTGCAGTTCTTTGTGCGGTTGGTGGTCTTGCGGTGGCCTAGCCGTTGAACACGTCTGCATGAAGACCTGTGTCATCCTGTATCCACTTGTCACTTTGTGAGAGTATATGCTTGCTTGCGTTAAGTACATTGAGCAAATGCAATCATGGTAAGACATAATTTTTCAGAATGCTATGATGTCGATTGTAATGCCTATTCTATTGCTTGTTAAGGTCGCATACGTTAACGATAGGTAAAGGAAGCGTGTACAAGTGGGGATCTTGCCCCTTTACTCATCACAAGACAAAAAGTTATGGCATGATGACTTGTCAAGCTACTTGTACATCATAGGGGCTTAGTCAATTTGTACTAGGCGGGGTGAGTCCGGTTGGTTAGGCGACTGGGGCAGTGTTGGCGTGGGACTCCCGTGAGGTTGGGCGGGGAACATGTCAGCCGGGACATTAATGGTGTAGTCCCGGGCCGCCACCGTTTCCAAAATGCCTTTAAACAATTCATTAAATTCTTCCCTGTCCCGGGCTGCCCTTTTTGCCCTTGAGCATCTGGTGCTTAAGCGTACGTTGGGGATTTGTGCAACTGACGTTGCCACATCCTGCGTGCTTCGTTGAGCTTCGACTTTCTTGGCCCGAGGATTCTTCGGCCTTCGTCCAGGGCGTTGTCGCTTAGGTCCTCGTTTCTTTGCATATCTTTTGAGAGTGGGCACGTAGCGCACTGACAGAGGGGCATGTACTGCCTGTTCCCATCGTCCGCGAAGAGCGTCTCTGCAAGCCAGCTACCCATGGTTCTCCATGTTTTCCTTGTGGGGCCTGCAAGATGCAACCCAAGGGTTAGGCCTTGATATGGAATAAGATTGTTTGCATGGGAGGGATTTTAGTGTGGGTAATCAAACGCATATGACTAGAAAAGGAGAGGTGGAACATGTTGTACTTGTTGTAGAGGGATGGCCCCCGTGATGGTGTCCATTTAGCCTCTAGTCACTAGCAGATCTTGGCTCACGCTGAGTTACATCGGCTGGTGGTCATGGATTTGGGGCAGGGATCATCCTCGAAAGGATGGACCAGAAAGGGAAAGGTGTATAGAAAAGGACTGCACCCTGCTTACAATCATCAGAGATGTTGATCAGGGCCTTCCACGGTGGCAATGCAAGGTGCATGCCCTTCGCCTGGAGGTGAAAATGGTCATGTGAGAGGGGGAGCGGATGAGCCGAGCTTGTTGGCCCCAACTCTTTTGTCTATGCTTGACTATTATTGCTTGTGTGTGTTGATGGTGTCTATACAGGGTGACAAAAGTTATTGTTTATTTATATACATATCCATGGATCTATGTTGCTTTATGAGGATAAAAACTAGCTATAGAACTCCAGATTGTACTGGAGTGTGGCACATGCATCCAGTACTCGTGGCAACTTACTCAATACCGATAGATATTTTGCAATATCGAGTAGCATGGAACCTTGTCCGAGTCTACTGGCAACATGTAGCTCCTCCTCAGTGAGGACCTTATCGAACAATGAGTTTTCTTGGCTAGGTTCAGCCAAGTCCGTACCCCGAATGGCAGTCAGCACTCGAAGGGAAGTTGGTGCCACATAGGTCAGGTCTCTTTGAGACCGCCATTTGGCCAATCGCTTCTCAGAGACTGTCATGATCTGAGCTCCTAGTTTGGCCATTGCAATGAGGTTTTCACACCAACGCTGTTCAAATTGACTTCGTCCCTTTGACAGTCGCTTTAGTTGCTCTATCTCTAAGAGATTTGGTTGGCAGAGCGCATCATTGAATGTGACAATTAAGCGTAGTTCGTCGGCTTCCTCGCCCGAGATGAGTAGCATGCATTCATGCAGGAGCCTGTTATAGTGCTCGTCAAGATGTTCTTGCTCTTCCCAAGATAAGGGAAATGGCAAGTATTCTCCAAGCTGCTCTTTAGGGAATGCACGCATGTCTACCAGGACATAGACATGCACGAACACCTTGAGCTTGGCATCCAACTCAGTTAAGCATTTGGTGACACTTCTATGTTTAACGAGGGCTTGCTCGGTTGCTATCTCATGCAAGGTTCTAGGAGTTTGCCTAGGCTTTAGCGTAGCTAGGGGCTTAGGCCTAGATGAGCAGGATTGGTCAACCCTAGGATGTCTGACGCTCTTGGGGTCTCCATGTTTCTCCTGAGGCTTCATTATTGCGTCATGGTTTTCCTTCGACGTGATTGGTATAGGTTTGTCACCCTGTTGTGACAGTGTTATATCCACTCTTGACTAGTCAATGCAAGTTCTATTGTCAGTGGATTGAGTGTTGCAAGTAGCGGTTGATGGTGATGACTGCTTTGATTTTTTAGAGCACATGGATGTGTTTGAGGTTTCACCCTATCAGGGGAGGTGTCAATGGGTTCATTGGTGGGTGGAGTCGATGCTTTATTCATCAACTCTCCAGCGCTCTTTGTCTCAGTGTTCTTGGGGTCCACAACCACCTGCAACTGTTGTTGTTTTCGCTATTTTCTCCTCTTTTTCTTGGTCAGTGAAGGTGCATCTCTCAACATCTCAAGACCCTGGACTAGGTCAACCGTTGTTGTGCTTGGTTAGGCCTTAGCATTTCCTTTCTCTAGTGTGTCCTCATGGGACATCGCCGTGGCTTGCTGAATAGCCTTGCTAGGTTGAGTGGTTCGATGCGCCATCTCCTTGGCCACATCTTTGAGAGGTTTCTCCTCAAGCCTAGGCTTTAGGTGCTTTGGAAGGGCTGGAGTTGTCAAGGATACTGGTTGTGGCATCTCCTCCACAAGTGAATTGCTAAAGACACATTCCACAAGGGGCGTAGTCACGACCAAGGGCTGTGAGTGCTGCGATTCCTAATTGGAAGTAGTAGCATCTAGTCCAGTGGACTTGCTACTCTTGGTGGATTGCAGTGTCGAGTCCTTAGGGTGATTGGAAGTGGTCGTATCTTTTGTTGCCCTTTGAGCACTCACCTATGTAGATCGATCATGAGTTGATCTAGTCACATTGTGTTGCACATGCATATCCTTGGGCCGAGAGCTATGACTAGTGTCATGTTTCCCCTCTTGGATATTTGGAAGCTTTGATGGAGACAGAGATTGGGAGTGAGCAACCGCGATTGGACGACTGCTATTGTGCTTCCTAGGTCCGTTTGGAAAGAGAGGACGTAGGAGATCTAGGACTCTTAGGCGGATTTGGCACCGGCTGAATGGTTTTCTCGAGGCCATTAGACGATTGTGCCATTTGCTTTGTTGAGCAATCAGCCTTATCATTAGCAACATTGTGCATGTGGTGCTCATTATTCTCTTGGAAAGTCAAAGGCTCTTTGGGCACTAATGGCTTTTGTGCATGCTCAATGGCCACGTATGACCTCTGCTTATTAAGCATGCTAGGTTGAGGCTCTTTCTTTCGAACACTCATGTCTGGTTTCTTGCCTCGAGACCTAGAGTTTCTCTTAGAGTTCCTCTTGTGCTTTGTTGCATTTGATGCAATCTTGCCTTCAACTGATGGAGATGGCTTAGCAGGGTATTTTTGTACCCAAATCCATCAGTTACTGGCATAATACCCTTGAGCACGTAGCAATGCTTTGGATATCCACCGTGGCGTTGTGCTAACCCTCCATCGATGCCTTGGCCTATAAGGCTTGGGCTTCTTTTGGGGTCATCTACAATATTTGTAAGTCCAAAGCCCATCCTTGGCATTGTCTCTTGACCTTCTTGTTTCAAGCATGGCCTCACTCACTGGTTCTCTCCGTTCAACCTACGCTTGCATCAACTCCTCCAACAACTCCTTGCTCTCATTACTAGGCTTGGCTGTTATGTCAACTCCTTCCTTGCCTTTTCCTCGAGGTTCGATGAGGTCACCCTTGCTAAAGGTTGTGACTATCCTCACACTCGATAGTGTAAGGTGTATCCTCTGAGCTACATAGTCAGCCTGACATTTGTTCGCCCTTTTAAAGGGTCTTCCCAGGAGGGTTTCCTTACCATATCTAGCACTATTTGGGGAACATGAAATAGGATAGGCAAGCTTTCAGTTTCAATTGTTGCAAGGATATTGCACTTTCCTATGAGTGCTTGTGGAGGTCCCCCATAAGGACTAAGAGTTGCATTAGTCGGTGTCAGCTCTGGTTGGCCTAGTAGGGTCCATGCCTCATAGGTCAAGACATTAAAATCTGCTCCTTCATCAATCAGAGCATCGATAGTATGCTCTCTTTTCGTGGTGAGTTTGACCCTAAGATAAGCAGGTGGTACTATATCTTCATCTTCCAGGTATTGGCTTGTAAATTTGAGCCTTTTGACAAATGCCCTTAAGTCCCCAACTGCACGACCAGATGTGGATTCTCCACTGATGTCTTGGCTTGTCAGTGCGGTACTATTCAAGGAGCATCTATTGTTAGTACTATCGTATCTAGTCATTCTTGCTATTGTAGCTTGATATTGTTGTTTTCCACTTTGACTAGATGCAGTCCGGATGCAACACGTATGTGTTTTTGTAGTGTGGCCTATTTGCCCTTGTTGGCTAGATTGGCCCATTGGGGTTCTAGGGTCTCTGTTTCTCTCGGTTCAGGTATGGGCCTTTGGTTGCTCTTTTGTCAGTGAGAATCTGTGTTCATGTAGAGCCATTACCACACTAGGGTCTAATTTGGAGGACTTGCTACGGCGCGCGTTTTCTCTCCAACCTACTTGGGGGAGGTGCGGAGGGGGCAAAGCTCCCTCTGCGGGGGTCCTCTCCTACTGGCGGGGTCCTTGAGTGGTTTATCTGAGTGAGTTCCTTCAGTTAGGCTTTCAATTTCTTTAAGTGCATTCAAGTGCAAAAATTCGCGGTGAGTGCAGCAAGCTACCTGAAGTGTCTTATGCACTCCCGCTTTTTTCGGGCCTGATAGGCTTGCTGGTCACTTTTCTGGCCACCTTGATGGGGTTCAACGCCTTTCTAATAAGTTGCTGCGTTCGTTTTTGGCCAATCAGGTTTTAACTGCTTAGCACTTTGCATCTAGATCTTTGGGTCTCGCTGCTGCCTAATTCAAGCTGCCAAGTGGTTGCTCCCTACGAATTGTCTATTCCGTGTGCTAGAATCAGGTTTTGAGCGTCCGCAGGACTTTCGACAGTTTGCGCTGCTGAGCTCTAGCCGGGTCAGGTTGAATTTCTGAGAATTTAATCAAAATTTTTACTCGGTCTAGCTGGTCCAAATTGCAAGGGTCGAGTGCCCGATTCGGCCTGAGGGCCGAGTAGAAGGGACCGTATGTACACTGTCCGAATGCCAAATTCAGCCAGTCCGAACATAGATGTCAGAGGGTCGAGTGGGCCGAGGCCAAGTCAGGAGGGTCGAGTGGGCTGAGGCCGAGTCAGTCCGAGTGCGCAATTCGGACGGCCAGAGAGGTGGGCGTCCGAGTGGTAGTGGCCGAATGGTCTGAGGACCAAGTGGCCGAGGGCCGAGTCGAGTGGTCCGAGTGTAGTGGGCCAAGTGGGCCGAATGACCGAGTGGTCCGAGGGCCGATTTTGAGACTCGGCTCAGAATCATCGTCACTCAAACACGCCGAGTACGTGGCGCGTTTTTTCGCTGGGCTTCATGAAAATCGCCGTGTCGGGTGTTGGAGGCCTTCCCCCTAGTCAAGCAGCTCCAGATCCATCCTACTCATGTATGGGAATGTGTAGAATTATCTGGGTTGGGTAAATATCTCCCGGATGACAAGATCGAAGCGGATCCACTCACGAAGCTTTCCTCTTCTCTCCTGCTCTCCTGAAACCCTGCAATGCACAATGTGGCCTTTCTTGCCACTTTTGGCCCTTATACCCCTTCCCGGGTATGGTATTGATGCCCCCTATCACTCACTTGGCGATCTTAGGCATCACAAGCAAGCTTTTTACCCTTTTTTGTACGATTGTTGCCCTATTTTGCAACAGTAAATCCTAATGTTTATTTTCTTTGTTTTTCTTTGTTTTCTCCTAATCTAATGCATCCAAATCACAAAGTAAATACCTACACTACTCCATCTCACAACCTAAATCTCAAAAAAGTGAAAAACGTACTTGCCAAGGAGATCGAATACCATCTTCAACCCCCTCACTTCCTACCTATCTCAAGCACCAGTTCGGGGAAAACCCTTACTTTGATGCTCGATTTGAAGCGCTCAAGGCTTGAATCCGTTGTCCCGGCAACGAAACCAAAATGTGGGAGCTCACGCTCAACTGCCAAGACCCACGGACCGCTTATTGTTTCAAGTGTTCCAAGCAAGCTCTAATGGCTATCTCTCACCTAGCCGACACGCTGTTGATCCTATGAGTATAGTGAGCTTACCTTAGTGCCGATATGAGTTGCCTCCTCTCTCACACACACCGGTAGCTCCACGATCCTAGATGCTAGCTCAAGAATCCTCAAGCCTCCTCCACCTCCAAGCTCCATCCTCCATAGCCGTGCACGCAAGAAGAGAGAAGGGAAGAGAAGAAGAGAAGAGGAGATGGTGAAGAGCTTCACCCTCTTGATCCCTCACTCTCACACACTTACTCCCTCGCACTCTCACACTCCCTCTCTTAAGAGCAAGCTCAAGCAAGCAAGAAGAAGAAGAAGAAGAAGAAGAAGAGAGCTACTTTTTGCCACACACAAGAATGAGTTTCTCATTCACTTTTCAACTTTATATACAAAACCCTAAATCCCTTTTGGGCGGTCATCCCCTTTTCCCCTTTTTTACATGGCCATCCGTAGCCTAGGCCCTTTTTCCCAATGTCTTTCTATCTTCCTAGCTTCCTTTCCACCGCCCATCTACATTTACAAATTACACGGTGAGAGCTCGGCACTCCTTGAATTAAACCATGATGCGCTTGCGCTCTTTTACAAAAGTTTTGACTTGCACTTTTCCTTGTGCGCCTTTGTCTTCCATTTCTCTTTGCCTTGGCCTTTGTCTTTGTCTTGTGTTTTAGCTTTTTGGATTTTCCACTGCTTGGCACTCTTTTACAAGATTTCAGGGTGCGCCTTTGTATTTTAAAATGCACCTTTCCCCTTTTGCATTTGCCTTGGACTTTTTAAGATTGCCCTTGCGCTTTTGGCCTTTTCTCCTCTTCTTTCTTCAGTTAGGCTACGTTTTTTCCGCCTTTGCCCTGCACCTTTTTTATTTCCTTTCACTTTCTTCGTGTTGGAGTTAACATTGCCAAAGCCACTTTCTACAAGAAGTGCATCCCTCAATGGTGGAAGCATGTCACTATCTTGATGTAGGCTCTATGTGTCAGATGGATTCCATTGTTCTCTAAAGCTACAGAAAGTTGTATCACAATAGCCAATTGTTTTTCACAAAACTAAAGATGAAAGAAAAAACAAAGAGAATGACCATCCATGGGAGATTCAATCTTCATTGAATAATTTTCTGACATCGTCAAGTGGGAGATTGTGAAGAAGCTTCAGGAGTTGTGGTCAGTTGAAACTCACAAGAATAAGAAGGAAAAGAGTTGGACTCTCATCGTGGATGCTCAACAATAAGATATGTGGGATGCTTGGTGCAATGACAACCTTCTATTTGTCCAATTAGCAACCCATTGGAAGCTAGTTGATAGAGTGTTATTCACAACCTATGCTATTGAAACCCTCCAATAGTGGTATTATCAGGACAATGGCACTATGGTGATCCTCAGAAGAATGAGTTTCAATATCTTCAAAACTAAATATCTTCCCTTGTGTAGTGGAATGAAATCTAAATTTAAAGAGATGTTGAAATGTAAGAAGTAGAAGAAATGTTGGTAAGAGAGTCCTCTAGAGACTGAAGCCCTTTTGATTATGTTTTGTTGAGTACAAAGGAACTGGATGGAGCTAACTCCTTGATGGATGACATGATCAAGAAGTAAGCATTAGAATGAGATCAGAGGTACATAAGAAGAGAGAAAGCAAAAATCAAAGCTGAGAATGAGCTAGCACCAAAAGTCTCCTTTGACACCCTTGTGGCACTCTTTACACAAATCTCCATGACAACTCAATGTCCCCTTCCTAGTTAGATCCGTCCTGAAGATATTGATGATAGGCTAGCGAATGTAGTCCCATTGCCCATCTTTAAGGGAGAGGATAATGAAGACCCCGATCTTCAAGTAGTCAAGTTCATGATAGTGTGTGTAGCCAACAATGGCAGAACCCCCGAGCATTGATTGGCAATATTCTCCACCACTTTCAAAGGTGCGACTTTTCAATGGTATGAGAGACAAATAGCAAGAACTTTTGGCACATATGGGATGACCTAAAGTTGGCCTTCCTCACTAAATTTAAGCATGAAGGTTTTGAAGAGCGGATGCGAGAGGAGTTCCTAAACTTATGTTAGTTCTCCGGTGAATAGATGGAAGCATACGTCTCTAGAATGGAATCCATACTAACGAGATGGACCAACAATCACTTGGATGAAGGCATCAAAAAGGGAGTTTTTCTTAGAGGTCTACAACTAGAAGTTTATAAGTTTGTAGAATCGAGAAGACCAATTAACCTGCAAGCTATGGTGGAAGGTGCAAGATTGTATGATAAAGTTGAAGCAAGGCTATCCATGACCTTCGAAAGAGGAGTCTTACCTCCTCCCATGCCAGGAATGGTATACCCGCCAAATGCAGTCCTAGGGGCAGTTCCCTATCCCTACCCTCAGATGCAAATAGTGTCACAAAACAATGCACCGAATCCACAGTGGCCATAAAAGGTAGTATCTCAAATGATGGTTCAACCACAACAACAGTGGCCTCAAACAGTTCCCCCAATGGCAACTCAACAACGACAGTGGAATCCTATCAATTGGAACCAATAACCCCCACCAAGAACCCCCAGTCTCATTAGGAGCTCAAAATCAGAATCAAAATAGAGGACCCTCTTCAACCCAACTAGTCTATGCAGTGATTATAGAGGCTTTCCAAAACCCTATTATGAGTACTCCAAGAGAGGAGAATATTGGAAGGATTATCTACATAATTTAATTTCAAGCATCAAGAAAGAGTTGATGGATACAATTACAAAACAACTGGAGATGTTGATGGTGAATACCATCAACATATCCAATCCTGCAGGAGGTGGAAGAGATGTGATGTGATCTAATACATGGTGTGGAATGTGCCATCAAGAGCAAGACATCTAGCCACTGAATGTATCCAAAAACCAACTATCCATGGGGCCTTCTATTTGTATTGTTTAAGAAAGAACCAGATAGATGATATTTGCTCTTTGAAGGAGATGCATGAAAAAATGAATAGAGATAAGGAAGTAAGATTCAACTTGTTGGAATCCAAGATGACTACCCAAGATATTAGACCAAACCCTAGAGAGTTCAATCCTAATTTCAACCCAAGGAGGTTTCCCTCACAAAGTTAAAGAGGAAGATAATCTGTTGGTGGTGAGAGATCACAGATGGAGTATTACAGATTCACAGAAAAGGGACATATCTCACCAAATTGCCCAAACCCTAGAAGGTCCATGGACTATAAGCCCTTATGTAGTTGGATTCAAAGGAGAAGGCTACACTATAAAAGACTATCCTAGTCTGGCTCTTGTGAAAGGTACCACTGATACCCAACAGAAAACCAATAACCTACCTCCAATTTGATTTAATCAAAAGTTGCCCCAATAACACATGCCAAGAAAGGAGAACCCATAGTCTCAAAAGAGAACATTCACTTTGCTAAAATGGGGAAGCTCAATCTTCCTAAGGAGAAAAGAACAATACAGAACAGAATGGCACAATATAGAGCAATCCAGCAATACAAAAGGATACTGATGTAGTTATAGAGACATGACCAAAGGTCTAAGAGATAAAGGATGCAGAAGTACCTCGAGTAATATAAGAAAAGACCCCTTACAAGGCATTCTTTGGCTCTTAGTGTGTCATCTCTTGCCTTCAAGTTTCTTAAGTAGTAGAGCTCTTGATTTTTGTAAGCTACTCTTTTAAGGCTAAAATCTACAAGTTGTTTGGTCCCAAAAAAAATCAAGTCATTGCACAAAGAGATGTTATCTTTGACAAGAGGGATATCATGCAACCCCCTGAATTGGCTTCCAACCCAATTCTTCACCCTACATTACTTAAGATAGTGTTGGTTTGAGCTTGGTCTAATACCTACTCCTGACGCATATGTAGAGACTTCAACTTCCAAGTCCCCCCTCCTAAGGACCTATTACGTCAATGGTACCAACAAACCATGTGGAATTTGGGAATCCTTCCACCAGATTTCATCCTAGAGCACCCTTGAAGGATTACTAGGGTTGCATCAATTACTTCACTTGTGATACTGTTAGAGGAAAAAGAAAAGATAAAAGTGGGTTTTACCCCATTCCCTACCGATTGGAGAAGCCTATGGATCCTATTAAAGAGTATGACTTGGTCAAAGACCTAGACACCTTCAAACCAAACCTAACTTTCTGACAATTGCTGATGCTATCCCCCACCTGCCACAAGAAATTAAAAAGCATATTGACAAGAAGAAGAGGCCTAATGATTGCTCCTACAATTGTTCCTAAGTTCAATAAAGCCCCAGATCCTGTGAAAGAAGTGGACGTGGTTAATGCCTTGTTGGATCCTGGTACCCCAGAGATTGGCATGTGGATTGAAGGATACTTAGGTTCATTAGTAAACATAATGATGGATGTGACAATAAAGAATCTAGGCTTGCAAGGTATGCAACCTATGTAGTGGCTTATAAGACCGGTAGACCAAAGCAGAATTAAGCCTTTGGACATTCTCCCATATGTCAAGACAACTCTCACAGGAAGAGACTATTGGTTGACCCATCTAGTGGTAAAACCAAATTTCTATAGGACCTCATATCCTATGCTGTTGGGAAGACCATGGCTTTTTAAACAAACCCTAACCCAAGGTAGAGGACCCACCAAAGTGTTGTTGAAGTTGTATGGTTCACAAAAAGGTAATGGATCCACTTCCATTGAATTCTTCATAGACTCCCCCAACAAAGCTACATATCACACATTAGGAGATGAAGAGGTTGTCAACATAGATCATCTCTCCCAAGAAAACAACGACATGGTCCCTAACAGTGGACACTATAAGTGGTGCACAGATCGGATGCTGTATGCGCATGTAGTGAGAGCCAGAAGGTCCCCAAGAACAAAAGAACTCTACTTTTGCACAAAAAACAAGAGAGAAGACTTGCACGGCATGAAGCAAAAGACCGATTGGGTACAATCTCTCCCCATGCCTTGTGTGAGCGCTCCACAAAGCATGTATTTGATATATTAATTTTCTCCAAGCTAAAAAAATAGCCAAATTTACAATTAGCATGCTTTAGCTTTTGTGTTTGCTTTTGTCCCACTAAAGAAGTAAAGCTATTGGGCGCCCAAAGAGTCGGGCAGCGCCCAAATATAATGTCCAATAACAAATATTTAAATCATGCACCCATGCGCATATAAAATAATAAATAAATGTCAGGTGCTTCAATAAATAAGTGTTTCAAAATAAATATTGGCACCACGCCTAAGATGCGTGCCCATCAAAAATGATAAATTCTTCTAAATAACTTGAATACACGCTATCACCCAGTGCTTCCCAACGCCACCGCTGCCTACTCTACACATCAACAGAAGCATTTACAATTGTTAGAAAATAATAAAATTAAACCGACAAAAGTAAATACCTAGCAGTCTTCAGCTACAAAATAAATAAATTGGTTAGAACTCAATCCGAACCTTAATTTATTACGAGTGCGCACTCTAAAATCATAAACATCCATTAATTTAAATATGTATTTTGTGGAATCACCCACTTGCACATTAAATTAACAAGACGCCCAAAAATGACAGGCGTTCCCATCAACTTTTCACACAAGGAATCCACCTTGTGTATGAGCCCCAACAATAAATATAATTTTACGGAATCCACCGCAAAACCTCACGAAATCCACCATGGAATATGTCTCCCGACATCATATCCCCGGGGTGGGTGCAAATTGTCCTCAATTGCCATTAGCTCAATGTGGAGCCAACAGTGAGGGGTAAGCACTTAGGTCTTGAGCGTGCATCCATTGGGCCTCTTCAACAGGATGATTTTTAAACTTAACCAGATATCTAGAATATCTACGGCCAGTTCTAATGGTCATAAAGTCAGTATTTAGAATAGTTTCAGGCTCAAGGATTTCAGTTTCTTCTTCTAGCAAAGGAGGGTTTTCATAGACAGGATGTACAGGTAATTGGCCTCTAAAAGGTTGTAACAAACTAATATGAAAAGTGTTGTGGATTTTCCAGTGTTGTGGTAATTGTTCAAAGAGTAGAGAGAGAGAAAGGGAAAGACTCCATATCCATGAGCCTTCAGGCTCTCAAGCTCATTCCTTCATTTCCACACACTATACTGAAAAGCACACACACACTACAAGATAAAGTGACCTAGTGTAAATGTATACTAGACTGACTAACTCTAGTCAGGTCACTGACTGACTACTAACCCGACTTATTTAATGTAGTCACATGTAGACAGCTGTACACACTAGTTTTCATAGATGTCGGTCATAGATGAAGACACACTGACGGTGAGCTTGATTTCTAACACTCCCCCTCAAGCTCAAAAACAAAGCTCATATCATCTGCATCACTCCAAGTAGCTGTCTAAAGTGAATGAACTTATCTTTACCAAGTGATTTGGTAAAGATGTCTGCTACCTGGTCTTCAGTCTTCACATGCTCCAAGTCAATTTGATCTGCTAAAACCATTTCCCTGATGAAATGGTAGTGAACCTCAATGTGTTTTGATCTTGCATGATAAGCAGGATTGCTTGCTAACATAACACTGCTCAAATTGTCACAGTACAGCTTGACTTTGCTGTCCAAGTGTACTCCCAAGTCATTTAGTAACTTCTGTAACCACTTAGCTTCACAAGCTGCTAAGGCCGCACCACGATACTCTGCTTTCGTACTGGACAATGCAGCTGTAGGCTGTTTCTTACTCTGCCAACTGATCATGCTACTACCCAATCCAAATGCATAGCCATTGGTTGACCTCCTGTCATATGTACAACCAGCCCAGTCAGCATCAGTGTACCCCATCAAGTCAAGGGTTTTTCCATATGCATAAAACAGCCCATGATCTGTGGTACCCTTTACATATCTCAGAATTCTTCTAACTGCATCCAAGTGTGGTTTGCGAGGCTTCTGCATGAACTAACCGATCAGCCCCACAGCATAACTCAAGTCAGGTCTAGTGATCGTGAGATAGATCAAGCTGCCTACCATCTATTTGTACATAGTAACATTCTCAATCTCTGTCCCAACATCAATCTACAGCTTGACATTCTGCTCCAAAGGCATATCCATAGGCTTGCAATCAGCCATACCATATTTCTGTAACATGTCATGAGCATACTGCTTCTGTAGCAGCCATATGCCTTGAGGTGTAGAGACAACCTCAATCCCCAAAAAGTATTTCAACTCTCCAAGATCCTTGACCTTAAACTCAGTCTGTAAACATGTCTTTATTTCAGCAATCCCATTTTCATCATCTCCTATAATGATTAAGTCATCAACATAGACAACTAGGAAAACATAGCCACTATCTGTCTTCTTCGCAAACAAACTATGATCAGCATCTCCCAATCGGAAACCATGTTGCTGTAAATAATTGCTGATGCGAGCATTCCATGCTCTGGGTGCCTGTTTCAACCCATATAATGCATTTTTCAGCCGACATACATGTGCTGGAAATTCTGGATGTACATAGCCTTCAGGTTGTTCCATGTAAACCTCTTCCTGTAATTCTCCATTGAGAAATAAATTCTTTACATCCATCTACCATAGTTTCCAGCCTCTAGCTACTGCCAAAGCAATCACAATTCTAACAGTAGCCATCTTTGCTACAGGACTGAAAGTCTCCTCATAATTAAGACTATACTGCTGCGCATACCCTTTTGCAACCAGCCTGGCCTTATATCTTTCCAATGATCCATCTGATTTACATTTTACCTTATACACCCACTTGCATCCAATAGGTGTTTTGCCCTCAGGCAACTGTACCAAATCCCATGTACAATTTTCAGCCAAAGCTGAATATTCCTCATCCATAGCAGCACGCCAATTCTCATCTGAAACTGCCTCATCAAACTTACTTGGTTCTCTAAAACCTGTTACTTTCGTCATATAAGCATAATGACAGGCTGAATATCCAGTGTAAGTATACCTGTCAACAGGTCGTCTGACCCTCTCGGATCTCCTGAGCTGTGGCTCACTGTGAGCTTGCCTCTCATGAGGCGGCACATAACAGCTCTGTCTAGCACCTGGTGTCATAACAGACGGAATCCCCAATTCACTATCTAAGCTGTCACTGCTAGATGAATCATAACCTGCAGTGAGTGGACCTGTTACATCTTCAAAAACCTTTTCTTTTCCCTTATCTGTTCTCCCCCTCACTGACATATCCGTGTTAGTGGATGCAGTAGTGCGACTCCGTAATTGTCCTGTCCAAGGACTCATTGTAGATGATACATCACTTGTCTGACCAGTCATGGAAGTACTCTCTGCAGGAGTATTTTCAGCATGACTCATACTGGGTGAGCCATCAGTAGGCACTGCAACAAGATTCCCATACCAAGATGCTAACTCATCAAATACCATATCTTTGCTTATGAGTGTCTCATGCGTAGAAGGTACATAACACTTATAAGCTTTCCGTTCCTGTGCATATCCAATAAACACACTTTTCACTGCCTTAGGATCCAATTTCTTCCTCTTCTCATCCGGTATATGCACATATGCAATGCTGCCAAATACCTTCAAGTGTGAAATATCAGGTTTATGACCATATAGCCGTTCATACGGAGTGACATCGTGAATCCCTGCTGTAGGGGTTCGATTCAGCATACATACAACAGTCACCACTGCTTTAGCCCAATAACCATTTAGCAGACATTTTTCATTCAGCATAGCTCTAGCTGACTCCATTAAAACCCTATTTTTCCTCTCTGCAATACCGTTTTGCTGCGGTGTATAACTGCATGTGAGCTGTCTTCTGATCCCATGTTTAGCAAGATACTTGTCAAAGTAGTTTGAGACATATTCACCTCCTCCATCTAATCTCAAACATGATATGTAACAGCCCAATTCATTTTTAGCATGTTTCTTGAAGTCTTTGAATGCATCAAACACATCATCCTTATGTTTCAAGATATAAAGCCAAGTGTACCTGGTGAAATCATCAATAAATGAGACATAATACCGTGCACCGCCAAAAGAAGCATTATGTGAAGGACCCCAGACATCAGAGTGTACCAACTGTAAATGCCTAGTGCTGTTTTTTACATGTCTCATGAAAGGAAACCGTGCCTGCTTCCCAAACTAACATGCATGGCATACATGACCAAAATCATTATACTTGAATTTAAGTAATCCAAGTACTACTTCTTTCTGCTGCATAGATTTCAGCTTTTGTACATTGACATGTCCAATCCGCTTGTGCCAAATCTCTACATCCTGAATGGCACTCTCATCATGTGCAAACATGGCTGCTTTAAGTTCAGGAATGGTCGCTTCCAAAGTAAACATCCTGCCATCCCTTCTGCCCTTGGCAATTAGCTTGCAGCCATTTCCATACTCCTCAATGAAACATCCATCCTTATTAAACCTCACTTGCAGATTCTGTTCTGCCATTTGACCCACAGACAACAAATTCTTTGTTATGGTCGGTACATGTAAAACATCATGCATGCCTTTCTTCTTGCCATCAGGCATCATCAATGGAACAATCCCTTTATGCTTTATGTCATGTTGGGTATCATCCCCAGTACATACATGACCATGTGTACCTACAACCATCTCATCAAACCACTCTCCATGCGGGGTCATGTGGTTTGACGCACCAGAGTCAATGTACCACCTGTCATCTCTGTTCTGCCTTGACGCAGACTTGGATACATGCTGCATGGCAAAGAGTCTATCAACCTGATCATCTTGACCACCACTAGAGGATGCATAATGCCCATGCTGTTTGCCTTTTGTCTTCATGTCATTCTGCTATGTGCCCATACTTACCACAATAATGACAGTCCTTGTCCTTGTTGGACTGATCAGTAGACTACCAAGATCCAGATCCGCCTTCTCTTCCTCGAGGTGATCTCCCCCTGCCTCTAAACCCACCAGATCCATGCTAGCCTTGTGTATTTGCACCATGCCAATTACTCTGTTGCTGCTACTGTCCATAAGTATTACGAGTGTCACCACGACCTCGAAATGAACCACGACCTCTAGATCCTCTGCCACGCTAGCTAGAGTACAACACAGTGTCTCTACTCTGAGAGGCACTAGAACCTATATTCAAACCAAGTTTGACTTCCTCATGCAGCAACAAAGCAACTAGCTCTTCCCAGCTAGGGGGCTCTTCTCTGACAGAAATGGAAGTGTCAAAAGCTTTGTACTCTTTGCCTAAGCCATTCAAAGCAACATCAATCATATCATCTTCTGATACATTGGAGCCAATAGTAGCAAGTTGATTAGCTATGGTCTTAATCTCTGTGGTATACGTCTGGATGCTCTTGCCATTCCTAGACATGTTGTTGAACTGCTGTTTCAACTGGATCTTTCTTGCATGTGTCATGGTTCCATAATTTTTCATCAGTATGTCCCAAGCACCCTTCGGAGTCTCACATCCAGTGATTTGAATTACCATAGCATCATATATACATAAGGAAAACCAATGTAGCACCTTGCATGCTCTTTCATTCCATAGCCTGTAGGCTCTTTTCTGTTCATTTGTTGGGTTGTGTGCAGGCAACTCAGGAGCAACTTCATCTCCTATACATAAATCCCAATAACCTCTGCCAACCAGAAAGTTTTTCATTCTGAATTTCCATAATGTAAAGTTCTTATTATCCAACTTCTCTCCAACTATCTGAGTGATATTGTCAGTCCCATGTGCATTAGCCATGATGCAATAGACTGTCTATCAAGTGCCTGACTCCCTGCAGTCCAATAACTATGACTGACTAAGTTCAGTCCGTAACAGTTTATGACAGTTTTCTACACTAAATTGTAGAAAAAAACAAGGGTATTTCAGCCCACTGACACCCCAAAACAACCCTCAAACAAGTGGTCTCAACTGTAGATATAACTGTCAATACATAAGCTATGTGTTTGCTTCAGCTTAAGCTTATGTAACCTCACTGCCAGGGTACATACATGCAGTCTGAAAACTGTAAACTGTGAGTAACTAGTAGCAATTTCAAGTCCACAACTGACTGTGTCAACAAATTCAGTTTCAGGTTGCAATCGACCAGAATTCAGCATACCAAGCTCCAAGCAGCTCCAAAATGTCTTTTGACCATGTCATACATTTACTTTGTAGTGGCAAGTTCAATAGATGAGCATCTGAGTAGGCATAGACTCCCTGTCTTCATTGACCAATGGCATAAACCTCATGAGCTGTTTGTAATTAACCAAGACAGTGTAACTGCATTTATTTCAGCTTCAAAATTCAATTTTCAATGATGCTCATTGCTTGCTTCAATTCTCCATGCATTCAGCATGTATAGGTCAGTTCATATAGATGATGGAACCCCCAAGATGACCTGTATTGCTTCAGTAATGCACAATACTTGTCATTGACTGTGTATGACAGTTTTTAGCCTGTCATTGATTTTGAGATCTGAGTATTTTGTCATTGACTGTATATGGCAGTTTTCAGCCTGTCATTGATTTTCAGATCTGAGTATTCTGTCATTGACTGTGTATGGTAGTTTTCAGCCTGTCATTGATTTTCAAATCTGAGTATTCTGTCATTGACTGTGTATGACAGTTTTCAGCCTGTCATTGATTTTCAGATCTGAGTATTCTGTCATTGACTGTGTATGACAGTTTTCAGCCTGCCATTGATTTTCAGATCTGAGTATTCTGTCATTGACTGTGTATGACAGTTTTCAGCCTGTCATTGATTTTCAGATCTGAGTATTCTGAGCAAGAGATCTCAGCTCCAAGACATTTGATCCAATGTATACATGCTTTGACAGATTCTTGTGCTCCAAAGATGCCTTCTGAGTGTAGTACAAGGCTCCTGTGTGTCAGTAATGACTGAATGCATGCTGTCCATTCATGTTTACAGCAGTTCAGATTTGATTACAGGTCTGTGTCTGTCACTCCAGCTCATAACAAAGCTCCCACACAAGCATTTACTCCTTGCACACTTTAAATACCTTCAATAGTGAGCATACATGTTCTATGAGACTTATCCAGGTGCCCCACCACTGAAGATTGACAGGTTGCTGTCCACTCAGATCAGCAAGCGCAGATTTTCAAATACAGGTTGCTGTCCATTCAGATCAGCAGGTGCAGATTTTCAGATACAAGTTGCTGTCCATTTAGATCAGCAGGTGCGCAGATTTTCAGATGCAGGTTGCAATCCACGATTTCAGGACACAGGTTTCAAGAGGCAGTCCACGATTTTTAGACTCAGGTTTCAGGAGGCAGTCTACAATTTTTAGACTCAGGAGGCAGTTCACGATTTTCAGAAGGCAGTCCACGCTGATTCCTTCCTTTGACTATGGCTTCATTTGCAAGTGTCCAACTTCTTCCTCATTCCTTACTTCCATCTCCTTTGCACTGCAAGTTGTCATGCCCATTCTCCCACAGCCTCATGGATGAGGCTCTGATACCATGTTCAAAGAGTAGAGAGAGAGAAAGGGAAATACTCCATATCCATGAGCCTTCAGGCTCTCAAGCTCATTCCTTCATTTCCACACACTATACTGAAAAGCACACACACACTACAAGATAAAGTGACCTAGTGTAAATGTAGACTAGACTGACTAACTCTAGTCAGGTCACTGACTGACTACTAACCCGACTTATTTAATGTAGTCACATGTAGATAGCTGTACACACTAGCTGTCATAGATGTCGGTCATAGATGAAGACACACTGACGGTGAGCTTGATTTCTAACAGTAATTCTAGTTTAAATTCATTGTCATTGATTTTGTGAATGATCTTGAAAGGTCCATAAAATCTAGGAGCTAACTTTACAACAGGGTGTTTGTCAACACTTTGTAATCTTTGCTTTTCAATACGTAACCAAACATAATCATCAACTTTGAAACTCATAGCTTTTCTTTTCTTGTTGGCTTGTTTTGTGTATGATTGCTGGGCTTTGGCAATCGTATGTTTAACTTCATAAAAAATAATAGCATGCATGTTAGCAATATCATCAGCAGCTTGAACTTTGTTTCACAATGATGTAATAGGTGTAGGTAATATATATCCATAAATAATTTCAAATGGTGCTTTCTGTGTAGCTGTATGTGGTGTGCTATTGTATGCAAACTGAAGTAAATGTAAGTGTGTATCCCATGTTTGTGGTTTTGAAATTGTGTATGCACAAAAAAGATCTAAAATGGTACTGTTAGTAGCTTCTGTTTGTCCATTTGTTTCATGATAAAATGCACATGAAATATCAATCTTTGTTCATAAATTAGCAAACAAAGTAATCCAAAAATTGCAGAATCTAGAATCATGGTAAAAAATAATAACTTTGGGCAAACCATGATTAGTGAAAACAGTTTTCAAGAACAAATTAAGCAGCTTAAGATGCAATTAACGTTTTCTTGCATGGAATGAAATACGCTTGTTTACTAAACCTATTGACAATAGTCCAAATCATGTCATGATTAGCTTTAGTATTAGGCAAACCAATTATAAAATCCATTGAGATCTATTCCCATGGTCATTCTGAAATTGGTAAAGGCATTAATAAACCATATTGTTTACCATGGTGTCATTTAATTCTTTGGCAAATTAAGCATTCAGATACAAAGTTAGATACATCAGATTCCATGTGTAGCCAATAAAAATCTTCAATTAGTGTACACAAAGTAGAAATAATTCCTCTATGGCCTTGGTATGGGGGACAATGAATTTCATGTAAAACAAATGATCGAAATGGAACAGTTACACATAATCTTTTTTCATAAAACATAAATCCATTAGTATAAGACAATGAATCAATGGGAATCCAGTTATTTGCAACTAATTTATTCCAATCAATTTGAAAACTAGGGTCTTGGTCATGAAATCTTTCATAGAGATAAGAGAGTCAAAAGATATCACATATTATGAATAGTCGGTCTTCTACTTAAAGCATCGGCAACAACATTTTCTTTTTCGGGTTGATATTGTATGAGTGGATTAAATCTTTGAATAAAAGCAGCCCATTTAATGTGTCGGTCAGATATTTGTGGTTGACTAAGGAGATGTTTAATGCTTTGTTGGTCAGTTTTGATCATGAATTTAGATCCCATTAAATAGTGTTTCCATTGACGTAAAGCTTGTACTACAGTTAGCAATTCCTTATCATAAGTAGAATACTTAAGTTCAGAGGGTTTAAGTTTGCAGCTAGAGTAGGCTATGGGATGAGAATCTTGCATAAGAATTGCTCCTATTCCAGATCCACTAGCATCAGTGATGACTACTAGGAAAAATGGTCTATTGAAGTCAGGTAATTGCAATACAGGAGCATGAGTTAAAGCATGTTTTAGTAAATCAAAGGACTTTTGTTGATTGTTGGACCAATGATACACAATGCCTTTATTTAATAATTTTTTCAAAGGTAATGCAAGTAAGGAAAAATTTCTCACAAATTTTCTGTAAAAGCTAGCAAGACCTAAGAAAGAACGTAATTTGTGCACATTTTTAGGTATCAGCCGCTTCAAAATTTCTTCTATATTTTTAGGGTCAACTTTAATACCTTCAGATGAAACAATATGTCCTAGGTATTCAATTTGTGTTTGGAAAAATTCACTCTTTTCCGGATTAGCATATTACTGATTCTCTTTCAATAATTTGAAAACCAAAGATAAATGTTCATAATGCTCGTTTTCATTCTTACTGAAAACCAATATGTCATCAAATAAAACAGTGACACAATGCTGATACTTCAAAAATATGCGATGCATCATACGACTGAATGTGGCTGGTGTATTAGTTAAACCAAAAGGCATAACAAGGAATTTATAGTGTCTAAATTGTGTTCTAAATGCAGTTTTGAATATATCAGATGTGTCCAATCTTACTTGATGGTATCCAGATTTAAGATCTATCTTGCTAAATATTGCAGATCCTTGTAGTTTGTCCATAAGATCATCTATCCTAGGAATCAGATATCTATTCTTAACAGTGATCTTATTTAGGGCACGATAATCAATGCACATGCGATAGGTATTATTTTTCTTCTTCACTAATAGAATAGGTGCACCAAATGGAGAACTCCTAGGTCTAATGAGTCCTCGGTTTAACAATTCTTCAACTTGGACTTGAATTTCTTTCTGTTCAATTTGGTTATGTCTATATGGTGCTTTACATGGTCGTTGTGATCTAGGAACTAGGTCTATTTTGTGATCTTCGAGACGTATAGGTGGTAAGCCAGGTGGTAAGTCAGTAGCAAAACAATCTTGAAATTGTGAAAGAAATTGTGCGTGCTTAGGATGCATTTGATTTTCTTTATCTTTGATTTCATTTACCCATATTAAATAGGATTTGCTACCTTTTCGTAATGCACGCTTAGCATGTGTATGACTAAGCAATGGAAAATTATCGAAAGTGTGCATACCATGCAATGTGATTTGTTTCCCATTAGTATGAATCTTCATTGAATGCGTAGAATAATCTATATCGGGATTGTACTGATGATGCCAAGGCATTCCTAAGATAATGTCACTAGATTGTAAAGGCACAACTAAGAAATTTCTACGTTCAACATAACCACCAATTTTAATTTCTAAGTCATGCACTTCTTGTGTTCCATTGTATCTAGTGCCTAAGAATGCAGCCTTGATGCGATAATGTGTAGAAACAGTATGTAAATTCAATTCTTTAACCAATTTTACAGAAATATAGTCGTGTGTGCTCCCATCATCATGTAAAATAGTCTTTTCTTTACCATGCACAAGACATTTCATCGTTAATAAAGAATGGAAATTTGGCATACCTGGTAAAGTATCTGAAGTAGTACAGATATCGTCATCGTCTTCCATGAAATCTGGCATTTCTTTATGTTCTTCATCTTTTGTCACTCCCAAATAATTGATATGAACAGTTGGCTTTTTGGATTGACAATTCGCCGCTAGATGTCCAGGTTGATGACATTTGTAACAGACTATGGGTTTGGCTTTAGATACATTATTGGTAATAGCAGTAAGTTTAGGAATGTTGGGATTTTGCTGGAAAGATGGCTTAGGGTTTGGATTTGTGTTTGATGGTAAAGCAGGTGGTCGTGTCCAAGATTTATGGAATGAAGATGGAAGGAAACGGTTTTTATTGAATCTTCGAAAGTTTAAATTGAATTCTTTTGAACCAAAGTTACCATTAGTTTGAAATTGTTGTGGTCGCTTCTCTCGTCCTCGAATTTTGTCTTCAGTGTCATGGGCCAAGGAAATTGCATCTTCGAGAGTCGTTGGCTTGAACATGTTGACCTTTGCATAAAAATGTCCAAGTAAGCCAGACATAAACTTGCGTTTATTGGGTTGCCTCAGGTACATCTTCGAGCATTCGAAGTTGCAATAAAGCATTCCAAAAATGCTCGGTATATTGTGAAATAGGCTCACGATTCCTCTGTTGTTTGCAGAAGATCCCATTGTTTGATTGCTTTTTCGTGGAATTGGGGTGGAAGAAAATTCTGTAAAAATTTCTTTTGGAAAGTCTCCCAAGTAGTAGGATAATCAATGCTCTTGCAGACAATAGTCCACCATAGAGATGCTTTGTCCACTAGATGATTAGTGACACACTTAATTTTGTATTTCTCAGCATACTATTCTTCATGGAAATAATCATCAAATTGACTAATAAAAGCAAGTATAGTCTTTTCATCGCGTGGCCCATTGAAAGTACGAAATTTGAAATTTCTTTTACTTATCTTTGTTTCTTTTCGAATAGATTACACTTCAAGTGTTGCATCGATTGTACGTCGTATAAGATCTTCAGATTGCGGTCCATCTTGGTCAGTGGTAGATCGTTGCAGATTGGCCAATTGAGCTTGCAAAGTTTGACGTGCTCTTCGTTCCTCTTGAAGCTGCATCATAATCAAATCCATTTTTTGCTCCATCGTTGGTTCGGGTAGGTCACCTTCAACCATAAAATCTTCCATTGTTTGATCGAACATCCTATAAAATTTCAAAAGACATCACACACTCGAAATCTTGTTAGCGGGATGAGCGTAGCTCAAAGTCGGGTTTACAAGGCTTATTTCTTTTTTTTTTTGGCTTTTTGTAGTATTTTTTCTTTGTGGATACGAAATTTGATGTCACGATCTTCTTCCAAGAGGATATTCGTGCATGCAGACTACGTGTTGCAAACTGTTTGTTGAAATTTGGCATTGTCAATCCACAGGTGGGAACAGGGGCTTGCAGAGAGGTGGAAATAAGTTCGGGGTTGATTCGGAAAGAGTTCAATAGAAACACCCGCTGAGAAGGAGAGTAGTAATCTAACTTCTAAGATTTTCCAAAGCTTAGCTTTAAGCTTTGTTAAATAAAAGCTTATATAAAACGATTGGAATTGTGCAAGACGGCGGTATGCTGACGCCGCAATCATCGTCAGTGAGGACGTTCTCTCGTCGCGATTTGATAAATTGATGAAACTTAAGCAAAGCTAAGATTTTTTATAAGCTTAAAGCTAATCTTACTGAAGATTCTTACTGTTCTCTCTGAGAAAAAAAAAAATCTTTATGAAGGAGCTTCTCGAGTGATCCTCCGTCTCTAGAGGCCGGTCCTTTGCGATCCAACATCATAGCAGGGGGTTCTTCACTGCCAGGAACATGCTGGTATTGACAGATTGCCACGATACTGACTATAGAGCTCGATCGTTCCAGGAGTTCTGTCTTCGCGCGAGATGGTAAGCGATTGGAAGCCCTAGATCTCAGCTTCGCTCTGATACCACTGGTGCACAGATTGGATGCTGTATGCGCGCGTAGTGAGTGCCGAAAAGTCCCCAAGAACAAAAGAACTCTATTTTTGCACAAAAAACAAGAGAGAAGACTTTCACGACATGAAGTAAAAGACCAATTGGGTACAATCTCCCCCCATGCCTTGTGCGAGCGCTCCACAAAGCATGTATTTGATATATTATTCATCTCCAAGCTCAAAAAATAGCCCAATTTACAATTAGCACGCTTTAGCTTTTGTGTTTGCATTTTTCCCACTAAATAATTAAAGCTATTGGGCGCCCAAATAGTCGGGCGGTGCCCAAATACAATGTCCAATAACAAATATTTAAATCGTGCGTCCATGCACATACAAAATAATAAATAAATGTCAGGTGCTTCAATAAATAAGCTCGTCAAAATAAATATTAGTGCCACGCCTAAGATGCACGCCCATAAAAAATGATATTTTCTTCTAAATAACTTGAATACACGCTATCGCCCAGTGCTTCCCAATGCCACTGCTGCTTGCTCTACACATCAACTGAAGCATTCACAATTGTTAGGAAATAATAAAATTAAACCGAAAAAAGTGAATACCTAGCAGTCTTCAACTACAAAATAAATAAATTGGTTAGAACTCAATCCTAACCTTAATTTATTACGAGTGCACACTCTAAACTCATAAACGTCCATTAATTTAAATATGTATTTTGTGGAATCACCCGCTATGGAATCACCTACTTGCACATTAAATTAACAAGACACCTGAAAAGGACAGGCGTCCCCATCGACTTTTCACACAAGGAATCCACCTTGTGTATGAGCCCCGGCAATAAATATAATTTTACAGAATCCACCACAAAACCTCATAGAATCCACCGTGGAATATGCCTCCTAGCATCAATAAGCCAACTCTCAAAAGAAGCAAAGTCTTTGTCAATAGATGAATACTCCCCGCTAAACCCGAAATGACTTTTGAAATCACATTTGATAGTGAGATAGAGGCATGGATGTATTGTTCTCCCTGTTACATGGCCATACTAGAGATAGAGACAAAAGCAGAGCTAGAGATAGATGCAAAAGTAGAGGTAGAGGATACAACAGAGAATCTATTCTTCTCTTATAGAGTCCCTACAGAGGTAGAGACATAGTCTAAAGAGGACAATTATGATAGTGGAAAAGACGATTATAAAAGTAAATTGGAAGGATCTATCCATCCTAAAGAGGATACAAATGAGTGCAAAGTCCCAAAGGAGGCTACAAAAGCTGAAGATCCCATGATGTTAGACACAATGACAATGGTACCCTTTGGATTGGCCAATGAGTCACATCATATGCAAAAAATCCATTAAAAATGGATTAAGCAAAATAAGCCTTCATTTAGTAGTGGCTCTAGTCACTTAAATTTACCTCGAAAGCTGAATTCCAAGACAAAGAAACACAATTTTCCTATTCCTTTCACAAACCAATTGTTAGACACAGTGGCTAGCCATGAGCTCTATTCCCTCTTGGATAGATTGAATGGATATAATCAAGTCTAGATCGTAGAAGAAGAGTAATCCAAAACAACTTTCACAACAAAATGGGAAGCCTATGCTTACCGAGTGATGCCATTTGGGCTTTGTAACGCTCCTACTATCGAGTGATGCCGCTTGGGCTTTGTAACGCTCCTACTACCTTCCAACGAGTGATAATGGCCACATTCCAAAATCATGTGCATGATTTCATTGAGGTATACCTAGATGACTTCTGTGTCCATATCCTAATCCATGAGCATTAGGGACACCTGGAGCAGTGCTTTAACACATGTCAAGAGTGTGGAATCTCTCTCAACCCCACCAAATGTGTCTTTGGAGTCTTTTTAGGAGTTCTTTTGGGCCACGTTATCTCCCAGAAGGGGTAGCAATAGACCCCGCCAAGATTGAGAAGATTGTAGCTCTAACAACACCAACCAACCTCAAACAGTTGAGGGGATTCCTCAGCCATGTGGGCTATTGCAGAAGGTTCATTTCACACTTTGTGACAAAGGCAATCCCCTTGCATAAGCTCATGAGGAAAGATGCAGAGTTTATGTGGACCACTAATTGTGATGACACGTTCAATACTCTAAAGTAATGTCTAATTGAAGAACCCATCTTACAACCTCCTGATTGGATGAAGGAATTCCATGTGCACACTGATGCATGTGTTGAAGGGCTAGGAGTAGTATTATGCCAAAAGGGCTCCTCAAAGTTAGATCAACCTATCTACTATGCAAGCCGAAATGTAACTGGTCAAGAAAGAAACTACACAGTGATAGAGCGTGAATGCCTTGCAATGGTGTTTACCTTGGAGAAGTTTTGACACTCCCTATTATTGACACACTTCAAATTCTATGTGGACCATGAGGGTCCTTCTTGATAAATAAAGCAGATGTGAGGGGAAGAATGATGAGATGGCTCAATTTTTTGTAGGAGTTCATCTTTGAAGTGGTTACCAAACCTGGTCACTCCCATGTCCATAAGGATGCCTATGGCTAATGCAAATATTGTAATGCTTGTTAATGGATGGGAAAGCCTACCAAAACTAGTGCTATTCCCCTACAGTCCATCCTTCTCGTAAGGCCATTTGAGGAATGGGAAATCAACTTCGTCAGCCCTGTCAATCCAACAATCAGGGAAGTAGAACAATAGATGTCACAAAGTGGTGTTGTGAAGCCAAAGCTCTCAAGTGCGATGACGACAACAACGTGACCCTAATCCTACAGCCAGTAAGTGATAGAGGACCTCACTTTCTTAACAAGGTTATGGAAATTTGAGAGAGTTGTACAAGATCCACCATCACAAGTCCACGCCTTACTATCCCAAATCCAATGGCCAAGTCAAAGTTACCAATCACATCCTTTGTTTGATCTCGACAAGGATGATTGCTGCACATCATCATGACTAGGATGACTAACCTATAGAGGCCCTCTAGGTGTATAGAACCTTCCATAAGGCTGTTACATAATAGACACCCTTTCAATTGGTGTATGGTACAAAAGTCATATTCCCTATTGAGTTAGAGCTATTGTCTCTACAAGTGGCTATCAAAGAATGCCTAGGCAATGATGAGTCCTTGCAGCACCATCTCCTACACTTGAAATGTCTGAACGAGACTCGTAGGATGGCCCTCCAGTATATAGAAGCCACACAAGTGCGATGAAAGTCCTATCATGAGAGCTTCATCAAGCATAATAAATTTAAGGAATGTGACTTAGTCTTGGCCTATGACTCGAGATTTGGCAAGTTTCCACAAAAGCTCCAACAATGCTAGATAGGCCCCTACAAGGTACTTGCGATCAATCCTAAAAGCTCTATTTAGATACAAACCATCAACACCTCTCAGGATCCCTTCCTAATTAATGGCTATTATTTAAAGAAGTATTACCCTCCCTAGGGATCTTAACAACCATTGCTGATAACCCCTTCATCCCTCGTGCATCAACTAGTAAGGTTTTTCCTATTGCTCTTGATAGCCCTTCTGCTTATCTTAATGAGGTGGCCTTATTCTTTTAGCCCCTCACAACAATCTACCATCCCTACCTTGCTCTCTTCTCGTATGATCCAATAGAGGTGGTGAGGATGGTTTTGATACATGGTATTCCTACCATTCTCCTCTTTGAAATGTTAAAAAAAGAATATGTATATATATATGTATATATATATATATATATATATATATATGTATATATATATATATATATGTATATATGTATATATATATATATATATATATATATGGTCATTTGAGAAAAGGTTTTGGTCCTTGTTATGCCGACCTATTCTCCGAGAAAATGTGGAAATACCCTTGAGGGAGTAGAAAAAAAAGAAGAAAAAAAGTAAAATCTATTATGGGAGAAAGGGAAGAAATTCCTTATCATAGCATGTCTGTTTCCAAGAAAAGGTGGCAAACACCCTTCAATGGGATTGCCAAGCTAGCTATGAAAAATGTGGCAACACCCTATAGTCAAAATCAACTAAATCATTAGGTAAATTTTTCAAAATGCAGCTCTGAAGCCACCTCTCTTGGTGCGCTATAACCTGCAACTCCTACAATAGACTACATCTTTCACCTACAATCAAAGTTCCTGATCTATTGGCTACCTCCCTAGGTATGCCTCTTCATCAACCGATACAAATGGACATCATCAACTAGATGACACAGATCTTCGACAATCCTTTGAGTGATGTGAGCTTTCATCCTAACCAGATGGGGCTGTAAGTGTGGGCTACCCTCTGTATTTATCACACAAGTGTGAGACAGAGGGTGGAGGGTGGGGTGAGCGACCAGTCTTTGCTCTTTACGTCCAATAGAAAGGTGAGATGTGTGAATGGAGTAGTGCACACACAAGCTTGGCCTCTCAATGCACAAGCACAATTTGTTCTTGTGCATGGTACTACAAGGGTCCATGGCCTTCCTTCTCACACTGTATGTCAGCATAGGGCAAGATGCACTATTGTACCATCAATTGTGCACAAGGCATATAACCTTCACACAAGTGGTAGTGAGGATTACATCAATGGGTGTGAGAAACTCAATTGCCCTTTTGTATTTATCAATAGAGCATGAGACAAAGAGAGGGGGGGGGGGGCACTAAGAGTGATTGATTTTCCTTTCATTAATAGAGAGGTATAGATTGAGGGATGTTATGACAATTGGTGTCAGATATATTTTTGTTTTCCAATGCACACATGGGGGACGACTTCCACCATCAATACACACATATCGCTCTCTTTGGCGCAGTGCACTACAAGGCTCCCTGGCCTTTGTTTTTGCACCTATACCAGATGGGTTGGAACACACTGATACACCATCAACTGTGTATGCTAGCATACTTTTTTTGAACCATCCCTCTTGTTGATTTGTAAACCAGGTGTGAGATATGGGTTTCAATCCTTCTCCTCGATAACGTGAGCGATTGATCTATCATTTCAACATGAGTGACTATTGAGAAGAGTGAAGTATTCTTCATTATTGATGGCTTATCAAACTTCATCAACAACGCTATCTCCTTGGGTGTTGTTGCATGGTTCCTGTTATGTCAAAAGCATGTTGTGGTGAGCCTTGGTACCTCCTATGGGCTGACTTTGACTTTCCAAGCATGTCGATGATCTACATCAACCAACTTCAAGGGCCAAGTGTTTCTAACCCTATCTCTTTTGTTCATTTATGTGCATGTTATGTTGTAAGTATGGGGACGTATGGGTATGGGTTCTAGTCAAGTGTTAGGCCCCTATTGATTAGTCAACCCAATCTATTCATGTTTTAAGTGTGGGGATGCGTCCCTGCGCATCTTGGTTGCATACATTTATGAACACCCTGTTAATCAATCCTTACATGATATCTTGTCTTCCTTTTGCCCTGTTGAGGTCCCTTCCTCACCCACCCACCTTATTTTACCTGGTTTCTGTGGTTTTTGCTTGCCCTATTGGTTGTTTTCTCATTTTGCTCCTCCTCCATATGAACGCACCTTACATTCACTAAAATTGCAATCTGATCTAACAGCCCTATTCATCCCTTTAAACTCACCACTTTTCCTCTTTATGGCCCTCAGTTCTGAGCCACGGCTCATGAGCTATAAAATTTTGAAAATTTTTACACGATTAGGATGTGTTTCCATGCAATTGTGCCTTTTTTGTGCCGAAATTTCAATTTGATGTGATAGCCTTGATCTTTCCCTTTTCTTAGATACTTTTCTATTTAACAGCCTCACTTTTCGATACACGGATTGGCTGCTATTTACTTTTGTGTTTGTGGATTTATTGTTACATAATTTTTCTGTTTTTCCCATGTGAACACTCTCTTTTCTCATTGAAACGGAATTCTGTTTGGATGGCCTAGAGCTATTTGTTTCTTCGACATCTTTTCTTTTTCCTCCCCCTCATTCTAACCATCTGATTTTTTGTTATTAATTTTCAATTATATTTCCTTATGCATTTTTACCCCTTTTTCCATGTGAACGTGCCTTTCTTCCATGAGAATCACATTCTGACCTAACCATTGTGTTGCTCACCATTCCCCTCGAACATTTTTTTTCTTTTTGTAGCCCCTTTGTTTCGACTTATGGATTGTTTGGAATTAAATTTTGTTTGGATTTTTAGATGTGTTTTTAGCGTTTTTTTCCATGCAAACCACCCCATTTGCTGTCAAACCATGTTTCAACTAGATAGCTCTATCCAACTTGTCACTTTGCACAATTTTCCTTCTTGATGCATTCCATTCTAAATTTTTGATTTTTTGTTTTTACTTTTATTTTTTTCTATTTTTTCCATGCGAACGAGTTCTATTCTCATAAAAAATGCATTCTAACATGACAAACTTGTCCATCTCCTCATTACAAACATTTTTCCTTTTTGTTTTCATTTCATTTCGACTTACAAATTTTATGAAATTAATTTTCATGTGCTTTTTAGTGGTTGATTTTTCATATTTTTCTGTGTGATTGACATGTTGTTCATGCCATTCCTCCCATCGCCCTACCTAGTTTTACTTTTTAGAGCATCTTTATCCATTGCATGGATCTCTTAGAATTAAATTTTTGTCACATTTTTTATTCCTCAACCGCCACATGTCGCATATACGATCGATTTTCACCTCGACACATGTGCCTCGGCTTTCATCGTGTTGTGTTTAGTCGCATAAGTTCTCATGTACCCTCGGTCATTCTTGTCAATGCAAATTTTTTATCCCCTGCCCGCATCATGGTGCATGGGACAAGGGAGCATGCTTTCTTTTTTTTTCATGTAAAAAAACAAAAAACCATTTATAAATAAACCCCCCCAACCATCTCTCACCATCCCTCCCCTTCTTCCTTCTCTCTCCCTCTCTCTCTCTTTCTCTCTCCCCCTGTGTGTCCTCCTGCCTCCTCCCGCAATCTCCTCCTTCCCCTTCCTTCCTCTTCCCTTCTCTCTTCGCTCCCACAATCCTTCCCCCTTCTTTCTCCTTCCTCCTTCCTCCTCCTTCCCCTCTTTCTTTCTTTCTCCTCCCATCATTTTCCCCTTTCTCCCTCTTTCCTCCCCCCTCCTTCCTCTCTTCCCTCTTGCCATCCTTCCCCTTTCCTCCTCCTTCCCCTCTTTCTTTCTTCCTCCTCATGTCATCTTCCCCTTCCCCCCCTCTTTCCTCTTTCCTCCTCCCTCCTCCCTCCTCCCTCCTCCCTTCCCTCTCACTCTTCTTGTCCTTCTCCTTCTTCCCCTATTCCTTCTCCCCCTCTTCCTCCAACGGTTGCTATTCCTCCACCTGGCCTCACCTTGCCGCTTGGCCTTGCCCACAGTGCCGTCTGACACCTTCTCCCATGTCATCTATCACCTCCTTCTCTGCATTCCGCCTCCGCCTCCACCACCAACCCTTCTACCCCCCACCTATCTCCCCCTCCCCCACCCTGCGGCCGCTCATCCATGTGCCATCTACCCCACCCACCCCGTCCTCCCCACTTGCCCACCACCAACACCTTGCCTAACCCCAAAGCACCCCCACCCACTCCTAACCTACCGACCCCACCTTAATTCAACCCCCCCCCCCCCCCCCCCCCCCAATTACATCTTACCACCTATTAAACCTTACCTTTCTCCCCCTAGTAACCCTTAATCCTTCTCCCATTTTAACCCTCACCCTCACACTTGCCCATCCCCTCACCCATGTGAACGCCTTCAGTGGTGGCACTTTTGTGCGCGATGATCGTGCTTTGGGTTTTCTACCCATGTGAATGCCCCTCTATAAGCTCCCTGTCACACGCAGGGTGGTCTTGATTGTGATTTACTACTAATGTAGGAGCGTGCTTGTTTGATCGTATTTGTGTGTTCATGTGTTGTAAGCTCGCATTCATGCGCGAGGACGCACGTCCCATTTCACCCATGCTACAGAGTTGCCATTCACATGCAACCACCATCAGGTACCCAGTTGTTCTCGACCTTGATTATTTTAATCCTCCACATTTTAAAAATGAAAAAAATCATTAAAATTTTAAAAAACCTTAAAAAATCCATTAAATTCACTAAAATACAAATAAAATAAAAATTCTTAAAATCCAAAAAAAAATCCATCATGATTTTGAATAGTCAAAATACATAAAAATTAAAGGGCACATTGGAAACTATTTATTTGAAAAAAAATAACTTTAAAAATAGGAAAATACTTGAAAATTTTGAGAAAATTTAAAAAATACATGTTCAAATTCTTAAAATTCATTAAAAATTTCTTCTTCACATTCCCAATGTTTGTGTAGTTGTTTGGTTGCTCAAATTTATTTATTTATTTAAAAATAATAAAAAAAATGAGAGAAAAAAAACTAAACCAAATGGAAAACAAATCATCCAACAGACCAATCAACATGCTTTAAGTCCCATTCACATCAAATGTGACATGACATTAGCCTAATACACAACTTTGAAATTTCTAGGAATTCAAACACCACACAAAATAAAATTAAACAATGGAAAAATACACAAATATTTTTTATTTAAAAAATAAAAACACAAAACCAAATTGAAACATAAACAAAAAACACCCAACACATAATGACCCAAGTGACAAACCCTTTCTTGTCTCCCTTCTTTTTATTTGTTACTATGGTGTTAGTAATGGTTTTTTCTTTATACCTTAGGAGGCCAACTATCACTTAGTCATGTTGTTGTTTTTGTACGAGGATTTTTCTGTTCTACGGTTTATTTAGAAGTGGGATTTTGCACCTCAGACCTTGTGGGTGTCCACACACTGTCATGTTCTTTTTCTTTTTCCCTCTTTCACATGCACCATAACACACATATAATTGTAATTAAAAATCAACCAACCATTGTACCCCCACCAAACAAATAGAATGCACCTCATAAATTTTAATTAAAAGGAACCCCACTGTTGCACGTGCACATAGCAGCATAGCCTACTTAATTTTGTAAATTAAAGTCCATTCACAATGCATACATATACACATTATAAACACATTTAATTTGTAAATAATAATGAGCCCCCCAAAGTCATGCATGCATGTACTTTGCACCATAGATCATCTAATTTTTAAAAAATGAATTACATTTGTAGAGACCCCTAGTCCGATCCAATCAAGTTAGTGTAAGTAGGGGTTGGGATGCAAATACGACTCACCATGCATTAATGGGATAATTTAATAATGAACTATGATTAATTTCTCATCTAATAAAAATGAGTCCTATAGTTTTCACCCACCCACTTCCCTTCCTGCACCATAGGTATATGCCATATGCTTTATGGGGATCGGGATTTCTTGGTCAGAGACATCGATCTTGTCAGTCTGTATCTATTTTGATGGTCCGAGTCAATGGTTTAGTTTTGATTTTTGGATTGTGTCTAGGATAGAGTATGTGTGGCATTTTTTTTTTCTTTTGAGTCCATGATTACAAGGTTTTCGGATGCATGTATGTCTGCATGGCATGAAGATTTCGATCACATATGTGCATAGGTAATGTTGATTTTTTCGTAGGATGTGGATTGCTTGGGGAGGTTTGGTCTAGTCCAGTCAATGTTGTTTGTTTTTGTTTTTGTTTCCTTGTTATCTGTCTCAATGGTGGTATGTGTGGGCTTTGTCAAAATACTTTCTCATTTTCCTAGTTTTTTGTGTATGCATGGGTGCTTTCGTGTGGTCTAAATGGCATCTTTTTCTACACCCCCACTTGTGATTCATCATTTACCGTTACTAATCCATGATTATTCTCTTCTTTTAGATGCTAACTGTAATCACAAGCATGGTCTTCATCTCTTTGTGGCTTTGAAATTCCCTCCAATGGTGGATACGAAGCTCTCTTACTTTTTTCTAGAGGGTAACAATAAGCTTTCGGGCTTGGTTTATAGCTATTGATTCTGTTTATCAATTGCTACTTTTAATGAGGCCTTGTTCCTACCTTTTGTAGATTCCCTTGTGCTCAGTGGTAATCATTTATTTTCCACTACAGAGATCCTTGCCTTGTTGCAAAAGGAGACCTCTACTCCCTTTGGTAGCACATAAGCTTTATCACTAGTTCAAGAGTATCACTGGCATATATTTCCTCTCCCTTATGGAAGCAATTATGCTAATTCCTCCAAGCCTCCATCTAAGTGTGTCCCAAGAATTATTCATGGCATCTGTCAGAATCCTTGAGGGGGTTAAGCTTAATTGGACAATCTTTTTTTGGCTAAAATGGATCAACATTTTCAACATGTAACAAAGGATCAACTCAATATTGTTTCCTATAGGGTTTTTCTACAAAGGATCATTCAATTGGCACCTCCCTCAAGTGGCATTCCTGTGCTTGATCATGTTCTACTTCTACAACAGTCTCCTCCTTCCGATTCTTCTCCTCCTGTGGAAGCTAATTCAAATTTAGCAAATGCACCCCCTCTCAGAATCATTCGAAAGAAGTGCTCTACACATGGTTCTTCTAATACTCTCCCTGTTCCAACCCTTGTGGTACAGATTCTGATACCTAAGGTGTCTGATAACTCCTTTACCTCGTTCTTGCCTTGTACCAACCTCTTTGCAGCACAACACGAAGGACAACTGGATCTACAAATTTCTCCTTCATTGCAAACAATGCTTTCGCAGCTAGTTTCTGGTATTTAGTCTACTTTGGAGACCTCCATGGCTTCTTATCTTCAGAAAATCTATACAAGACTGTACACCTCATTATAAGACAAAGTGGCCTCTTTGACCAATGTACTTAGCAAAGCTCTAGAGAATTTAAATTCTGAAAAGGCTGCATATTCATAGACAAATGACTGTAGCTACAGCTTTGATGGATTCACAGAAAGCCATGATTAAGGAGTTAAAGTTGCCACTTTATAATATGAGAACATGTCCTTAATCAAGGAGAAAATTGCAACTCTTAAGGCAATGATAGAATCAGCTCATAAGCTTGGTATATGTGAGGGCCAGTTGCAGCATTCCCAAGATACTGTGTAGAGTTGCAAAAGAAGTTTATTGAAGAACTTAACCAGAAAGTTGCTACTCTTTATGTTCCTCCTTCAACCCCAATGATTTCTTCCTTTTTGTTTTCTAAAGAAGAGTTAGATTAATTGTAACAAAAAGGTAAGCTGCGTGACGGGTTTTCTGCCAAGGTAGAGTACCTTCAACAGTGTATGAATTGTGTTCACGAAGATTTTGTCCATTTTGCTCAATTGGTGTCACCTCCATCATGCTTTTGGATTAAGTTGGTTAGAAACATGGGCCTCATGTCTTCCTTGATGTAGATCTACAAGTGTATCCTAGGCATCTTTAGTTAATTGTCTTGCACACTACAAGGGCTTAGGCCTCGTAGATGGTAACATTGACACATTTCTTGAACTTAATAAAACTTATAGACATCTCTATAGGTTTGATTAATAATGCATCGAAAGGCATGTGTCTGAAGTGGCACTTATTCCATGAAGAATAAGGGTGACTCACTTTTAAATGTGCCATGACTTTTGTGATTTCACAATAATGTAAATGATCATGTAAATGCAATATGTTAGCGACTTTCACATGCTTTTTCATGCTAAAATAAACTTACTCGATGTGGACAAAAATAAAAGAGGTTCAGAGCTTTGCAACTAGTAGCTCCTTGCTTTTAAAAAAAAAACATTTCTTCTATGCTCGTAGGGTATTGTTTATATGAATAGAATCCACATGTGATAAAAAAGTACACACAATAACGTAGTTTCACATAAAAAATTGTTTAAGAAAAAATAAAGAAAAATAATAATGATGAAATAATACTATTTTTTCCATTAGAATATGTACATGAGCTTACATAAAGCTTTGAAGCCAAAGTTTGGCTTGCATACAATATATAAGAAATCAGAGCTGCTTAATCTTGGCCTATATTACAAAGTAGAAGTTATGTAACATAAGATACCATATATCAGCCATTATCCTTGCTAAAACCATTCGATTGACTTGTTCTTGCTTCCAAGTCTCCCTCTTCAATGCCTTCTTTTTGTAACAAATGAGATATTTTATATATTAGCAATGAAAAATATATTATCTAAGACATGTTTAGGGTTAGGTATATATGGCTTTAGAAAATTGTTAATTTCATAGCAAATTTTTAATTAACTAACATGTTCAAGCCTAGCTATATATGACTTTAGAAAAATGATCAAATACATTATGGACTTTAAGATTGCTAGTTAATCTAAGTCTATGAGTAAGATTGCTAGCTAATCTAAGTCTATGAGCTTGCTTACTTACACATGACAATTTTATGTCCTCACCTTGACACAAAGTAAGGATATTGTTGATAAGAGTGGACTCATCAATCCATATATGAATTTATGTGAGGTGCCTCCTCCATTAGGTCTGGAGGAGTCCTCTAGCAGTCAATCAAAGACCTCTTTTAGTAGGTTGGTTTGGGTTTGAATTTTGAGGGCAGTTTAGATAGTTGGCCATTAGGTATTCTTTGTCATTGGTAGCATCGTGTATTTCCTAGTCCATGTGGTCCTTGAGTGATAGCATTGGCCTTTCTATTTTCTCTAGCATTGCCCATGTTGGAACCATGATTTGGATAATTACTTCCATACTTGTTGTTAATAGGGAAATTTCTTTGGCAATTTTGAGCATTTACCTTGGCTATGGGCTTTGCTCGCATTAGGGCATCTTCAAGAGTCATTATCCCTATTGATTCAAGGCGAGTGTCTAAGGATGGATTCAATTCTTGGCAAAATCTTGAAATCTAATGTGTTGCTAATGAGTGATGTACACTTGGAAAGACTCATAAACTTGGAGTAATACCCTTCTAAGGTTAAGTTCAATCAACATAGGCTATATAATTCTTTAATTTTGATCAACTTGAAGGATGTGGGAATGTATTGGCCTTTCATAGCTTCTTTGATTTCTTACCAAGTTTGGGAAGATTTCTTCTCTCTCTTGTTTTGGCACCATTGTTTCTAATAGAGTTTAGCTTCACTACTTAAACAAAGGCATATAGTCATGGATTGGTTTGTGATAATAGTTTCAACAAATAAGAAATAGTCACATATGGCTTTGATCTTCTAGGCTTCCATGTCTTGCTCCACCTTGGATCCTTCCCCATTGAACTTGGGTGGTAGTGTCTACTTTAGAATAAATGTTTTCTCTCGAAATTCTTTGTATGTATTATTAGTTCACATCTTTGGTGATTCTCATAAATACATGAGTTGAACATTAGATTCAATCGCTCAAGAGTTTATGTCCTTCCCCTCTTAGACAAATTTAGGGACTAGGGTGATGTTTATTAATTCAAAAGAAAGAAATACATCATAGTTTCAATTTTGGACTTTTTGTAATGGAACATTTATAAAATAAGGAGGTTTCTTATCTATCTTTAGGGCTACATCAGAACCTAAAGATGATGAAGAGTTGGCATAAGTCTTGTCCTTCATTTTCTTTGCTTCCACACTATTACTAGCTTCTTTTAATCCTAGAGATGCCCCTTCCTACCATAGAAATAACATTGCCCCTTTTTCTTCTTCTTCTTCTTCTTCTTCTCACCTTTTTGTGAAGTAGTGAATGTCCAACCAAAAAAGCCAGTAGATTGAGATAATAGCCTCCCCTAGCCATCCCTGTAAATTGATTGCACACTCATGCTCCACTAACATGAAAGTCACATGCTAGAAAGTGGTTGGAGTCATTAACATATGGGCTCTTAAGTGTTTCCCACACCCTTATACTCACAAGGAAACTTGTGGAGGATGATAGTGTTTCAGACATGTCTCTCATATGAACTATTATATGGTTTAGAGGTATAACTTGGATGACTTGTTCACCCAATGGTGTAAGGTCATTGTTTCTCCATTGATTGTTATTGTATCATTAACCATTTTTCCTTCAAACATGAAGTGTTAGACTATCTTTAGTTCTTCAATCCATTGAATTCTCCTAAGATCAGTTCGGAGGTTTGTATTGTTTGTATCTTATCAAGTTCTCTAATTACAAAAGAAGGTAGACTAGCCCTAGTCACTAGGAATTGATAATGCTTCATGAGTTCGAGGTACTTAGAGAGTTCATATTAGATATCCAATACGAGAAATCCTATAAGGAGGAATTACTGTTGTATATTGGTCATACACCCATTTATTTGCCTTATGAACTTCCCATTTATAAAATTTACATTGCCTCTTTGAAGTATGCCATATAAGTAGAGTCTTATTAGCTTGAAATCCTCAAGGCACTTCAATAGCTTGAGATAGACATTCACATCCTTGAACAAAGTCAAATCTAAGTAGCAGTATGGATCAACCCATTGTTGGGGGTAAAGGCGCCTCTGCCTAGCTGCCCGTATATTACTACACTGACAGTCATCGCCACTGCACACTGCAGGTGGCGGGCACCCATCACCATCACTTTATTCTTTATTCTTTTAGTGATAGTTTGAATAAAGGAAGGCCCGGTCACACATTGTGACTGTTGGAGTTCCCATTTCTAGTCTCTCCCTTTCTTGCTCTTGCTCTCCCGCCATAGCTCTCGAGTCCAACCTTCGATCTATCGCTCCCTTTTAATTGGTATTAGAGCTTTGCTTTCCGACTCTTGAGCTTGGTTCCTAGCATTCTCAGCATCCCATCAACTCCCTACTTGCATTGGATCTCCTTCCTAGCAACCATATCCGACTCCTTCGAGCTCCCGTCACTCCTCGGCTTCCCGAGCACATTCCCGGCATTGTTGGGCACCTTCAGGGCATTACATCAGAGGTATTTGATCATTTTCTTCAGGGTTTACTTATGCATGAAGATGATATGAGGAATGTCCTTAATTGGCTAGGAAAGAGTCTAAGACAAAATAGGATAGTATGGTTATTGTGGATGTTTCTTCTTCTAATTCAAAATTGGTAATATTTTGCTACATGGTTCCTTCATGTTCATTGTGGATTAAAATGTGTAGTGGTTTGAGACTGATGCCACTAAGCATATTACGTTGCAACATATTTTGTTCACTTTTCTTGAATCTACCCCTAAAGATAGTACTAAATGAGCCAATAACTCCCTTAGTACTTTCACACTTTCATATGCTTTGTATGTACCATAAAGAATTTGATGTCAGTTTCTACACTTGCCAAATTAGCTTCATTGTGAAATTTGTGGATGATAGATATATTACTCATGATGAGTTCATGGTTTTTCATGTGTTGCATCTAGTACTATATTGAGGGTTGTATAAATTAAAAATTTATAGAAAAGTATGTAAGATATGGCATGGTAGTTGTAAATTGGTGAGTTTTTTTAGATGTATATAGCTATCCACAAATAGTAGGCACTAGAGTGCTCAAACACGGCCCTTGCACTCAAAGAAATTGCTTATAGACAATAGTCAACATTGTTGTCCATAAAGCTACAATAAATGGTCATACATATGTAGGTAAATGACCAATGTAATAAGATTCCACTGCTAGGAATATCTGGGTAGTAATCTAGATATATAGAATGCAACTAGCAATGTAGTAGCCAATTACCAAGAATGGTCAAAACATACAAGGTGTTAGATATATAGATATATACAACTAATACATGTCAAGCATCTATCACTGACAATGATAGACATAGGGCATCCAAGTTCTCAAAAGCAAATCAGCTCACAAGAATCATTATTTGCAAGAATAGTGTATGCATAAATGCCATATTAGAGAATTTCGGAATCTCCCAAGTTCCACTTTCAAATGCGTAAAGATTTGACCAAGTGACTAAATCTTAACCCCATATTTGAGAGTGGGACTTCAAGGGATTGCTTATATATTATCTAGGGAAATTTTCATATTCAAGTAAGGGGATAAGATTTGACCATGTGTCCAAATATCAATCACATTAGGAATTCCCAAACTTTATGAAAATTTCCAAATTCTTGAATATGTGGTTCATAGATCAATTGAACATGTACAAAAGTAAGAGTCTCCCACTATCTCTAACGAACCAAGCTTTGTAAGAAAATTACGAGTGTCTCCAATTAGAAGTGAATTCAAGATGTCCAAGATATAATCAAAGCTCAATGCATAATGGTCATAACATCCAAATAACCAAGTTACATAATAAGTATATTGGAGAGCATATGAATCAAATATTGGAGAGTGAATGGCTAAGTAAGAACTCTTTAACGAGTGCTTAAGGACAAGCTGGTAGGAAACATGGGCTCAAAATCAGCACAAAATGTGTTGGCTACTCCAAGCCTCTCTATTGCTACTCTTCACCTCAATGGTCATTGAATAATGATCAATGGGCCTCTCTAAAGCTCTAAAATAAGCCTTGATAAGTTCCAAACAAGTATAAGGATAAAAAGTGGGTAGCCATGAAAGCTTAAATTGAAGCTCTTCTTCTCGGGCTAAAGTAATCAATAAATAAGCTCCTTGAATGCCCAATTTGATACTAATTAAAAGGTGGAGTTGAGGTGGAAGCACAAGCAAAAAAAAGAAGGGAGCAAGAGCTATGGAGGTTCAAGCAAGAAACAAGAGACCGGTACGTGGAAACTCCAATAATCACAATGTGTGACTCGCCTTTCCTTATTCTACTGCCACTAATAGAATAAATTATAAAATGACAATGATGGGCACCTGCCACTTGCAATGTATAAGTGTGTGGGTATAATACACAAATAAATATAGGCGGCTAGTCACAAGAAGCCTTTAAACCCCAACACCCCCCAGTGTAGCTATAGTGTGAGGAGAGAGATAATAATGAGCAAAGAGATGAGAAGAAAGAGGGAAAAACAAGGGGAGTGAAGAGATGAGAAAGAGAGGGATCTCATAGAGTCCTTCCCTTTACATATATTACCTTGCGTATGAGTAAAGAGGAAAAAAAAAAGGGGAATGAAGAGGTGAGAAAGAGATGGATCTCATAAAGTCCTTCCCTCTATGTATATTACCTTGTGTGTGAGTAAGAGAGAGGAACTTCTAGCCCATATACACATAAAACCACCTCCCCCCTCTCCCCTTCTCTTGATAAGAAAACTTGAGGCCTTATTCACAATGTTTAAGCCCCCTCTTCTTGTAGAATTCTTTAGCATGTGTTTACTCACACTTTACCCTATTTTCTCTTTTGGACCCCCCTATAACACCTTTTAATGTAACCCCCTCCATTATATTTACTAGTTGGTTTGGATGGCATTGCTAGCAACACCACCCGCTAATTGTATGTTGTGATGTTGGTGAACTTGCAAAGCTCATGAGGCTTCACCTCATTCACTTTGTCCTTTTGTGAGCAAAGGGAAATGGCCATGTGCTTCCCTTTTCTTACAAAAGAAGAAATTGTGTGCTTCGCATGCAAAATATGAGGCACTTTGCACCTAATGTATGAAATGACAAATATCTTTTCTTTGATGGCAAAATATGGAGGAATGGCCTTAGATTGTGCTTCACATACATACTTAGACCTATGTGTGTAGAGTAATTATGTTGTATGTGTGTGTATATGTGATATTCAGAGGTCAAGCACAAACCATCTTTGTCCATGAAGAAAATTTATTATTATGCAATAATTGTGAGGTACCCATACTTCAAATAAAACTAATTGAGCTAACGATATGTCTAAATGGACACATACACATATGCAAACAAACACACAAACACAAACATCATGTTTATATATGATTTAAAAAAACTAACCATTTGGTTAAGATGCCCATCTCATGCTACAACCATCCTCGTACTTATTAGTCATGGATATGCCAAATACTTGTATAAGATGTCCATGTTGTGCTAGTTAGTCCACTAATTCCTTCATGTTATTTGTCCATTTTCTATGTCTAAAACTCTTCCTATTCCATGTGTATGATGATGCAAATCGGTTTCTCCAATTCGGCTCTTGAAGGTAACCCCTTCTCTATGGGAAAGAATGTGGCACTTCCTCAACAAACCAAGCTATACCAATATATCAAGGAATTCCATTATTAAAAAAATTTGCACCATGTAAGGCCAAATTTTGTAGAGTGGCTAGTGTATTACCGTTGAAAAATCTACTAGGATGGCCTTTCATGTATGAAGTAGAGTAGCAATTTGCCAATGCATGTGCTAGTAGGAGGAATCACCCATCTATAAGAGCAAGTCCATACAAAGAAGTGTGTAGAATTTCTTAGAATGGCTTTGCAAGAGAGAAATGAAAAGCTTAAAGGAAAGGCATCATGTTGAGAATGAGAGAAAGAAGTGGGAAGATTAGATGAGGGGAGAGGAAAATAATCAAAACTAATATTCTTTCTTCTTAGATATCAACAAAACATGAAAATGTGAAAGGGGTTTGGCAACAAGGTGGATATATCAATATGATGAGAAAGAAAATTGGCAACCTTATAGCATGACACACTATAAAGCATAGGTTGCATGTGTCAAGAATTGCATGGTGGTGGTGGGACTTGCTTGAGCTAAACACACACCATACACATAAGAGGAAGCTCACTCAAGAACACAAGAAGAGAGATGGAGGCCAAAACATTTTCTTGCTAGTTTCTTCTTCTTCTTCCACACACAATACAATGTACACAAAGTATAGATAAGATTCAACATAAAGGAAAGTAACCTACTAAGTCAAATAGTGTATAACTGACTATACCAATCAATTGGTGCTATAACTATGCCAATTGCAGGTAGGTATAACAAACTAAATATAATAAGTGATAAGTAAGTGGCCATCTGAGGATCATAATGACCACTGACATGCTATTGTAGACGTGCAAACCCATCTAGCCAAGCGGTCTATCATCAATACCCATTTGTGCTGAGCTTGCCATCTCAACACTCCCCCTCAAGCTCAACTTTATCTCTACAACTCTTAAGACTTAAGCTTTGAAACTTTCAAAGCTTCTTTGCACCCTGGCAATCTGATTCTGTGTGCTGACATATACCAAGTTGATTACTCCTGCAAAGTACCTTCTCTCTCACAAAGTAGTAGTGCACCTCAATGTGTTTTGTCCCAGCATGGAAGACTTGGTTTCTAGCTAGTTGTATGCTGCTCATGTTATCACAGTGAATGAAAACTAGACCATCTCCTTGCACATCAAAGTCACACAATAAATTTTGCAGTCATACCATATCACATGCTACCATAGCAGCACCTTTATACTCAATCTCTGTTCTGGATAAAGCAATTGTAGATTACTGTGGGAGCCTTCGATCAACCGCCAAGACCCACAGACCGCTTATTGCTTCAAGCGATTCAAGAGAGCTCTAATGGCTATCTCTCACCTAGCCGACTCGCCGTCTATCCTATGAGTGTAGTGAGCTTACCTTGATACCGATACGAGTTGCCTCCTCTCTCACACACCCCGGTAGCTCCACGATCCTAGATGCGAGCTCAAGCATCCTCAAGCCTCCTCCATCTCCAAGCTCCATCCTCCATAGCCGCACGCGCAAGAAAAGAGAAGAGAAGAGAAGAAGAGAAGAGGAGATGGTGAAGAGCTTCACCCTCTTGATCCCTCACTCTCACACACTCACTCCCTCACACTTTCAGACTCCCTCTCTCAAGAGCATACACAAGCAAGAAGATGAGGAGAAGAGAAGAAGAAGAGAGCTCTTGTTAGCCACACACCAAAAGAATGAGCTCTCATTCACTTTTTGAACTTTATATATACAAACCCTAAAATCCCATGGGCACCCATCCCTTTTCTACATGACCGGCCCTTGTGGCAAGGTATTTTTTCCATTTCCCTCTTCTAGCCTTATATCTCTAGCCTACACCCGTCTAGTATTTTACAATTGGCACAGGAGGGAGCTTGGTGCTCTTTTACAAGAGTTTTTCGAGTTTTTTGAGGCGCCCTTTATTTAAAACTACGCTTTTTGTCCCAGCTTAGCTTTGGAGGTCGCCTGCATATCTTTGCTCTTTTTCCATGTTTTTTCTACTTTTTCCACCATCTCGACTTTGGGGTTAACATTACCCCCCTCCTAGATGGGTGCCAGTCCCATGGCACTTCTATATTGTTGGAGGTTGGCAGGAAATTGGCCAAGTGGTGCAATGGTGAGGGCCACTTGGAGACTTAGGTGCTTTTAGGAGTTGTGAATTTTTTATCGGAGGAGTCAAATGGGTATTGCGTGGTTGATGGGGCCACCAAAGTTCATGGTTTATTGCTTTCTCTGATGTTTGAAAGGAGAAGGTGCAGTGATGTTTCTAAGGGGAGTGCTTACCTCATCGTGTTAGTGCATTGTGCTCATGCTAGTGGAATGGGGAGGTGGGTCTAACCGCATGCGAGCTTGGGTGATGTCCCACACTTGAGGACCCCATTTGTGCCAAGGGAGGTGCCGTGTAAGTGGCTTAGGGTGACAGGTCTAACCATAGGCGAGTGTTACCTCCCTAGGTATGTCCTGCCCTCGATGTGCCCTAAGCGTGAAGTGGGGGAGCAAAAGGGCTAGGGGTTTGGGAGTGGAGTGGATCCAGCCGATCAAAGCCACCGGACGCGCCTAATTTAAGAACCCCTAGGTGCAATGATCGTGCTTTATGTGGTGGTAAGTGCTTCTGCAAGTGGGCGATGTTGTCCAGTTAGTGTTTTTCGTGTTGTTCTTTCCTCAGCTTTTTTTTTTGTTACAGTAGTGGAATGACAGCCACGCCTAATTTTCTTCATCTGAATGAGGGGGGAAAGGGGGTCGGATGGATTTGCGCAAAAATTGGTGGCTTTGCATGTATCCTTTCAGATTCATGCGGACATGGAGAGAGTTGGTGGAGAGGAAGGGGTGATTACACCTAGTAAACTGACTGTCATTCATGTCCTCTAGTAGGGATAGGCAAAAGGAGGGGATTAGGCTAGCTCTCATCATTAGGCGTGCCATAGTACAGCTATCAATAGCATTGGGATCAAAAAAGAGGGGGGGCAAGCCATTCTCTTGCAGCGTCGGATCTTGCTTGAGTACTAGCTTAAGAAGCCCAAGGTAATTACATGTAGTTATAAAGGCGGGATTTGGATAGGAGGAGAAGTCTACGAGAAAGCGCATCATGGAGTCACTTAGACTTCCTAAGTCAAAAAGGAGGGCATTCTTGAAGGAGGTGGCGTTGGAGTTGTAGATGATGGGGAAATCATGCTGCCCATGGAGGGTGGCAACAAAATCCATGCCTACCCTACGAGGATACGCCATGAATGTGGGGTCATTCCTCTCATAGGGTAGGGTATTGCAAAATGCCATCCAGGCGAGCATGTTAATATCGCATATTCACCTTCTCCAGAGAGGTTGGCAGTTGTAGCCCCTTACAATGTGTGGTACCTCGAACACCTTGTCTTGCCAAAACTCTGATTCCTCCGTGCCCCATAGAGTGGGGATCTTTGCCCTGTCTTCCAGCCATTTTTGGCCTAGTCGGCTGCCAGCCGTGATCACCTCCTCCATTACCTTAATTGGCAGGACCCTTCTCAAGCTATTAGGCATGAAACTGAAAGAAAAAGGGTCCTTTTCAATTTCCTGCCGTTCCTAGATCACCAACTCCGCTTGGAATTGCGTTGGGAGGTCATCGGGGCATGGTGGGAGGGATGGGGATGGCCACACGACTGGTTTGGCTTGCAACTACCTTCTGACTTCTTCCACTAATTTTCTCCGTCACTCCTTGAGCATGGTTTGTCTGGGGTCGAGTTGTTGTTGTTCCTGATCGTGCGGCGAGGGGGGTTGTGGGATTATTTCTTCACTGTTTCTTCTTATGACGAATTCAATGTCAGTGTCCTCCCCTACCAGTCGTCTAGCTGCGCCCCTTCCTCAAAGCTGAGTGCATCCGCCTCCTGGGGGGTTAGGTCAGCCAATAGCAGGTACTTTCATTGTTATTCTAGGCCCAGCCTAACCTTTGCAAGTTGGGGTGGCATCTATAGCCCCACATGCAGGGCTCTGCATGCGATGCTCAGTTTCTTCTGCACCACCTCCAATGACTCCTTTCCCTCTGAAAGAGTTGTGTCCAGTAATATGTTGAGGAAGGCATGTTGCTGGGCAGTGAAGGCTATCTGGGCAGCGTCCGCTTTGGTTTCTGCCAAGATTTTTTCTTTCTCTACCAAGGCGAGGCGCTGCGCCAGTGCCTTCACCCATTTCTAGTTCTATGTGGCCCATTCCTTGGCCCTTTTGCTCATTCCTTCCATGCTCTCCCCCTACTTTTGTGCTAGGGTTACGAGCTTCTGCTCCTGGAATCTAAGTTCTTTGCTCGTATTCCCGTGTTCTTTCCTTTCGAGGTGTAGTTGATCGGACTCAATCTCTTTTCATTGTTGCTCCCTCTCTTGTCTTCTCTCCTCTTCTTTGGCGCTTGGTTCCTCCATCATTTGCTCAATGGTGGCGGTTCTTGCCTCCAGTTCCCCATGTTGCATCAGGAGGAGCTTGTATTCCCTCTGCATTTGCACAAGTTCTTGGTTTTCGTCCTCAAGTCGTTGTTTGTAGCTTTCCTCCATGTCTTCTTTTGCTTTCAATTCTTGCTTGAGGTCAAATATTTGTCGTTCTTTCATGGCTATGATGCGGGTTTTTTCCAGTTGGAAAGCGGTGCACTGACTCTTTCTCAGCCACCAACTCAGCCACCGCCACTCTCTTTTCCTCCTTTGCCCTCTCCAATTAGGAGAGTAGCTCAGTGACGTATTCATCGTAACTGGCTGCTAGCGTCATTGTTGCATGGGTGGGGGTGGTTGAGGCCTCCACACATAGACGCTTCTAGTCCTGCCTCGATTCTGTATCCGCGGGTGGCCTTTTTGGCTCCATGGTCATGGTTTCCATGCTCTTCCCTTAGGTCATTTCTTTACTGATGAATTATTGCATCCAGGCCACCAGGTTGGAAACTTCCAAGATGGTGGGGATGCTAGGGGTGAGCATTGTGGGTTCAGTGGAGGGTGCCATGAGGGTGGGGATAGGATGGAGGGGTGCTTTGCCTTTGCCTTCTAAGACTGCGGGCGGCGCAGCTTTTAGTGCTCCTGTGCGCTAGAACTAGGCCCTTCTTCCCTCAGCTGGTTCCAGGCTTCTGGATCATCCGACCTACATTGTTGCTCAATGGACCGGCGTGTGGCCTTGGCCAAGTCCTCCTCTTCCTTTCTTCTTAACTCCTCTTCTTCCTCCGCAGCTCTTCTTTGCCTTTCTTTTTTGGCCTTTTTATATTCTTCCTCTAGTTTCTCTTTTTCTTTCTGCTCTTCTTTTCTTCTCCTTTTAGGCTCTTGCCTTGACGCCTTTTTAGCCCGCTTGACTTGCTCTGTTGTTTCTTCTTCTTCTTACTTCCTCTTCATCTCTCTCTCCTCGGCCTCCCTGAGGGATCGTCTTTTTACTTTTTCCAAATCTTCCTTCTCCTTCCTGCGTCCTTCATCCGGTTTCTTTTTCTTCTGTGCTGCCTTCTTCTTGGTTTCCTTGAGTTGCTTTTTGTTTGATTGCTCTTCTTGGTTTCCTTGACTTGCTTTTTATTTGATTGCTCTTCTTGGTTTCCTTGACCTGCTTTATTGCTCTTCTTGCCCCTGTCCTTCCTTATTGGTCTTAGTCGCTTGACCTCTCTTGGTACTTATGAGGGGATGACCTGTTAGGCGTTTCCCCTTCCCCCTCTTCTGCATCCTACGTCTCTTTCACGGCCTCCTAAATGAGCGCTGTTAGGATGCTTTTGTAGGTGATGAACGAGGCTTTAGAGGAGGCTTTCTTTCTTTCTGTGGCCTTAGATGCTGGGGATTCTCCTCCTATGGGCATGCTTACTAAGGCCAGTGCTCTAGCTACCTGGTCGATGGTTTTGCGCACATAGCCATTCCAATCGACTTCATGCACGGTATGAGCCACCACTTTCTCTAGTACCGGCACACTGATTCGGTGCATCAATGCATTATAGTGTTGGCTGGAAAAGAGTGCATGTATCAGTTTTGCCGGCAATCTGGTTTTTGCATCAGGGATATCTTGGATGTTGATGCTGTCGTTTGTCAGCACGTCCTCCTTTCTCATCTCAACATAGCGTACAGATCTCTCTTTTGCTTCTTTTACATTTTTGGCTCTAGTCCCAGCGCCTTTTCCACCAAGGCAGGGGTTAAGCGAACCAACACTTGCTTGGCATTCTGTCCCCTTCCTATTGTGACGGTGCCGCATTTGTTGTTGTCGGAGTCATAAGATCTGAGAAATTCCACACAGCTTGTGTGGTCGGGTTCTTGTGCGAATCTTTCCAAGTACTTGGTGAAGTTGCAGTTTTCAACAACTCTCCTAGCCGCCTCTTCCTTGGCCACTAATCCTTCTATATTATGAACAGTTCGAAATTTTAATTGGTTGTAGGCGTGGCTCTCCAAGGTGATGTTGTACTGCGCTCTCTCCTCTGCTGTGAATGGAAGCCGGTGGGCACGGTCTTGTTGCGACATTTTTCGTTCCTATCATAAACCAAAATTTTCATTAGTGCTTTCCACATAGTAATTTGCTGATTGCTGAAAAAAAGAGAAACTCTATGCTTTTTGAATGAATTCATTAAGAACCATTGTAGATTTTCCTTTTCAACCTTTGACTTTTTTCCCATTTTTCATAATATATGTTTATGTGTTTCACTAATTTTTATTTGGTTGGCCTGGTTTGATTCACCTCATCCCCTCCTCTTCCAGCTTTGAGAAGAATCCTTCCTAGGATTTAGGGTCAGAAGGGCAAGGGCGTTTGGCATGGTGGCGTAGGAGTTACTTGTGAAGGAGCCAATCATAGAACTGGGGGTTGTATTCTAAGTGAGCTTCGCGGTCCAGATCAGAGGGTTGAATTCCCACTTGCGTGATGTATGTGAGAACATCTGTTAGGAAGTCACCAAAGTTGACACGGCTAGCAATGTGTAACTCTTTCTCAGTCAACAAGCGGTCGAGGTAGGGGTGTCCTTTGATGTGTTCTTCCATGGGTCAGCCCCGAAGAGGAGTTAACACTCGATACGAGGTTGGCGCGACATATGTGGGGTCATATTCCGCTATTTTGATAACATGGCGCTGCTCAGCATTGGTCATTATGCGGCACCCTTCGACTTCCCATTAGAGCCTAAGAGTGTACCAATGCCTCAAGAATGGGGAGTCAGTATCAGCAAGCTTTGATAACACTGTGATTTCTTGATCAATGATAGCAGAAGTGGTTCGCTGATCGTATGACGTGATGAGGCGTTGTTTGATGGCTTGCTCCTTGGAGATCTCACTGTTGAGCAATTCAGCAGCAGAGCGAGGAGCATTTGCGAATGCGAATTCAAAGGTCTCCCAGGAGCAAGGCATGGTTTGAACTTCAGTTTGTTGCAAAGGGTTCCTCCAATAATCCTAGGTCCAAGCAGTCGTAGCTTAGTGCTAGTGACATGAAGGTGGTGTCTAGTCGTTTAATGCATTCCACCACGTCATCCTCGGTGTCCTCAGCAAGGTTGGTGGCCAGGGCTAAAAAGGATTTTTGTTCATAGGAGGGCGTAAGGCCGACAAGTGTCCGCATTTTGCTAGAACTAGCGTCGGTGACAACGAAGAGTTGCGGTTGGGAGTGTTCTTGAGTCTGCAGGCTGCTTGGATTATGGGCGGATTTGGAGGAGCCACGACGGACGGTCTGCTGCATTCAAGGATGATTTGGGGATTCGGGTTGATTTGGTCGGGTGATGACTCATGTAACGGAGTTTGCTGTTCGGGCCGATAAGCTTGTGTGACGTTCTTGGGTTTAGGCGCGGATGAGTTGGATGGCTGTGGTTTTGGGGAGCACTGCGGCAAATGGTTTGGAGGGTTTAGGGGACTTGGGTTGATCAAGCTTGAGGGCAGCATTTGAGTAGTGCCTTTGGTCGTGTAGGCCTTAGGAATCCACAGCCAGGTGTTGCCCACGTAGTAGCCTTGCGCATGCAAGAGGGTTTTAGAGACCCATCTTTGCTTGAGCATGCGGCGCTTGCTGTGACTGTGTCATGGCTTCCTAGATTTAGGGTTTTTGGTTTTATGAGGATAGGAGCATCGATTCCTAGGCGGCAGTTGCGGCTGCTTAGGTTGCCATTGAAATTTAGGCTGCTGGGCCTTAGGTTTTGCCGTTGTGGGCTGTGATTCATGAAATTTGGGAGGTGGCGGTCGCGCACTACCCCCCTCCTAGGAGTTAGTCAAGGATATTTCTACCAGTGGTGTTGCGGACAGTGATGAGGTCGTGCAGCCCTTGTTGAAGGTTGTGACAATGCGAACGTTGCCTACTACAAGGTGGATGCGCTGCAACTCATAATCAACATTGCAATGAGTCTACTTTTTGAAAGTTTGCCCTAGCAGCGACTCCGTGCCTGTGTGTTTAGCATTTGGTAACACGTAAAAAACCATTGGGACAGTCTCAGACTCGATAGAAGTGTCTACTTTGCATTTGCCAAGAAGTGCGTAGGAATGGGCCCCATATGGGCGTAATTTCGCATTAATGGGTTGAAGTGGTGGTCTACCAAGTTGAGTCTAATGATCATGAGTTAAGACATTGAAGTCTCCTCCCTCATCGATCAAGGCATTGAAAGCGCATGCTTGTTTTGCAGTGACCGTGATATGGAGGTATGCGGGCTCTATGGCTTCCTCATCCTCATCATCAATCTCCGTGATTGTGGCCACTCGTAGCTTGACAGGCAGTTCTAACATCGGGGGCTCGTGTAAAGGATGGGTGGGAGGGTAGTACTTCTTGACATGACTGCCATTGAAGAAGCCTATGCCCTCACTGTCTAAGGTCTCGAGCTCGACATTGCCTGTGCGGCTGATCGCACGAACTTTGAAAGTCCAAGACCTCTAAATTTCATTTTTTGCTTATGCCCCTTAACTGAGTAGAGGAGCATTAAGTCGCCCTGTTCAAATTTGTACTGCTTGACATGCTTGTCAAACCAATTCTTGCGTCGGGCCTTCTCACATATAAGTGCATGGGTGGCTAGAAGGTGAGTCTCTGAGAGGCGCTCGAGTTTGACTACGCATTGCGTCCATGCCTCATTCCCTTCCCATCGTTCTTGAAGTGCTATTCTCAGGCTACGAATGAAGAATTCTAATGGTAGAACCGCTTCAGTTCCATAGGTTAGCCTAAAGGGGGTTTGACCGATAGCCATTTTATAAGCTGTGCGGTAAGCCCACAGAGCTGCCATCAGCTTGTTGTCCCAATCGCTGCGTAAGGCTAAGACCACCTTGGTTAGAACATTGATAAGAATCTTATTCGTGAACTCTGCCTGTCCGTTTGCCTAAGGGTAGTATAGCAAGGATTTGTGATGGGTGATGAGAAAGGTGGATAGGAGATGCGCTATCACTTCGTTGATGAAGTGTGTGCCTTGGTCACTGACCAATTCGATGGGGCAGCCGAATCGCGAGATCACCTGCTCCCATAAGAACTTGGCAGTCGTCCTAGCATCGTTTTTTCGTGTCGCTCTTGCCTCTGCCCATTTCGTGAGGTAGTCCGTGGCCACAACGATGTACTTGGCCTGTGAATACTGGGCCGCATGATTGATGGGTCCTATGAAGTCAATTCCCCATTTTTCGAAGGGTTGTCGTGCTATAACTCAATTCAACTCCATCTGATCCTTGCAAATTGGGACTTTTGTCCGTTGGCACTCGTCACAATGCTTGATGAATCGTGCTGCATCGCAGAAAAGCATGGGCCACCACAATTGAGATTGCAACACTTTTCGTGCTATCGTGTCTCCGCTAAAGTGCCCTCCAACGATGCCGCTGTGCACTTCTGAGAGCACACCGTGTATCTCATGTTCGCATATGCATCTGCGCAACAATCCGTCTTGCTCCAGCCTATAGAGTTGGCCTGCTATCAATTGATAGGGCTGGATCTTAAGGATTAATTGCCTAAGTCGAGCTTTTTCTATCGGTCGATCAGGCAATCCGTGTTCGAGCACTTGGACTATGTCATCCGCCCAATATGGCGTCAGATCAGCCTTGAATAAATATCTCTCACTGGACAGGTTAAAGAGATGGGTGTCGGGTAATTCATCAACAATGCCTTGTCCAGCGGCTTCTTGTGTGGGAATGCGTGACATATGGTCAGCCATGTAAGTAGTGCTGCTTTCCTTTTCGTACAACCACGGAGAAGTTGAATTCCAAGAGCAAAAGGAGCCACCGAGCTATGTGTCCTGTAGTGCAAGGTTTGTTTACCAAATAGAGCAAGGCTTGATGGTCCACAAAAAAGGTAAAAGGTGTAGCCAATAGATAGTGCCGGAATTTCTTCACAACAAACACCATGGCTAACCCTTCTCTTTCTATTGTCGAGTGGTTCATTTATGTCTCAGTGAGTTGTCTGCTAGCAAAGCTCACTGGATAGTCTAAGTTATGTTCGCCAGGTTGGCACAACACTGCCCCCACGGCAAACTTAGAAGCATCGATATGCACGTGGAAAGTAATAGCCCAATCTGGGGCTCGTAGAATTGGTGCTATGGTTAGAACCTTTTTCAACTCTTCATATGCTCATTGGCATGCCTCGGTCCAAGACGATCAGCAGCTTGTACAAGGGTCTGGCGATCAATTCATAGTTCAGTACAAACCACTGATAGTACCCTGTATGGCCTAGGAAGTGTTGAACTCCCTTGTAGTTGATTGGGGGTGGAAGGTCAACAATAACCCTGACTTTCGAAAAGTCAGTGGCAATGCCGTTCTTCGACACCACATGCCCTAAGATGCATCCATGGTTTACCCAAAACTAGCACTTTAAGGGGTTCAAGGAGAGACGATATAAGTGACACCGTTCAAAGACCACGCAGAGTTTGTCTAAGTGTTTGATCTAGGTCGAGTAGACACAGAGGTTGTCGACAAAGACTTCCAATTCCTTGTGAAGCATGTCTTTAAAGATGGTGCACATGAGGCATTGGAAGGTGGCTGGGGCATTAGTCAACCCAAAGGGCATGACTATGTAAGTGAAGACACCCCACTCAGTGGGCGAAGGCAGTTTTGTGCCTGTCGCAGGATGCACTTGCACATGGTTGTACCCTGAGAAGCCGTCCAAAAAACTATAGGCTTCTTTGCATGCCACTCTCTCAAGCATATGCTTGGTGTATGGCAATGGATAGTTGTCCCTCTTAGTAGCAACGTTCACCTTCTTGTAATTGATGCACGCTCGGATTTTTCCATTCTTCTTCATCATGATGACTATGGGTGACACCCAGTCTGTGTGTTCAATTTCGTAAATGAATCCCGCTCTCATCAGCTTATCAATCTATTCTTTGACGGCATGAGCGTGTTTTGGATTCATAGGGTATGGTCGCTGCTTGAACGGTGTTGCGTCTGGCGTCATGGGTATGTTGTGAGTCACGACACTCGGATCTACCCCCTTAAGCTCTTCTAAGGACCATGCGAGCACGTCTATGTACTCTCGCAAGAGAGAGACAAGACTCATTTCTTCTTCCTCAGTCAAGTCATCGGCAATGAAGACTGGTCAAGGTGTTTCCCCTTCCTGGGCTAGGTTCATCTCCTTGACCTTGGCTGGTCCCTCAATTGGTTTGCTCATTTTTCCTTGACGCTTGGCACCTAACAGAATTACTACCCTATCCCCTTTTTTGAATTTCGTAAATCATTTAGGAAGGTCCTGCGGTTTTCATTGTTCTTCCGTTTGTGTATCCTTGGGTTGTTTTGCTTTTTTCTGCCTTGATCGTCTGCGCCTCAGGTGGACGACTAGATCCCCCTTGGTGCATCTGGCCGTGTTTGGCCTAGGGATTTCTGGATCACTATCCGAACTAATCTCCGAATTAGAGTTGAACTCCCCACCATCGCTAGAAAAGGTGGTCTCCCCTGGTGGGCGCAGTTCGGACGGCGACTCTGTCCTAAGCACTATTCTTGTTTCTGGCTGGGCTAGGCCTGCTTGCTCAAGATCTATGGCCCCTACGTGTTCCAACCAGGCACGATCACATTCCATGCACATGACTCCTTGCTCTATCCTGAAGATATTCTTTTTCTGCGGCTTGGAGTCTACTCGTATTTGCTCTATTTCTTGCCCCTCCGTGTCATACTCCACGGTGTCTACCTCACCCTCACTTTCGTCATTGAAGGATTGGCAATCTTTGTATTCGTCGTTAGAGTTCTCTTTGTCAGACTGCTCGTCGTCTCCTAGGGCTTGGTATATCTCTTGTCATTGGTTAGGAACTAGGGCCCAGTTATACATGAGGTTTAAGTCATGCACTCTGGTCCATTGCCATTTGGATTCATCTAGGAGATCCTGGAGTGGTTTGAAGTTTGTGGCTGGATTGCCAACTAGCTTGTCCGTTAAGTATTCCAGTATCTCGTGGAGTTCCCTTTTGTTGGTTGGGACTTGGAAGTTGACAGGTTTAGGTTTCCCTCGAAGGGTTCCTGCCATTATGCAGATTGGTGCGGAGGGTGTGTTGTTAGACTTGCCGATTGTTTTGATGGCTTGCTGATACACCTCATGATTAGAGAACGGCAGGTCGATTGTAGCGAGAATGTGCATCCAATCCCGCTCGTCCTCTGGGCATGGGATATACTTGGTCAAGGACCCATAGGACTTCTTGACCTGCGAGCATAGTAGAGATGGCATCTAAGTCGACGGGTGAGGTCTTCCACATGTCCATCTCTATTCTCACGGCATCTGTTCTATTGCCAAGGAAGATCAAGCCATTACCCCAATCTTCTATGACTTGTTGCGCATCCAGGGTCGGCCTAATAGGATATCGTAGTCCACTCCCTTCATGACTATAAAGTCCACAAAGAATTGGACACCTTGGATCTTCACTGGCCAATTCTTAAGCACCCCTTATGGCTTGACTCTCATGCCGTTTGCTAATGTGACATTAAACTTAGCAGTTTCGACAGGCGGGTTTCCCCAAGTCTGAAGCACCGTGTGGCTAAGCACACTAACCCCAGCTCCAGTGTCCACGATTCCCTTTCTTGTTGTATCGCCTAGGGCTAGAACCGGTAAGACCGCATGCATCTCGAAACCTTCCCAGAAGGCATTGACATGTAAGGATTTAGGCATAGAGTGCAGCGTCAAACTCGGTATTTGCGTCTCTGCATCATGGTCATGAGGGTCTACCGTGGCCTGCTCTCGTGACCCTTCAACCCACTGCTTAAGATCTTGCCATAGGGTGGGATGCTGCCTAAGAAGATCTCCCAGGCTAAGTGTTAGAGGGGTAGTCACCAACATGGTCAGGAGATTGTTGGGTGCTCGTCTCTCTCCTATCCTGGATTGTCCTGAACAATGGCTATGACTGACCTACGGCCTTGTAGCATCAAGGCTTGGCCCTAATGGCACTGCTTGTGGTGCGGTTGCTTCCTTCGACCGTGGTTGAGGAGGTGAGGTTAGCGTGCTTATGCTAGAGAGATCATCGATTTCGTCCTCTATGATGGGCTCAACATCTTTTAGATGCTCTTGAGCCTCCTTCACCCACTCCTTCACTTTTTCTATGGCCTCTAACTGCCGCTTCGGGTGCGGGTATTCCCCTACCTTAGCACTTTCCTTTTCAGCCGTCTTAGGGACTGAAGTCTCTGCCTCTGCATCAGAGACCTTCTTTCTAGCAGGCAGAGTTGTAGCACTTTCCGTTTTTAGTGTGTTTTTAGATTCCGACATCTTCTTCTTCCGCCTGCGACTTTTCTTCCCTATCGAAGCTGCGTCAAGGTTGCTATGTCCTGGCAATGATATGCCGGCCTGCTTTGTCTGGGCATGGGCCATGACTCATAATGGAATAGGTGTCGCCTCCCCATCGAGGTTCTCGACTCCAAATAGCCCCAATGGGACAGATGGTACGTTGGCTGAGCTAGAAGACGGCTTTCGCTTTGGGCAATCGACAAAGAGATGAGTGATTCCGCACTCAACACACCTTTGGTCAATCTTATCTATGTTTTGCTGCTCCCTTTCAGGGCAGCATGATGAGACATGACCTGGGTGACTACAAGTCTAGCAGAGGTGATTGGCTCCTGTGTCTGTCCTCCTAGGCCTCTACCTCATTCTCTCCCTAATGCCATCACCGGCACGGGGCGATAATCCATGAGGATAGTATTGCCCTCATTGTCATGCGAGACGGGCATATGTAAGTTTCTTCCTTATTTGGTTCTTCCACGTAGTGGGCTGGAGCATCGCTTGGTGGATGGGTCACGTAAAGACCAAGTGGTCTAGGTATGCCAGTAGGGTTTATGTCCATCCTATGAACAGCTGGCTTAATGTCGTTAGGCACAGGGAGGCCCAATGGGGCTCCCCTTCCGAAGAATGTCTACGGCCTGTTCGCTAGGTAAGGCTACCCATAGGGTTGCGAGTACGGAAGTCTTCTTGGTAATCTACAATGCGCGACGTCATGACCAAACCTACCGCAGTTAGCACAAGGTCTTGACGTAGGGTCTTGACACTCGGCTGGCAAGTGGTTTCCACCACAGTACACACATTGGACGTGTGGGCGCGTTGGTCGTCTCAACATGTCTTGCAACTTGGCTGACTCCATCTTTACCTCATCCAAGTCTTGGTTCGTCTCGGTGGTCTTCCCCTTATCTTGGAATGATGGGATTGATCACTCACTAGAGGCTGACGCTCCCTCTGAGCTTCACGAGTTGGTCTCTTTTAGGTTTGAGTGTGGGAGCTTTCGCTCAACCGCCAAGACCCACGGACCGCTTATTGCTTCAAACATTTCAAACGAGCTCTAATGGCTATCTCTCACCTAGCCGATGCGCCGTCGATCCTACGAGTGTAGTGAGCTTACCTTGACGCCAATGCGAGTAGCCTCCTCTCTTGCACACCTTGGTAGCTCCACGATTCTTGATGCTAGCTCAAGCATCCTCAATCCTCCTCCATCTCCAAGCTCCATCCTCCATAGCCGTGCGCACAAGAGAAGAGAAGAGAAAAGAAGAGAAAAAGAGAAGAGGAGATGGTGAAGAGCTTCACCCTCTTGATACCTCACTCCCACACACTCTCACACTCCCTCTCTCAAGAGCACACACAAGCAAGGAGGAGAGAAGAAGAGAAGAAGATGAAGACTCCTTTTGCCACACACCCAAAGAATGAGTTTCCATTCACTTTTTGAACTTTATATACAAACCCTAAAATCCCATGGGCGCCCATCCCCTTTTTTACATGACCGGCCATTGTGGCAAGGTCCTTTTTCCATTTCCCTCTTCTATCCTTATGCCTCTAGCCTATGCCCATCTAATATTTTACAATTGGCACAGGAGGGAGCCTGGCGCTCTTTTACAAGAGTTTTCCAAGTTTTTTGAGGTGCCTTTCATTTAAAATCGCGCCTTTGGTCTCAGCTTAGCCTTTAGAGGTCGCATGCGTGTCTTTACTCTTCTTCCACACTTTTTTCGCTATTTCCTTCATTTTTCACCATTTTTCGCCATCTCGATTGGGGTTAACATTACCCCCCTCCGAGACGGGTGCCAATCCCATGGCACTTCTGTGTTGTTGTAGGGTGGTAGGCACTTGGGCAAGGATGGTGTAAAGGGAAGGGCCACAGGTAGATTCAGGTACGTGTGGAAACTGATGTTGGTCAGGGAAGCCAGATGGATAGTGAGTGCTTGACAGGGGCCTCCGAAGTTGGTGGTTTGCCGCTTGCATGATGCCTAAAAGGAGAAGGTGCGGTGCTCTCCCTAAGGGGAGTGTCTACCTTACTGTGTTAGTGTAGTATGCTCGTGCTAGTGGAATGGGGAGGTGGGTCTAACCGCAGGAAAGCTTGGGTGATGTCCCACACTTGAGGATCCCATTTGTGTCAAGGGAGGTGCGGTGCAAGTGGCTTAGGGTGACATGTCTAACCATAGGCGAGTGTTAGCTCCCTAGGTATGTCCTGCCCTTGATGTGCCCTAAGCATGAAGTGGAGAAGCAAAAAGGGCTAGGGGGTTACGAGTGGAGCCAGCCGACTAAAGCCATCGAGCACGCCTAACTTGAGAACCCCTAGGTGCAGTGATAATGCTCTATGTGGTGTTTAAGTGCTTTTGCAAGTGAGTGCTTGTGTGCCTTTCCTTTCATGTTATTCTTTTCTTTGCTCTCTCTCTTTTTTTTTAAATGGAAGTTATAAATAATAGGAAAGTCGTACCGCCTGTGGAGGGTGGCATCAAAATCCACCCCTACCCTTCAAGGGTATGCCATGTAGGTAGGGTTGTTCTGTTCAAATGGCAGGGTGTTACAAAATGCCATCCAGGTGAGCATACTGATGTCGCATACTTGCCTCCTCCACAGGGGTTGGCTTTTGTAGCCCTGTACAGTGTGTGGGACTTCAAAAACTTTGTTTTGCCAGTAATCAACCACTTCTGTGCCCCAAGAGGTCGGGGTTTTTTCTCGTTCTTCTAGCCATCTTTGCCCCAACTGGCCACCACCGACCCCGATCACCTCATCCATCACCTTGAGCGGCAAGACCCTCCGCAGACTGTTGGGTAGAAGGAAACTAAAGGTGAATGGATCCTTTCCTTGTTCTTGTATCTCCCACAGCACTAGTTCTGTATGGAATCCTGCGGGGAGATCATTAGGGCACGGTGGGAGGGGTGCGGACGGCAGCATGGCTGGTTTGGCTCTCAGCTTTTTCATGGGTTCCTCTACTAGCTTTCTGCGTCTTTCCCTAGATGCGGCTTTTCTTTCCGCAGATGGGTCCTCTTGTGGTGGCTCTTGAGACTGCGGCGAGGGGGGTTGTGGGACTACATCCTCCCTGAATCGGTTCATGTCGATTTCAAGTTCTGCTTCCTTCCCCTGTCGTTCTCCCTGTGGTGCTTCTTCTTCGAATCCGAGGGCGTCAATTTCCTGGGGGTTATGCGAGCCACCAGCAATAGATATGTTTGTTGCTCGCCCAAGCTCAGCCTAACCTCCACAGGTAGGGGTGGCATCTACAATCCTGCGTGTAAGGCTCTACGTGCTATGCCGAGCTTTCTTTGCGTCACCTCCAATGACTCTCCTTGCACTGAGTGGGTGGTGTCCAGGATGGTGTCAAGGAAGGCCTTCTGTTGAGTGCCAAAGGCCACTTGGGTAGCTTCTGTCTTACTCTCTACAATGATTTTCTCCTTCTCTACCAGAGCAAGGCATTGCGCTAGTGTCTTCACCCTCTTTTCATTGTGCGTAGCCCACTCCTCTGCTCTTTTGTCCATTTCTTCCAAGCTCTCTCCTTGCTTTAGGTTAGTATCATGAGTTTCTGCTTGTGGTCTTCCAACTCCCTGACCAGCCTCTCTTGCTCTTCTTTTTCAGAGTTTAGTTGATCTATCAGGCGCTCGATCTCCTCTTGCTGCTCCTTTATGTCTTGTTTTCTCTCCTCGTCCCTAGCATTCAGCTCAGCCACAAGTGCATCAACCTGAGCAAATTTCATAGCGAGCTCTTGGTATTGCACTATCAGAAGCTTGTGCTCTCTTTGCATTTTCACTAGCTCCTGTGTCTCGTTTTCAAGCTGCTGTCTCCGGTGCTCCTCCCTATCATCCTTACCCTTCATTTCTTGTTTGAGATCTGCAATCTCCCTTTGCTGCATGGCTATCATCCTCGTTTTATCTAGCTGGAAGGCGGCTACTGATTCCTTCTCAGCTGCCAACTCAGCCATGGCTATCTTGCGTTCCTCCTTAGCTTTCTCCAATTGGGAGAGCAGCTCAACGACGTACTCATCATAATTAGCTGATGTCGTCATCGTTGTCTGGATGGGTGAGGTTGAGGCTTCTACCTTCTGCCTTTTAGGCTCTTGCCTGGATTCCGCATCAGTAGTAGCTGGCCTCTTTTGTCCTGTGGCCGTGGTTTCTGTGCTCTGTTGTCCCTGGCCCATCTCTTTGTTGATGAAGTATTGCATCCACGCCACGAAGTTTGACACATCGGCACTAGTCGGGATGCTAGGGGTGATGGTGGTGGGTTCAGTGGAAGGCAGCACCAGGAGGGTAGGAATTGGATGAATCGAGGCCTTGCCCTAGCCCTTCTTCTCTATGCGGCCTCAGATTCCCCAATTCATCTGCTCGGCTTTGTTGCTCGATGGACCGGCGTCTGGCTTCCACCAGATCCTCTTCCTCCTTCCTTCGTAGCTCTTCCTCTTCCTCATTCGCCTTTCTTCTCCTTTCCTCCTCCACTTTTCTCTGCTCTTCCTTCTTTTTCCCTTTTTCTTCTTTTTCCTTTCTTTTTTTCTCCTCTGCTTCCTGTTTCAATGCCTTCTTTGCTTTCTGTAATTCTTCTTTTTCCTTCTCCTCCTCCTGTCTCTTCGTCCTCTCTCTCTCCTTGGCCTCTTTTAGGGACTCTTTCTTTGCCCTTTCCAAGTCTTCTCTCTCCTTCTTTCTACCTTAGTCATCCTTCTTCTTTCTCTGCGTTGTCTTCTTCTTGGGTTTCTTGGTTGTCTTTTTGCTTGTATGTCCCTCCCCTTCTTCTTCTATCTCTGTTCCATCGGTGGACCTATCCTTGTCCTGGTGAGGAGGTGACCTTTCTAGCGTTTCTCCTTCTCCTTCTTCCGCATCCTGTGCTTCCTTCACTACCTCCTGGATGAGTGCAGTCAAGACACCTCCATACCCAATGAAGGAGGCTTTGGAGGATGCTTTCTTTCTTTCTGTAACTTTAGAGGCTGGAGATTCTCCTCCTGCTAGTACACTTCCTAGGGCCAATGCTTTGGCTGCCTGATCGACCGTTTTTCGCACGTACCCGTTCCAATCTACTTCGTCTAGGGTATGGGCTGCTACATTCTCCAACACATGTACGCTAATTTGATGCATCAATAAATTGTAGCGCTGGCTGGAAAAGAGCACATGTATCAGCTTGGCTTGCATCATGGCTTTTGCATCAGGGATATCCTGGATGCTTATGCCGTCATTTGTGAGCACATCTTCCTTCTTCATTTCAAGCATGGCATAAACATCCCTTTTTTGTTTCCTCTCTGTCTTTGGTACCAACCCCAAAGCCTTCTCTACCAAGGCTGGGTCTAAGTAGACCTGTACTTGCTTTGCATCTTCTCCTCTGCCCACAGTCACAGTACCACATTCTTGATCTGGGTTGTACATTCTGAGGAACTCCATGCACTTCAAGTGGTCCGGCTCCTGTGAGAACTTTTCAAGATACCTCGTGAGGTTGCATTGTTCAACCACCCTCCTAGCTGCTTCCTCCTTGGCCACCATAACTTCTATGTTGTTGATGGTTCAAAGTTTGAGCTGGCTAAAGATGCGGTTCTCTAGATGGATGCGGTATTGCTCCCTTTCCTCGTCTGTGAATGGGAGTCAATGGGCGCGGTCTTGCTGCGACGTTTTATGCTCCTTCCATAAACTTAACTTTCATTAGTACTTTCCACATATTAATTCGTTGATTGCTAGAAAAGAAAAACTCTATGCTTTTTGAATGAATTCATTAAGAAGCCATGTAGATCTTCCTTTTTAGACTTGGGCTTGTTGCCCTTTACTTCAAAGTTTTCATGCCCATTTTTCTAACCCATCCATTTTTCATAATACATATTTATGCTTTTCACTAATTTTACTTTGATTTATCTCCTTTGATTCATTTCTCATCTAATTCATTTCACCTTACCACCTTACCCCCTCCCCTTCCATCTTGAGAAGAACCCTTCCTAGGATTGAGGGTCAAAAGGTCAAGGGCTTTCGGCATGTTGGGGTAGGAGTTACTTGTGAAGGAGCCAAGTATAGAAATTTGGAGTGTATTCCAATTGAGATGTGCGGTCCAAATCAAAGGGTCGAATTTCCACGTGTGTGATGTATGTGAGAACATCTGTGAGAAATTCACCACAGTCGACACGGCTAACAATGTGTAGCTCTTCCTCAGTCAACAAGCGATCAAGGTAGGGGTGTCCTTTGAGGTGTTCTTCCATGGGTTGGCCCCGAAGAGTGGTTAACACTCTATACAAGGTGGGCGCAACGTAAGTGGGATCATACTCTGCTATTTTGATGGCATGGCGTTACTCAACGTTGGTCATTATGCGACATCCTTCAACTTCCCATTGCAACCTAAGAGCATACCATTGCCTTAAGAAAGGTGATCCAGTATTAGCAATGTGTGATAACTCCACAATTTCTTGATCAGTGATAATAGAAGTGGTTCGTGGATCGTATGACGTGATAAGGCGCTGTTTGATGGCTTGCTCCTTGGAGATTTCATTGTTAATCAATTCAGCAGCGAAGCAAGAAGCTTTTGTGAATGCGAATTCAAAGGTTTCCCAAGAGCAATGCATATTTTGTACTTCTGTTGCAAAGGATTCTTCTAATAGACCTAGGGCCAAGCGGTCGTAGCTTAGCATGAGTTACACGAAAGTGTCATCTAGTCATTTAATACAATCCACCACATCATCCCTGGTGTCCTCAGTGAGGTCAGCCGGCTAGCGCTAGAAAGGATTTTCGTTCATAGGAGGGCGTAAGGCCGATAGGTGGTCGAGGTTTGACAGAACAAGAGCTTTTGACAATGAAGATGGGCGGTGGGGGGGGTCTGGGAGTTTGTGGTTGGGCCGCTTGGATGTTAAGTGGATTAGGAGTAGCCATGATGGATGGGCTGTTGCATCCAGGTTGGAGTTGGGGAGGCAGATTGACTTCAACAGCGGGTGGTGACTCTTGTGATGGAGCCTGTGGTTCGGGCCAGTAGGCTTGTGGGACTCTCTTGGGTCTAGGCGTGGATGAGGTGGATGGTTGTGGTTCAGGAGAGCACTGTGGCTTGTGGTTTTGAGGGTTTATGGGACTCGGTTTGATCAAGCTTGAGGGCGGTGTATGAATGGTGCCTTTGGCCGTGTGGGCCTTAGGGATCCACAGCCAGGTATTTCCCTCGTAGTAGCCTTGCGCACGTAAGAGGGCTTTAGGGACCCATCGTTACTTGATCATGCGGAGCTTTCTGTGACTGCGTCTTGGCCTCTTAGGGCTAGTGTTTTTGGTCATATGAGGATAGGAGTGTCGACTCCTAGGTGGCGGTTGTGGCTGTTTGGGCTTCCATTGAAATCTAGGCTGTTGAGCCTAATGTTTTGCTACTGTGGGCTGTGATTCCTGAATGCTGGGAGGTGGCGGCTGCGCACTACCCCCCTCCGTAGATTCGGTCATGGAGAATTCTATCGGTGGCTTTGCGGACGGTGATGAAGCCGCGCAACTCTTGCTGAAAGCTGTGACAATGCGAACATTGCCTATTGCGAGGTGGATGTGCTATGACTCATAATCAATATTGTAGTGAATATGATTTTTGAAAGTGCGCCCTAGCAGCGACTCCGTACCTGCGGCTTTTGCATTTGGCAACATATAAAAAATCATTACGATAGTCTCAGACTCGATAGAAACGGCTACTTTGCACTTGCCGAGGAGTGCGTAGGGATGGGCCCCATATGGGCTTAATTTAGCATTCGTGGGCTGAAGTGGTGGTTTGCCAAGTTTGGTCCAATGATCGTGAGTTAGGACATTGAAGTCTGCTCCCTCATCGATCAAAGCGTTGAAAGCGCAGGTTTGTTTTGCAATGACCGTAATATGGAGGTATGCGGGCTCCACGGCTTCCTCATCCTCGTCATCAATCTTAGTGATTATGGCCACTCGTACTTTGACAGGTGGTTCTAATATCAGTGGCTCGTGCAAAGGATGGGTGGGAGGGTAGTACTTCTTGACACGACTACTATTGAAGAAGCATATTCCTTCACCATCTAAGGTTTCGAGTTCGACATTGCCTGTGCGGCTGATTGCACGAACTTTGAAGGGTCCAATGCCTCAAAATTTCATTTTCTATTTATGTTCCTTAACGGAGTAGAGGAGCACTAAGTCTCCCAATTCAAAGTCCCTTGACATGCTTGTCAAACCAATTCGTGCGACGGGTCTTCTCACATATAAGTGCATGGGTGGCTAGAAGATGGGTCTCTGAGAGGCGTTCGAGCTCGACCAGGCATTGCGTCCATGCCTTCTTCCCTTCCCATCGTTCTTGAAGGGCTATTGTCAGGCTAGGAACAAAAATTCTAAGGGTAGGATTGCTTCTGTTCCATAGGTCAGCCTAAACGGGGTTTGATTCGACAGCCATTTTATAAGCTGTACGGTAAGCCCACAAAGCCGCCATAAGTTTGTTGTCCCAGTCGCTTCGTGAGGCTGAGACTACGTTGGTCAGGACATTGACGAGAATCTTATTCGTGGATTCTGCTTGACTGTTCTCTTGAGGGTAGTATGGAGATGATTTGCGATGGATAATGAGAAAGGTGGACAGGAGATGCGCTATCACTTCGTTGATGAAGTGTGTGCCCTGGTCACTAACCAGTTCGATGGGGCAGCCAAATCGCGCGATCACTTGCTCCCATAAGAACTTGGCAATCGTCCTAGCATCGTTTTTACGTGTGGCTCTTGCCTCTGCCCATTTCATGAGGTAATCCGTGGCCACAATGATGTACTTGGCTTGTGAGTACTGCGCCACAGGACTGATGGTCCTATAAAGTCGATTCTCCATTTTTCGAAGGGTTGTCGAGCAATAATTGGGGTCAACTCCATCTGATCCTTGCGAATCAGGACTTTTGTCCGTTGGCACTTGCCACAATGCTTGACAAATCGCATGGCATCGCGGAAAAGCATGGGCCACCATAGTTGAGACTGCAGCACCTTTCGTGCTGTCGTGTCTCCGCTAAAGTGTCCTCCCGCAATGCCGTTGTGCACCTTCGAGAGCACATCGTGCATCTCATGCTCACACACGCATCTACGCAACAATCCGTCTTGCCGCAACCTATAGAGTTGGCCTGCAATCAGCTGATAGGGCTGGATCTTGAGGATCAAGCGCCTAAGTTGGGCTTTTTCTATTGGTCGCTTAGGTAGTCCATGCTCAAGCACTTGGACTATGTCGTCCACCCAATATGGCGTTAAATCAGCCTTAAATAAATCTCTCTCACTGGATAGGTGGAATAGATGGGCATCGGGTAACTCATCAATGATGCCTTGTCCAGCAGCTTCCCCCGTGAGAATGCGTGACATATGGTCAGCCATGTAGTGCTATTTTCCTTTCCGCACAACCACGGAAAAATCGAATTCCAAGAGCAGAAGGAGCCATCGAGCTATGTGTCTTGTAGCACAAGGGTTGTTTACTAAATAGAGCAAGGCTTGATGGTCCACGAAAAAGATGAAGGGTGTGGCCAATAGATAATGCCGGAATTTCTTCACAGTGAACACCATGGCTAATCCCTCTCTTTCTATTGTCGAGTAGTTCATTTCCATATCAGTGAGTTGTCTGCTAGCAAAGCTCACTAGATAGTCTAAGTTGTGCTCACCAGGTTAGCACAACACTGCCCCCACGACAAATTTAGAAGCATCGATGTGCACATGGAAGGTAATGGTCCAATCTGGGGCTCGTAGAATTGGTGCTATTGTCAGAGCCTTTTTCAATTCTTCGTACACTCGTTGGCATGCCTTGGTCCAGTCAAAGATAATCAGCAGCTTGTACAATGGTCTGGCGATCAGCGCATAGTTTAGTACAAACCGCCGATAGTATCCTGTATGGCCTAAGAAGCATTGAACTCCCTTGTAATTAATTGGGGGTGGAAGGTCAACAATAATCCTGACCTTAGAGAAGTCAGTGGCAATGCCGTTCTTCGACACCACGTGTCCTAAGATGCATCCGTGCTTTACCCAAAACTAGCACTTCAAGGGGTTCAAGGAGAGACGATATAAGCGACACCGTTCAAAGACTGCGCGTAATTTTTCTAAGTGTTCGATCCAGGTCGAATGGACACACACGTCGTCGACAAAGACTTCTAACTCCTTACGAAGCATGTCCTTAAAGATGGTGCACATGAGGCGTTGGAAAGTGGCAGGGGCGTTAGTCAACCCGAAGGGCATGACTATGTAAGCAAAGATGCCCCACTCAGTGAGACGAAGGCGGTCTTGTGCCTGTCCGCAGGATGCACTTGCACCTGGTTGTACCCTGAGAAGCCATCCACAAAATTGTAGGCTTCCTTGCCTACCACCCTCTCAAGCATGTGCTCCGTGTACGGCAATGGATAGTTGTCCCTCTTCGTAGCAACGTTCACCTTCTTGTAATTGACACACACTTGGATTTTTCCATTCTTTTTCATCACGATGACTATGGGTGATACCCAGTCTGTGTGCTCAATTTTGTAAATGAATCCTGCTCTCATCAGCTTTTCAAATTTCTCTTTGATAGCATGAGCATGTTTTGGATTCATAGGGTACGGTCGCTGTTTGACCGTTGTTGCGTCTGGCGTCATGGGTATGTTGTGAGTCACGACACCCGGATCTACCCCCTTAAGCTATTCCAAGGACCAGGCGAATACGTCTATGTACTCTCGCAAGAGAGCGACAAGACTCGTTTCTTCTTCCTCAGTCAAGTCATCGGCAATGAAGACTAGTTGGGGTGTTTCCCTTTCCTGGGCCAGATTCACCTCCTTGACCTTGGCTGGTCCCTCGATTGGTTTGTTGGTTTGTCCTTGACGTTCGGCACCTAACAGAACTACTACCCTATCCCCTTTTTTGAATTTCGTGAAGTGCTTGGGGAATTCCTGCGGTTTTCGTTGTTCTTCCGTTTGCATATCCCTGGGTGGTTTTACCTTTTCCTACCTTAACCGTCTGCGCCTCAGGTTGATGGGTAGGTCCCCCTTCGTGCGTCTAGTCGTGGACGGCCCAGGGATTTCTAGATCACTGTCCAAACTAACCTCTGACTCAGAGTCGAACTCCCCGTCTTCGCTAGAAGAGGTAGTCTCCCTTGGTGGGCATAGTTCAGATGGTAATCCTGTCCTAAGGACTGGTGTTGGGCTAAGTCTGCTTGTTCAAGGTCTATGTCTCCTACGTGTTCCAACCACGCGCGGTCACATTCCATGTGCATGACCCCTCGCTCTATCCTAAAGGTATTTCTTTTCTGCGGCTTGGAGTCTGCCCGTATTTGCTCTATTTCTTGTCCTTCAATGTCGTATTCTACGGTATCTACTTCACCCTTCGTTCCATCACTGAAGGATTGGCAGTCTTCGTATTCGTCGTTAGAATCCCCTTTATCAGACTGCTCATCATCTCCTAGGGCTTGGTACATCTCGTGTCGTTGGTCAGGAACTAGGACCCATTTATACATGAGGTTTAAATCATGCACCCTGGTCCATTGCCACTTGGATTCCTCTAAGAGATCCTGGATTGGTTTGAAGTTTGCAGCTAGATTGCCAGCTACCTTGTCCGTTAAGTATTCCAGTAGCCCGTAGAGTTCCCTTTTGTTGGATGGTACTTGGAAAGTGATAGGCTTAGGCCTTCCATGGAGGCTTCTCGCCATCATGCAGACTGGTATAGAGAGTGCTTTATTAGACTTGCCGATCGTTTTGATGGCTTGCTCATATGCCTCATGATCTGAGAATGGCAGGTTGATTGTAGCGAGAACGTGTATCCAATCCCGCTCATCCTCTAGGCATGGGATATACTTGGTCAAGGGCCCATAAGACTTCTTGACCTGAGTGTTCCCCTTGAGCATAGCAAAGATGGTGTCTAGGTCAACTGGTGAGGTCTTCCAAGTGTCCATCTCTATTCTTACGGCATCCGTTCTATTGCCAAGGAAGATCAAGCCATTACTCCAATCTTCGATGACTCTAGCATTGCGTATCCAGGGTCAGCCTAATAGGATATCGTAGTCCACTCCCTTCATGACTATAAAGTCAACAGAGAACTGGACACCTGCGATCTTCAGTGGCCAATTCTTAAGTACCCCGAATGGCTTCACTCTCATACCGTTTGCTAACGTGATATTAAACCTAGCAGTTTCGACAGGCAGGTTTCCCCAAGTCTGAAGCACTGCGTAGCTAAGCACACTAACCCCAGCTCCCATGTCTACGATCCCCTTTATTGTTATGTCATCTAGGGCTAAAACCGGCAAGACCGCATGCATCTCAAAACTTTCCCAGAAGGCATTGACTTGCAAGGATTTAGGTATAGAGTACAGCGTCAAACTCAGTATTTGTGTTTCTGCATCATGGTCTTAAGGGTCTGCCGTGACCTGCTCTCGTGATTCTTCGACCCACTGCTTAAGATCTTGCCATAGGGTAGGATGCTGCCTAAGCAGATCTCCCTGGCTAAGTGTTACAGGTGTAGTCACTAGCGTGGTCAGGAGATCATTGGCTACTCGTCCTTCCCCTAACCTAGATTGTCCGGGCCAATGGTCGCAACTAATCTGCGGCTCTGTAGCGTCAAGGCTTGGTCTTAGCGGCATTGCTTGTGGCGCAGTTGCTTTTGCCAACTTAGGTTGAGGAGATGATATTGGTGTGCTTACGCTGGAGAGATCATCGATCTCATCCTCTATGATGGGCTCAGCGTCCTTGAGATGCTCTTGAGCCTCCTTCACCCATTCCTTCACCTTTTCTATGGCCTCTAACTGTCGCTTCGGATACAGGTATTCCCCTACCTTAGCACTTCCCTTTTTGGCCGTCTTAGGGGCTGAAGTCTCTGCCTCTGCGTCTGAAACCTTCTTTCCAACAGGTAGAGTCGTAGCACTCTCGGTTTTTAGTGTGACTTTAGCTTCCTATCTCTTCTTTTTCCACCTGCGGATTTTCTTCCCTATCGAGGTTGCGTCAAGATTGCTAGGTCTTGGCAAAGAGATGCCGGCCTGCTTCATTTGGGCTCAGGTCATGACCCACAATGGGATAGATGTGGCCTCCCCATCGAGATTTTCGATACCAAACAGTCCCAATGGGACATATGGTACGTTGGCTGAGCTAGAGGATGGCTTTCGCTTTGGGCAATCTATAAAAAGATGAGTGATTCTACACTCTGCGCACCTTTGGTCAGCCTTGTCTCTGTTTTGCTGCTTTCTTTCAGGGCAGCATGATGAGACATGACCGAGGTGACCACTGGATCCTTCGTCTACCCTCCTAGGCCCCTACATCATCCCCTTCCTAACGCCATCACCGACATGGGTCGATAATCCATGAGGACCGCGTTGCCCTCTTTGTTGTGCGAGAAGTAAGGGTATATATAGGTCTCTTCCTCATTCGGCTCCTCCACATAGTGGACTGGAGCGTCGCTTGATGGATGGGTCACGTAAGGACCAAGCAGTCTAGGTATGCCTGTAGGGTTTATGTCCATTCTAAGGATGACTGGTTTCATATCGTTAGGCGCGGGAAGAGCCAATGGGGCTCCCCTTCCGAAGAATGGCTACGGCCTATTCGCTAGGTAAGGCTGGCCGTAGGGTTGCGAGTATGGAAGTCTTCTTGGTAATCTGCATTGTGCGACGTCATGGCCAAACCTACCGCAATTAGCACAAGGTCTTGACCTAGGGTCTTGACACTCGGCCAGTAAGTGGTTTCCACCACAGTACATGCATTGGACGTGCGGGTGCATTGGTCGTCTTAACATGTCTTGCAACTTGGCTAATTCCAACTTGACATCAGCCAAGCCTCGGTCTGTCTTGGTGGCCTTCCCCTTATCTTGGGATGATGGGATTGATCGCTCACTAGAGGCTGACGCTCTCTCTGAACCTCGCGGGTTGTTCTCCTCTACGTTCGAGCCCCTGGAGCTCTGCTCTTTCAGCTGATCATCGACTCTGATGGCTTCCTCAAACACTCTAGCCACCGCATCTCGCTGCAAGCTTGAATTGCCTGCCAAAGCCTTATATAACTCCTCGTCTCGAATTTCGCTGATGAATACAGTCAAAACTGCTCTTTCAGTCGGTCGCTCGCCCAGAGGGATTCTCTTGAAGAGACTCCTCACATGGGTTACGTAGTCGCGGATGTCCTCCTTCTCTTTCTGCTTGACGTTCATCAAGCGTACTAGTAGGTTATCAGAGTATCTGGACTCGGAAAATCTCTTCACGAAGAGATCCTTGAGGTCATTGAAGTTGGCTCGCTCTACAGCATCTAGGCTCGTATACCACGTCCTACCCTTGTTGCCTAAGCAAAGCCCAAACGCTTGCGAGCGTTGAGTTAGGTCGTTGAGGCCGTTGGCTTCACAGACTTGCTCAAACTGCTCAACAAAGCTGTATGGGTCATCATGGGGTTGGTACTTGTCGAGTTGCTTGGCAACGCTCAGTATTTTGGACTAGCTCTTTGAGCCTTGGTTCGCCCCTAGTCCTGCGAGCAGCGATGTCGCTAATGTCGCGGCACTTTGTTCTGCAGTCGTGTTATCTAGCAGTTGCTTCATGAGAAGCTCGCTCAACATCAAGTCCCCCTCTAGGGCTCTCTCATGATTTGTTCGGTTCCTACTTGCTAAGTTCAGCACTCGCTGCACCTCGTGCAACTCCGCACTTTGCCGTTGGCTTCTAGCCTACTAATCCTTATTGTATTCGATTATGCTTTGCAGGCTAGCTTTCTCTCCTCTTCTAGATATGAGATGATAGCATCTGCAGTCCTAGTACGGTGCTCATACCGGGCTTGTGCGTCATAACTGCTTACCAACTACTGCTGAATAGCATCTGGGAAAACGTTCAAATCGAGTTCCTCATTAGACTAGGGGTCTGAGCTTTCCTCTGCTTGTCGAGTTGTCTTGCTCCACCAAATTGTCGATCAGGTTCAGTAGACTTGTTAAATCCACGTTATTGGCGCCCCTTGCTTGGTCTTGATCTGCACTTTGATGATTTGTGTATATCTTGGGTCTTCTCCTATTGGTGGGTTCCTTGAGTGGTTTATCTGAGTGAGTTCCTTTGGTTATTGAATACAAACCTCAATTTATGATCACTCAGTGTGTGTGTCGTTTCTCGTGCACTTAAGCTTAATTAGGCTTTCAGCTTTCTTAAGTGTACTTCAAGTGCAGAAATTCAATGTGAGTGCAGCAAGAAATTCCTCAGCATCTCCCACGCTCTTGCTTGTTTTGGGCCTGATAGGCTTGTAGATCCATTTTCTGGCCGTTTTGTCAGGGTTTAGGATTTTCTCGTATGTTGTCTTGTTCGTTTCCGGTCAATCAGGTTTTACAGCTCAGCGGTTCACGTCTAAGTCCTTGGGTCTCACAACTGCCCACTTCTAGCTGCCAAGCGGCTGCGCACTACGAATTCTCCTATTACGTGTACCAGAATCAAGTTTTGAGCACCCGAAGGGTTTCGACAGTTTACGCTACTGCGTATTTGTCGGGTCAAGTCAAATTTCTAAAAAAATTGATAAAAAGTTACACTCGAACCAATTGGTCCGAATTGCAGGGTCCGAATAGGTCACTCGGACGGGCCGAGGGCCGAATTTCAAGGTTAGACTTGGACGGTTTTGATTCGGACAGCCAAATGGAAAATTCGGACAAGGTGACTCAGACAGGCCGAATGGCGAATTCGGACAAGGTGACTCGGACGGGCCAAATGGCACTTGGGCCGAGGACTGAATGTGGAAGGTGGCCAAGGGCCGAATTTGAGGCTCGGATGGGTCGTTCAGATGGGCTAAGGTCGAATGTGCCACGTGGCAAAAAGTTTTGACTAGGACGGGGGAACTCGGACGAGGGACCAAATGGGTTCACTCAGACGGTTTGGATTTGGACGGTTGAGGGCCGACTAGGGTTGGCCGAGTGGGCCGAGGGCCGATTCTGGGACTCCGCCCAAGAAAGGCCACTTGGACAGGCCGAATGCGGCGCGCATAACCCGTGCGAACACGATTTTGATCGATTCACCAGATGTAGGCCAGCACCACGACCATGCACTTCCAGATCCTATCTAGGAGAGTAGAGGGAGAGATTCATATACCTAAACAGACTGGTAAGTGCGTCAGTGATGCAATCAAATCAATACAGGCTGGAGCTCTCTCTCTCTCTCTCTCTCTCTCTCTCTCTCTCTCTCTCTCTCTCTTTCTCTCTCTCTCTCTCTGTGAAATGGCACGAATGAGCTCTCCCTTGGCCTCCTAGCTCTTATACCCCTTCCCAAGAGTGGCGTTGATGCCCCCAATTACTCACTTGCCGATCTTAGGCGTCACTAGCGAGCATTTTACCCATTTTGCACGATTTTTGCCCTGTTTCAAAATAGTAAACCCTACCCTTCTCCGGTTTGATTTCCTAATTCTAACCTACGCTAAATACAACAAAAATCGAAGGCAAAAAACTAAAATAGATTCTCCATGCTTTCCAATCATCAAACAACCAAAATATCCCAAAATACTTGTATTGAAGATAAAAAACACCCAAACTTCCAACCTATCTCAAGCTCCGTTTTGGGGATGAATCCCCTACTTCGATGCTCGATATGAGGCGCGCAAGTGCTCAAGCTTGAATCCGTTGGTCCCGACAATGAAACCAAAATGTGGGAGCTTTCGCTCAACCGCCAAGACCCATGGACCGCTTATTGCTTCAAGTGTTTCAAACGAGCTCTAATGGCTATCTCTCACCTAACCGACGCGCCGTCGATCCTACGAGTGTAGTGAGATTACCTTGACGCCAATGCGAGTAGCCTCCTCTCTTGCACACCTTGGTAGCTCCACGATTCTCAATGCTAGCTCAAGCATCCTCAATCCTCCTCCATCTCCAAGCTCCATCCTCCATAGTTGTGCGCACAAGAGAAGAGAAGAGAAAAGAAGAGAAAAAGAGAAGAGGAGATGGTGAAGAGCTTCATCCTCTTGATCCCTCACTCCCACACACTCACCGTCTCACACTCTCACACTCCCTTTCTCAAGAGCACACACAAGCAAGGAGGAGAGAAGAAGAGAAGAAGATGAAGACTCCTTTTGCCACACACCCAAAGAATGAGTTTCCATTCACTTTTTGAACTTTATATATAAACCCTAAAATCCCATGGGTGCCCATCCCCTTTTTTGCATTACCGGCCATTGTGGCAAGGTCATTTTCCCATTTCCCTCTTCTATCCTTATGCCTCTAGCCTATGCCCATCTAATATTTTACAATTGGCACAGGAGGGAGCCTGGCGCTCTTTTACAAGAGTTTTCCAAGTTTTTTGAGGCGCCTTTCATTTAAAATTATGCCTTTGGTCTCGGCTTAGCCTTTAGAGGTCGCCTGCGTGTCTTTGCTCTTCTTCCACGCTTTTTCCACTTTTTCCTTCACTTTTTGTCTTTTTTCGCCATCTCGACTTGGGGTTAACATTAAGCTCCTGGAACTCCGCTCCTTCATCTTATCATCGACTCTGATGGCTTCCTCAAACACTCTAGCTAGCACGTCTCGCTGCAAGCTCGAATTGCCTACCAAAGCCTTATATAACTTCTCGTTTCAAATTCCGCTGATGAATACAGTTGAAACTGCTCTTTCAGTCGGTCGCTCGCCCATAGGGATTCTCTTGAAGAGACTACTCATGTGGGTTATATAGTCGCGAATGTCCTCCTTCTCTTTCTACTTGACGTTCATCAAGTGTTCTAGCAGATTGTCGAAGTATCCAGGCTCGACAAATCTCTTAATGAAGAGATCCTTGAGGCCACTGAAATTGGCTCGTTCTGCGGCATCTAGGCTTGTATACCAAGTCCTTCCCTTGTCACATAAGCAGAGCCCGAATGCTTGAGAGTGTTGAGTCAGGTCGTTGAGGCCGTTGGCTTCGCGAACTTGCTCAAACTGCTCTACAAAGCTGTATGGATCGTCGTCATGAGGTTGGTATTTATCGAGTTACTTGGCAACGATAGGGATTTTAGACTGGCTCTTTGAGCCTTGGTTCGCTCCTAATCTTGCGAGTAGAGATGTTACTAGTGACGCAACACTTTGCTCTGCTGCCATGTTATTTAGCAGCCACTTCATGAGAAGCTCGCTCAACGTCAAGTCTCCTTCTAGGGATCTCTCGTGATCTGTTCGGTTTCTTCCTGCTAAGTTCAGCACTCGCTGTACCTCACGCAACTCCGTGCTTTGCCTTTGGCTCCTAGCCTGCTGGTCCCTATTGTATTCGACTATGCTTTGCAAAGCCTTGCGGGCTAGTTCCCTCTCTTCTTCTAGGTCTGCGATGATAGCATCTACCATCCTACCGCGGTGCTCGTACCGGGCGAGTGTATCGTAGCCGCTGACCAGCTCTACTAAATAGCCTTCAGGAAGACGTTTAAGTTGAGTTCCTCATTAGACCTATGGTCTGAGCCTTCTTCTACCATAGTTGCGTTGTCGTGCTCCACCAAGCTGTCGATCAGGTTGAGTAGATTTGTCAAATCCATGTCGTTGATGCCACTTGCTTGGTCCTACTTCGTACATTGATGGTTTGTCTACGTCTTTGGTCCTCTCCTACTGGTGGGTTCCTTGAGTGGTTTATCTGATTGAGTTCCTTCAGTTATTGAATACAATCCTCAATTTATGGTCACTCAGCATGCGTGTCACTCCTTGTGCACTTGTGCTCAACTAGGCTTTCAATTTCTTTAAGTGGATTCAAGTGCAAAAATTCAAGGTGAGTGCAGCAAACAATCTCGAAGCGTCTTATGCACTCCCTCTTTGTTTTGGGCCTGATAGACTTGTTGGTTAATTTTTTGGCTGCCTTGACAGGGTTCAGGGTCTTTCTAGTATGTCGCCTCGTTTGTTCCTGGCCAATCAGGTTTTAACTGCTCAGCGCTTTTCGCCTAGGTCTCTGGGTCTCGCTGCTGCCTACTTCAAGCTACCAAGCGGCTACTCCCTACGATTCCACCTATTCCATGTGCCAGAATTAAGTTCTGAGCATCAGGACTTTCTACAGTTTGCGCTGCTGAGCTTGGGTCAGGTCAAATTTCTGAGAATTTGATAAAAGTTTTCACTCGGCCTAGTTAGTTTGAATTACAAGGTCTGAGTGGGTCACTCAGACGGGTCGAGGGCCGAATTGAGGACTCGGACAGGGTAGACTCAAACGGGCCGAGACGCAAACTCAGACGAAGTCACTTGAACAGGTTGACTCGGACAAACCGAGTGGTCAATTCGAACTAGGTCACACGGAGCCGAGGCACTTAGACCGAGGGCCGAGTATGATACGTGGCCGAGGGCCGAATTGATCGATGGTCCGAATGGTCGACTCGGACGGGCCGAGTAGGTCTAGGCTGAGGGCCAATTAGGGTTTCGGGCCGAGGGCCGATTTCGGGACTCGGCCCAAAAGCGACCGCTTGGATGGGCCGAACGCGGCGCAATGTCGACAGCGAGAGCTCGATTTCACTCGGTTCTTGCGATTTAATCAATCGTGGCAAGCATAAATCTCCAGATCCTATCTAGGGGGATAGGGAAAGGGAATCGTATACCTGAATAGAGCGGTAGGCTCTCGTCAATGGTGCAATCGGATCGAATCATGCGATGGCTCTCTCTCTCTCTCTCTCTCTCTCTCTCTCTCTCTCTCTCTCTCTCTCTCTCTCACTGAAATGGTCATAAATGAGCTCTACCTTGGTCTCTTGGCTCTTATGCCCCTTCTTGGGTATAGTGTTGGTGCCCCCAATCACTCACTTGCCGATCTTAGGCCTCACAAGAGAGCTTTTTACCAAGTTTTGCACGATTTTTGCCATGTTTTGCCCTGCTTTGCAACAGTAAACCCTACCCTTCTCCAGTGCGATTTCCTAATCCTAACCTACTCTAAATGCAACAAGAATCGGAAGCAAAAAACTGAAATAATTTCTCCATGTTTTTCAATCATCCAACAAACAAAATATCCCAAAATACTTGTTTTGAAGATCAAAAACACCCAAACTTCCTACCTATCTCAAGCTCCATTTCGGGGATGAATCCCTTACTTCGATGCTCGATATGAGGCGCACAAGTGCTCAAGCTTGAATCCGTTGGTCTCGACAACGGAACCAAAATGTGGGAGCCTTCGCTCAACCGCCAAGACCCACGGACCGCTTATTGCTTCAAGCATTTCAAGCGAGCTCTAATGGCTATCTCTCACCTAGCCGACACGTCGTCGATCCTATGAGTGTAGTAAGCTTACCTTGATGCTGATATGAGTTGCCTCCTCTCTTAGACACCTCGGTAGCTCCACAATCCTAGATGCGAGCTCAAGGATCCTCAATCCTCCTCCATCTCCAAGATCCATCCTCCATAGCCGTGCGCGCAAGAAAAGAGAAGAGAAGAGAAGAAGAGAAGAGGAGATGGTGAAGAGCTTCATCCTCTTGATCCCTCACTCTCACTCACTCACTCCCTCACACTCTCACACTCCCTCTCTCAAGAGCATACACAAGTAAGAAGATGAGGAGAAGAGAGGAAGAAGAGAGCTCTTGTTAGCCACACACCAAAAGAATGAGCTCTCATTCACTTTTTGAACTTTATATCTACAAACCCTAAAGTCCCATGGGCACCCATTCCTTTTTTACATGACCGGCCCTTGTGGCAAGGTCTTTTTTCCATTTCCCTCTTCTAGCCTTATGCCTCTAGCCTACACCCGTCTAGTATTTTACAATTGGCACAGGAGGAAGCCTGGCGCTCTTTTACAAGAGTTTTCCGAGTTTTTTGAGGTGCCCTTCATTTAAAACTGCGCTTTTTGCCTCGGCTTAGCTTTGGAGGTCACCTGCGTGTCTTTGCTCTTTTTCTATGTTTTTTGTGCTTTTTCCTTCCTTTTTTCGCCATCTCGACTTTGGGGTTAACAGTTACTTTTTGATGCTCCATGTAACAGTTACACTACCAAGAGAAAACATAAATCCATTTGTAGATCTTCTGTCTAACATACTACCATCACAATTTACATTTGTGTATCCAAACACTTGTTACAGCATCCTTACTTGCCTCATTAAAAAATCCATAATGTAAAGTGGACTTCACTTACCTCCATATGCACCTAACTGCATCCAAATGAGGCTTTATGGGCATCTACATAAACTAACTAATAAGGCTTACAACATAGCTCAAGTTTAATTGTGTGGTAGTCATGTAAATTAGACTCTCTACTATCCTCTTAAACATAGTAGGGTCTTCTATCTCATCCTCAACGTCAACACTCAACTTCACATTTTGCTCCAATGGTACTGAAGGAGGCTTACATGCTGTCATATCATACTTGGATAACATATCCAAGCCATACTACTTTTGGGATAGCCATATACCATCATCATCACTAATCTCAATACCAAGAAAGCATCTTAGCTTACCCAAATCCTTCATCTTAAACTTCTTCTTCGAAAGGTCCTTAACTTCAACAATCCCATTGTCATTGTCACCTGTAATAATCAAGTCATCCACATAGATAACTATGATGACCAAACTTGCATCTCCTTTCTCACATAAAGTGAGTGATCAGCATCAAAAATTTAAAAGCTAATATTGACAAGATACTCTCCGATCTTATCAGGCCATGCTCTAGGTGCTTGCTTCAACCCATAGAGTGCCTTCTTTAACCTGCACACATATGTGGGATGATCTAAATCCTCATAACCTACTAGCTATTCTATATACATCTCTTTTTGCAATTCACAATGGAAGAATGTATACTTAACATCCATTTGCTGCAAACTCTAATCTTTGGTTGTTTGCTAAGGGAGTCATACATCTAACTATTACCATCCTAGCAATTGGACTAAATATCTCTTCATAATCTGTGACATATGTTTGAGCATAGCCTTTTGCAACTAGTTTAGCCTTATACTTGCTAATCGAACCATATGCATTGTGCTAGATTTTGTAAACCCACTTAAAGCCAATAGCTTTCTTGCCCTTAGGCAAGGGTACCAAATACCAAGTCTTATTGACTTCTAATGCAACCATCTCCTCATCCATTGCTACATTCTAATGAATATGACCAAGAACATCCTCAAAATAAGTGGGCTCAATATCCTCAATTACCTTTACTATATAAGTATAATGGTGAGCTACATAACCTTCAAAATCAAATCTTTTAATAGGGTATCTAACCTTGCTAGACATGCATACCATTGGATCACTCAATGGAGCCTTTACACTACTATGTGCTCTTTGTACACCTGCTGGTGTCTTGACTAAGGGAATACTAAGCTTATTATCCAAACTCTTTGAATCACTAGAATCTCCATCAAATCTCAAATGACTAGTAGATGCATCATTACCATATCTAACACTTTCTTCTTTAATTTATCTTTACTTACAACACTTGTAGATCCATCTAAAGATATGGGGCTACTCTTTAGTCTCCTAGTACAAGGGGTGGCTACTATAGGTGTAGTACCAGATGATGTTTTTGTTCCACTAAGGCTTCATGATTCTTGCTTTTCTTTCTGCATATAGCTATCATTATCGTTATCATTATCTAATACATCACTAGTAGATGTATACTAACTGTTCATCTCATAAAATATAATATCCCACTTATGACAATTTTATAACAATGATATCCTTTCTTCTCTAAAGAGTATCCAATAAAAATATTTTTGCAGCCTTCGGATCAAGCTTCTTTCACAGCTCATCTGGCACATGAATATATGCAATACATCCAGATGAGCCTGATGAGCCTAATGTGTATAGGCAAGAACCCATAGAGTGCAAGACATCAGGCTTCTTGCCTATAAAGCATTCTTCAAGGGTCATCTCATGAACTCCAACTGTGGGAGTTCTATTCATAATATAGACAACAGTATAAATAGCTTCAGATCAAAAATATTTTGGCATATTCTTTTCAGCCATGAATGTCCATGCAGCTTCTGTAATATGCCTATTTTTATTTTGTTGATCCCATTTTGCTGTGGGATATACCTATAAGTAAACTGTTTTCTTATCCCATGAGACCTCAAGAAGCCATTGAACTCATTAGAGAGGTATTCTCCCTCTCCATCTGATCTCAAGCACTTAACTTTCAATCCCATTTCTGTTTCAATAATTATCTCGAAAGATTTGAAGTATACCCATAGCTTCATTGAACAATCATCAATAAAAGTGACAAAGTATTTGCTGCCACCAAGAGATACATTCTGTGTAGACCCCCTAATATCTATATGCATAACATAAATTATATTTCTACTCACACCTCTGTCACGTGAAAAGGTTTATCTTGCTTGATTACTAAACTAGCATGATTCACATACTTTATGAAATTCTACAACTCTAAAAGTAGACAACCCTGTAACCAATCCTTTTGACTACATTAATTTAAGCTATATTTCAATGTCTATAACCACTCCTTTTTCTTTAGTGTACATAGTAGCATTCATTGTAAGAATTCCAGTATCTAAAGTGAACATGTGGCCAACTCTACTTTCTTTTTGTGACCAACTTGTACTTATCATTAAAGTCTTCTACAAAACAGCCTTTTGTATTAAATTGAACCTACAATCCTTACTCTACCATTTGGCCAACAGATACTTAATTCGTTGTGATTGATAGCACATATAATACATCTATTAGACTCTTTGTCTAGCCATCATACAAGGACAATGTAACTTTTTCTATGTGTGAAATTGGGTGGCATGAATCATCACACATATGAACATCACTCGGATGTTATAAGTCTTGCATATCTCCGAATCATTCAACATGACTGGTCATATGATAAGATGCACTTAGATCAACATACCATACATCATCATGTGTCCCCCTTCTTGTAACAGCATTCATCATATGTTGCATAACAAACATATGCTTATTTTTATCTTCATTCTCTCATGAAGATTATGCATAGTTACCTTGCTGCAATTTACCACTGTAGATATCATTCTTCTTAACATAACAATAGACTATAACGTGGCATGTTTTACCACAATAATGACAAACAATAGCAGAATTTTCAGAATCTCTATTTTTCCATCCACCTCTTTCTCTAGAGCTCCCCTTGCCTCTAAAGTTTCCACAACCTCCTAAAACTTGCATTTCACCAAATTGTTGATTTAACCTGTTTTGTTGATTATCACCAGCATGTCCCATACCACAGCATCTCAAAGAGAATCCGTCATGTTTCCTTCTTGAACTTAAGTAAAATGCTTGGAATTATTCACTATTTCTTTCAGATGAGTCACCTTGCATATTGATCTCTCCGATAATCATGAGAGAGACCAACTCATCAAAATCTAGAAATGGCTTCGGTACATATACAAAAGTGACAAATGATTTTAAGTATTCTCAGTATTAAGTCTATCCAAAGTAGAAAAAACCAAATCATCATCATCATCATCATCATCATCATCATTACATCAATCGCTATTAAAGCATCTGCAATGCTCCTCACCTTCAAAACATACTCATTAACAAACATTTTCTCTTTCTTCAAGGTATTCAACTCTTGCTTGAGTTGAATCTTTTGTGCCTTTGTATTTACTAAAAATATGTTCTCAAAAATTGTCTAAGCTACATGTGAAGTTTTTTCATTCCTAATATGTCTCAATATAGTATTATCAATGACTACAGATAGCCAACATATCACCTTTTTGTCTTTTTCATTCCACTCTTTCTAGGCCTTTAATTCATCTACAGTCGTCGCAGGGATACTCAGCTCTGGTTTATTTTCTTCGCCTGAAACAAACTACCCTTTCCAATGAGAAAGTTTGTAGCATAGAAATTCCATGAAGGGTAGTTATTCTTGTCTAGCTTCTCAATGATGGGATTTTCACTATTCTCTAACATTATCACAAAGATGATATAAAGCAACAAGCAAGTTTTGTACAACCTTTCACAAGTGTCAACAATACACCAAGCAACCTTTTTCACCGATTGCTCAAAGTTATATGTAGTTTGCAACCTATTTGCATATAAAACTTATGTTTACTTCATGGCAAACACCTCAAAAACTATAGATTCAAAATCTACAACTTGTACACCCACTTTCGATCAATACAATCAAAATCGTAGTAAATCTTGAAACTATTGTCCGTAACCTTGCGATTCTAAAAAAAGGCCCGAAACGACCTCAGATATCCAAATAAATAACGGACAAGTCCTTAAGGGCTAATGTATAGACTATACAATGCTCTGCTTGCACACCAAATCTCATAACAATATGAGATTTTCAATCTGCCATTGCTTTCAGTGCCTCCACAGGCACTATCCAAGAGAAAGAGTGAAATAATGGGAGAGCTTCTTATTGATTTATTGCTTGCTCAAATCCTTATTTCTTCTCCTTCACTTCAACCTTCAAAACCAGCCTCTCTCAGTGGCACCACTTTGATACCATGTCAAGAATCACATGGTGGGGAGACTTGCTTAAGCTGTTGTGCCAAACACATACCATACACATAAAAGGAAGCTCACTCAAGAACATAAAAAGAGAGATGAATGCCAAAACATTTTCTTATTGGTTTTTGCTTCTTCTTTCACACACAATACAATGTACACAAAGTATAGATAACATTCAATATAAAGAAAAGTGACCTACTAAGTTAAAATGTGCATAATTGACTATACTAATTGATTGACACTATAACTATGCCAACTCTAGGTAGGTGTAATAAACTAAATATAATAAGTCATAAGTTAGTGGCCATGTGAGAATCATAATGACAACTAGCGTGCTAAGTGTAGATGTGTAGACCCATCTGGTCAAGTTGTCCATCATCGAAGTAAAAATAAAACAATAGAATGCAAAGATCAAGGTTGAGGGTGTGATATAGGACTTGCATAGGGTTGAGGAGACTTAACAATCAAATACTTTTGTGACTCTTGACTTCAAGGGGAGATAAAATATGTGCAAGACCAAGTGACCCAACAATGCCTCCTTGATTTCGATAGCATTGTTCCAAAGTATCCCTTAGGAGGACAATGTTGAATTGGAAAACAAGGTAGTAATGGCAAAGGTAAGACAGATCACATCTAAATGCCTTCTTGAATGCACACACAATTTTTATATTCTCAACTTTAGTATTTTGTGCAATGGCACTTCTATCTTGAATTATATAGCATACAATAAATAGACTATGTGATATATTTATGACCTAAACCACCAAGAAGACAAACTATGCTACATAGCATAAATCAAATAGACAATGCCCTATATATCATAAAGTACATAGAATGTGTGGTTGTTATTCATGATAGAGTACACAAAACAAAGAGACTATGCCATACAACATAAAGTATATAGAGGACTTTCTCTCTATAGAGGGTATGGAATAACAACTCTTTAATCAATTGTTGTCTTTAATCAATTGTTGACACAATGTAGGCTACTACCAAAAAGGATTCATTGTGTGCTTCACAATCACAAAGTAGCATCACAAGAGTTTGGGGTCATAGGAACCCCCCCCCCCCCCCCCCCCCCCCCCCCCCCCCCCCCCCCTCTCTCCCACTCTATAGAGGGGATGGAATGACGATTCTATTATCAATTGTTGACACAATGCAAGGCTACTACCAAAAAGGATCCAAGCTACTAAACAAGAGGGTCAAAATAAATGGTTAGATTTTGCAACAAAACAAAATGGAAATGCAATGATCATGCGAATGGAAAAAACCTTTAAGGCAACAAGCAAGAAAAAGTGGAAATTGATGGTGCAAATAAAGTGAAACTAAAGCATTTAAGTCTAAGAAAAACCCCATTTACATTCTCAAAGAAACCTTTCTAGAGTATAGCTAGCATTCATTGCGTGCTTCACAATCACAAAGTAGCATCACAAGAGTTGGGGATCATAGAAATGCCCCCCCCCCAGAGGGGATGGAATGATAACTCTATAATCAATTGTTGGCACACTGCAAGGCTACTACCAAAAAGGATCCAACCTACTAAACAAGAGGTTCAAAAGCAATGGTTACATTTTGCAGCAAAACAAATGGAAATGCAATGATCATGCAAATGAAAAGAATCTTCAAGGCAACAAGTAAGCAAAAGTGGAAATCAATGGTGCAAATAAAATTGAACTAAAGCACTCACAAGTCTAAGAAAAAAACCCATTTACAATCTCAAACAAGCCCTTCTAGAATATAGCTAGCATTCATTGAGTGCTTCACAATTGCAAGTAGCATCACAAGATTTTGGGATCGTAGGAACCCCTCCTTACTACTAAAAAGGATCCAAGCTGCTAAACAAGAGGTTCAAAAGCAATGGTTACCTTTTGCAACAAAACAAAGTAGAAATGCAATGATATTGCAAATGAAAAAAACCTTCAAGGCAACAAGCAACCAAAAGTGGAAATTGATTGTGCAAATAAAGTTGAACTAAAGCACTCACAAGTCTAAGGAAAAACCCCATTCACATTCCAAAGAAGCCCTTCTAGAATATAGCTAGCATTCATTGCCTGCTTCACGGTCGCAAAGTAGAATCACGAGAGAGAGAGAGAGAGAGAGAGAGAGAGAGAGAGAGAGAGAGAGATATATATATATATATATATATATATATATATATATATATATATATATATATATATATATATATATATAAGAAAGGAAGAGAGAATTTCAAATTCAAATGTGGTAGGTTTGAGAAATCCTATAGGCTTGGGGGACACTCTAGAGTTCATGGACATCCCTTAGCCATGGCCAAAAATTATATAGCATAAAATAGATATAGATATATAACTATATGAATATATATGTTATATGAGTATAAAGAGCTTTCATATCTCTTGGGATCACCACACAACTAGTCTTACTTATGTTGTAGATTCAGAAAGCCCTGAACCTTCAAAGGGCTTCTTGAACCTACCCCCTTTTCCAAACCTCCATTTTTCAATTAAAACCCTCTCCCCTCCCCTCTCTAACCATGTAATCTCTACTTTTCTCTTTCCCTTCCCCTTTTTAATTAAAAGCCCCTTCCCCCCTCCTCTCTCTCATTGTACGACCTAGACTCTCTCTCTCTCTCTCTAAAATTTAAACCCCTCCCCTCTCTCTCACATATAATCTCTCTCTTTCTTTTCCCCTTCCCTTTTTAATTAAATTCCTCTCCCCTCTCTCTCTCATGCGTAGGACCTAGGTTCTCTCTCTCTCTCTCTCAGTAAACTTTCTTTTGATTAAATATTTTTAAAAGATTTTTTAATTTAAATTTTTTCGAGCATAGTTTTTCACATACTTTGAGAGCAAGATAGAAGAAGAATGAGAGAGACACAAAGAGAGAGAGTGAGAGAGAGAGAGAAGAAGGATTAAAAAAGAAGAAATAGAAAAAGACGTAGGGGGAAATAGGAAAGAGAATAGTTTTTTTTAATTAAAGATTTTTCGTCCTCCCCCTCTCTCTTCTGTGTTAGATTAAACTTTTTAATTTAAACTTTCCATTTAATTAATTTTTAAAAAATAATTTAAAGTTTTTTAAACAACTTTTCACACATTCTGAAAGGGAGAGAAGAAGAAGAATGATTTTTTTTTAAAGAAAGAAAAAGACAGAGAGGGGGGAAAAGAGAAAAGATATCTTTTTTAAATTAACCTTTTTTTATATAGTTTTTGACTTAGAGAGAGAAAGAGTAGAAATATGTAATCTGAAAGAGAGAGAGAGAGAGAGAGAGAGAGAGAGAGAGAGAGAGAGCAAAAATATGTAATCTGAAAGAGAGAAAATAGGGAGAGAGAAAAAGGAAAAGAGAAAATAGAGAAATAGAGAAAGAAAAAGAAAAAGAAGGCAAGAGAGAGAGAGAGAGAGAGCAAAAAAGAAAGAAGAGAGAGAGGGAGGAGTTGAGAGAAATTTATAGAGGAAATATTAAATTTAAGAGAGAGCAAGAGGAAAAGAAAAAAAGAAAAGAGAGGAGAGAGGGGGAGAAGAAAAGAGGGAAGAGAGACAGAGAGAAGAAAAGGAGAGAGAGAAAGAAGAATCATACTACTATATTATTTTGGTTGTAGGTTTGGAAAGCCCCAAACCTCCAAAGGGCTTCCCGAACCTACCCCTTTTTCCATACCTCCCTTTTTCAATTAAGACCCCTCCCCTCTGCTCCCCTCTCTCTCATGTGGAATCTTTGCTTTTCTCTTCTTCTTCCCCTTTTTAATTAAAAGCCCCCGCCGCCCCCCCCCCCCCCCACGGATCATTCTCTCTCTCATTATAGGGCCTAGGCAAGATCTCTCTCTCTCTCTCTCTCTCTCTCTCTCTCTCTCTCTCTCTCTCTCAAATTAAAACCCCCTTCCCTCTCTCTCACGTATAATCTCTCTTTCTTTTCCCCCTCTCCTTTTTAATTTTCTCCCCCTTCTCTCTCTTATGTGTAGGGCTAGGTTCTCTCTCTCTCTCTCTCTCTCTCTCTCTCAATTAAATTTAACTTTTTAATTTAATTTTTTAAAAAATAATTTAAAGTTTTTCGAATGGTTTTTCACACTTTGAAAGGGAGAGAAAAAGTAGATAGATAGATGGATAGAGGGAGAGAGAGGGAGAGGGAGAGAATGATTTTTTTAAATTAAGAAAAAATCAAAGGGAGGAAAAAGGAAAGAGAATAGTTTTTTTAAATTAAACATTTTTCTTCCTCTCTCTCTCTCTCTACTTTAATTAAATCAAACTTCTTTTTAAATCAATAGTTTATCCCTCTCTCTCCTGCAATTAGATTGAACTTTTTAATTTAAACTCTCTTTTTAGCTAAATATTTTAAAATATTTTTTTAATTTAAAATGTTTTAGAGTCTTTCACACATTTTGAGGGAGAGTTAGGATGATAAAAAAGAAATAGAAATAGAAAAGAGATGTCTTTTTTAAATTAACCTTTTTTTATATAGTTTTTGGCATAAAGAAAGAGGAAATATATACTTTGAAAGAGAGAAAATAAGGGGAGAGAAAGGGAAAGAGAGAAATAGAGAAGAAAAAATATAAAGAAAAAAGAACTATAAAAAAACTTGAAAGAGCACAAGAAAAATAAAAAAAGATAAACTGAGAAAAAAATGCAAAGAGAGCAAAAAAGAAAAAAGAGGAGACAGAGGGGGGAACATAGAGAATTATGGAGAAAACATAAAATTTAAGAGAGAAAAAAGAAAGAGGGGAGGGAGAGAGAAAAAAAGCGAGAAGAAAAGGAGAGAAACTGAACACATAAAATTATAGAATATATAATTTAGAAAAAATAGAAAAAAAATTAAAGAGAATAAAGAGAAAAAAAGAAAAAGAGAAGAGGGAAAGAAGAAAAGCAAAGAGAGAGAGAGAGAAGAAGAAAAAGAAAAAAGAGGAATAAATATAAAAAAAATAGGAAAGAGAAAAGGCTTTTAAATTTAATTATATTTTGAGAGAATAAAATTTAAAAGAGAGGGAGAGAAGAAAAAAAAAAATTTAGGAGAAAGTGGAGGAGAAAAAAAGAGGGTAGAGAGAGAGAACATGAACATAAATAAAAATTGTATATTAAAAAAAGATAAATTTACATACTTTAAGAGAGATTGAGAGGGGAGACGTGAAGAGAGAGAGAGAGAGAGAGAGAGAGGGAACATTGAGAGAACTATAGAGAAAATATAAAATTTAAAAAAAAAAGAGGAAAAAAAAATCTAAACAAAGAGAATAATAGAGAAAATATAAAATTTTAAAATTTTAAAAAGAGAATGAAGAGAATAAAAAAGGAAAAGAGAGGAGGGGGGGAGAATAAAAGGGGATGAGTGAAGTTGTCATACTATCGCACAATATCTTCACTTGCCGCTTTGAGGCAACGAAGTTGATATGAAGCAACCTAGCATTTCATGCGTACGGAACCCTAGTAGCTAAAATGAAACAAGCCCGATCAAAAGCCTCATACATCTAAATTAGAAGGTTGAATACTAAGGACTATTTGAGCTATAAATATGAGGTCATGTCCCTCAAATGCCCACCCTCTCAATCACTCACTTATGCTCCCAAGTGCCAAACATTGCAACCCCAAGGAGAAGCCATGATCTGGACATTGTAGATCAAACAATTATGAGATGCACTATGTGGACTTCGTAATTGGGTAAAGTGGGATGGGGTTAATGAAGGTATGCTAATGTATCCCAAGCACTTTGCATCAAGTGGCAACCCAATGGGTTGGAGGGGACCAACAAGCAAGTTCACCCTTACACTAACATACCAAATGTTTGTCACGTTGGATCACCCACACCCCATTGTCATCTATCCATTATTTCACTTGCACACAAAACATGTAGACAAAGCCTTGAAAGAAGCTAGTACCTATTTGATGTAAGATAGATCCCTCAAATCCTCTCATGTACTAGTGTTACTTTGTTAACTTCATTATGCCATGTTCTCTTTTAATGTTTACTCTAATTCACTTTGCACTAATTTGCCACTTAATAACACCCCTCTTGTAAAAATACGGTGGTAACTTCTCGTGTTGATTAGTTGACAGTGAAAACAACACATGCCCACCATTCCTACACTTGTCATCAAATATTATGAATACGTGTGAACAATACATGCAAATTTCTACACTTGTCATCAAATATTATGAATACGTGGGCCAACACTTCGTACAAAAAAATTTGGTCGCTAAGATCATTAAATGGCACTAGCAGGTGAATTTCTCAAATGACCTTTCAAAGCGCATTTGAGCTGAGCGGGCTATTCACAATCCAGATGATTTTCTCATTTACTTTTCTGCTGTGGCAAAGACATGATTAGATTATGGCACTTCTCAAATGAAAATTTCAAACGTAGTATCTGATTGGTTTGCTCAATTACTTCGGCTGTACAGTCCAGAAGTGAGCACTGTATCATCATATAGCAGCGTTGCATTCAAACATTCAGTTCATGATGGTCCAAGGAAATCTTCCAGTCTGCATCAAGTAATTTCATTTTGCTAAAGCCACTTTCAAGGTTCTTTCGCATTACCAGTGCAGCACGGAGCCTCCAATTGCATTTTCCCACAAACAGCATTGGCAGTAGAGAAGCCACCTGAGAAAATTATTTGCCCTGAGGATTAACGACATGTTGATTGGCTCTATTTCCTGGTGGAAACAGGTAATACCTGGTAAGCCAATTTTCATTTTCTATTCCGCCATCAACTGCTATGTACGATGCCAAGAACCTCAGAACCCCATTACTGCTTAGCGTCGGACAGAAAAGACTGCAAACATGTTTGGCTAGCCATAATAGTTGTACAGATGAAATGCACTTGATTGGCTAGCCTTTTGAGTTTTACAAATGAATATGAACTTGTTTGGAAAAATGGAGCTCCATGGATCCTCTTGTGAGGAATGCATTATCTATAGTACAACTCACCCAAGATGTTGTCTGGGTTCCCAATCAGCCCCACAGACAGACATCTGTCAAATCAGTATCTTATATGTACATCCAACCTCCTACCCCATAAAAAGACCCTTGCCTTCACAACTTCACATTTTGTGCAATTGGAAGCTGACACTGCATCAATGCCATCTCTTATAGCCATCCTCACGTAGCACTCCTACATTGACAGGAAATGAATCGAATGCCATTGACTGACAGGAACAAATTGTCACCAAAAGCGACCTCTCCATGGCAAGTTATCCTGTCAGATTCCATCGTCTGACATATTCAAATGGGTATGGAAACAGAAGAGATATCCGTCTGCTGCTGTAGATTAATATCATCAGTTCAAAAACTTGAACTTCGGAAGTCTTTTGAAAGCAACTTCTCTTCCCGGTCAGCTTCTGCCTGCCTGCGGTGTTTTTCATGGAGGCGGGTGTACAAGCCCACTACTGCTTCTGGATCCAATCTGTACAAATTCATCTTCCGTTGCGCTTGGCACTTCACTTTGTAAGCAACCATGATATGACCAAGAGCCAAAACCATGGAACAGAGGAGGAGAGAGAGGATTCCCCACGTGCGTTTCATATGCAGGGCCCCTATAGAGTGGGATAGGGCATGGTCATGGAATACACAAGCTTTTACAACAAGCACGATGGCAGAGAGCAGTCCACAAATGGAAGCAGTACCCAAGTAAGGTCCATAGGTCAGGCTTGGTATCCCACATATTGAATACACACCTGCATGAACAACAAAAGAATTCATCAGAGACCGAACTCAAAGATAACAGGAAGCAATGCACAAAGTGAGTGAATAGAAGACCGTAATACTTACAGAAAATGGCCAATGATCTGACAATAGATAAAAGAGGAATATCGACGAGAGAAGATTGGAAACTATAAGTGGACCAGTCATAGTTAAGCCTGAAGCATGAACTGCAGCATGCGAATGTCGAAAGTAATAAGCACGGAGCTATGACATCTATCACAGACACCAGAAGGGGAGCTGATGACAGCAGCAATGATGCTATTAATATCAGCATGAAAAACACAGTCCTGAAAGCTCTCCTGATAGCCTCTGCACCCGTGCTTCCTCTGCCGGACCCCATTTGCTAAGCCTGTACTGTTGTTAGCTCCTAAGCACAAGGCAGTGTGCTGCAAGGCTGAGAATCTTCAAATGTAAATCCCTGCAAGCCTGTGTAATTGCTAAACCCCTCTGCTCTTGAAGGTAAATAGTCTAATCCTGCACACGAAACATTGCAAATTCTTCCTTGTGATCTGTCTGTAGTATTCCTTGAATGCACCGGATCAGGATTACAATTATGAAGCTCCTGCAAATAGAAGGGGTAACATCAAGTAAGACAACCAATATCGGAAAATTCTGCTCTCAAATTCTTGAAACTGTGGCAGAAATCAGACTGGATACAAAGGAAGGTTTTAGGAAAAAGAAGAGCTACAATTCGTAGCCTAGCTTGCACAGTTTTCTAGTAAGAAATGCACACAACATAAGAAGTTCCATTAGATCGTCGAGAGAGAGTCCTGGATTTAGATAGGAAAACATATCAACTTCAAGAGAGAGGAAACCTTTCAGTGGACAAACGGCAGAAAGAAGGTGCACGAATTGATCCTATTAATTCATCCTGCACTTCCGATCGGGAGGGATAATTTTAAAGAATCATAATCGGTTTCGACGGGGAAGAAAAAGAAAGCCTCAGGAATGATCTGATACCTGTTTGACCTTGTATGGAGAGAACAGGGCCGAATCTAGTTTTGTTTCTTCATCCTCGCTTCAAAGACTTGTCCGATCCGAGGAGTACCTCCTCCACCTTTTGTCCTGATGTCGCAAGGCGCGGGCATCTGGCTCTGCTGCTGCTTCTTCTCTGAGATTGCGTGTGGCTAACCGCGGACGGTAGACGAGACAACGTTCTAGAAAGGAAGAGGACGAGAGAGAAGAAGAAGAAGGAGGAGGAGGAGGAGGAGAAGTAGAAGAGAACAAGAAGAAGACGAGATATGGATCTTTGGTAGTGTCTCCCCTTTCCTCCTTTTTGTGCTCTTTTCTTTAATCTTGCTGAGGTTTAGACTACAAAGTGAGAAGGGAAGAGGGAATTCTTACATCGCCGCCATCGCCGCAGCCTGCGTCAACGAGAAAAGCATTCCACGCCAAGTGGAAGCAGCACAGAAGAACACCCACACCCTCTCTCTCCCCCTCTTTCTCAGTTGAAGGAGAAGAACTAGAGAAGAAACACTACTTTTCTTTTAATAGATCAGTAATAAAGCAATCTTATTTATACATAATTTATATATAACTATAACTATAACTATCACTCGTTAAGATAAAGATCATTGCTATCATTAACTATTGTAATTATAAATATCATTTCTCTTCATCATTATTATTATTATCATGCACAATTATCGTTATTATTGTTACATCATTATTTCACATGTCATTTTTTGCTGTCTCGTTTAAATTTAAATTTAAAATAACGTTAAGGTTGAATTCGTTCGAAATTACTACTAATCTAAATCCATTCTACTATCTGTAACTAATCATTGTGTTGTTATTATATTCACCTCTAAAATAAAAACTATGATTATTAACCCCTCCAATAATTATTTCTATATGGAATACACATACTGGCATTATTTTTTTACGCATAATAATAATAGTAATAATTAAATAATGAAGTGAAGTTTTATATTAATGGATAAAATAACCAATAATAATAATATCGTTAGACGGCTTCCACACATTACTGCTCACGAACAGAACTGCAGGCCTTCATTTTTAATATTAATTATTCGTTTAAGACTCTCTTTACTATTTTCATTATTATTATTTCTTTTTCTTGAATTTCTCATTATAATTGTATATTGTAGGTACTCTCATTTACTGTTGGTTTCAATTAACTGCTGAATCCTCTGATGATTCGTGCACGCTCTGGAAATGAGTCCCCCCCCCCCCTCCCTCCCGCCCTTTCCTTTTGTTTATTTGGGGTACCTTTTCCCATTTCCAAAAGTTGTATTTTATATTTTGGGGGACTCATTATCAGAGAGATTCAGAGGCAGTGACCGTTTATATGGCTCCTTGCAAAATTCTTTTATCCAAATTCAAAAAGGTTAACTGACACTAACTAATTCTTTACCTTACCCCCCCCCCCCCCCCCAAACCCTCGGGTTCACATGTTCACATGCCTTGCTTGGCCTTATACCTTACCCCCTAGGGTTCACTCAAGATCTCACCAAAAGACGTGCACTTCACGCTTTATAAACTTTGTAAAGGTTTCCATGGTTTTTTATGGCTTTAAGTTGCCTTTCTAATGCCAACTCAACACTTGCAGTTTACACCCATCAAGTAAATGTGCTTAGAGCTAGGGCACACCCTCACCAATGAAATTTACTTCAACAAGCCACATTAATTACCACAATCAACACTTGTAGAACAATGTGCACTTAAACTCCTTGACTTTTAGAAGTTTATCACACCATTTCAACGTGATACTTTGTTCACTACTACAAGTTGAGCAATGTGGCACGAGTGACGATCTTGCATTAATCTCTTCATTGTCTTTCTCGCTCTCTCTCTTATGAGTGCGTAAAAATATATACGAGCATATCCAAGTATTCTACGCACATAGAAAATTCACAATTGAGTGAACATAAGCCCCCCTATAGGTTAATCAACACGTGAAAGGAAGCACTCTTAGGCCTAGTTCATTAACCCAAATTATCAAAGTTCCATTATTTGGTTGAAAGCTTCTTGATTAAGTAAATTAAGCATGGGTACCAAGAAGGGACTTGATTACTTGATTGCATCTACCTTGTAGCTAGCTTCTCACAATCGTGCTTAGAGATTGATGGTTGATATTACTCAAAACCAAGATTCAATACATGTTTCACATTCACACAAGAATTCCCATCTAATAACACTAGAATAAAGGCCCCACATCATCTGTGTGAGCTAATTGGTAGACACATATGGAGCTAACAAGGTCAATTGGTATCTTTTCAATGGATATACACATACTTCTTGTTTAGGGGAAGTTTGAGAGGCTCTAATAGATTATTAAAAAGGGATAACATTTAGAATATGAACAAAGGATACATAACTTGGTTGTTATTGAAGAATAAATTTGCAATAAGGTTAAGATAGAGAATCTACCAATAGTAGTTGCAAGCTACAACCATCTCACTTAAAATGCATCAAAATCATCCCTTGTCTAGGGAGGTTTAAAATAAAATACAATAGAAGATCACTATATCCCCCTTTCTTTTTTTGAGAGAGAGAGAGAGAGAGAGAGAGAGAGAGAGAGAGAGAGAGAGAGAGAGAGAGAGAGAGAGAGAGAGAGAGAGAGAGAGAGAGAGAGAGAGAGAGAGAGAGAGAGAGAGAGAGCTAAGGGTGGACCTAGGGCACATTTCTAGAATCTTACATAAATTCAACACATGCTAGAGGAGTTCACCAACATGTTGTGCATGTGTCTTCCTAAAAGAGGATTAAAGAAGGTTGGCCACCTACATGACTCACACAAAGTTCCAAGTTGAGATCAATAGCTATCCAAACATAATTTGTGTCCAAATTAAAATGTTTGAGCATTATTATAAATACATTTCAAGTCTAACATCTATGGAATTAGATATAGACGTTGTATTACACTTGATGTGTATGACCTTAATTTGTTTGACATTGGACAAAAATCAATTGCCTTTACGATAATTGACCTGACAACATGGTTTAGCATTGTTGCTTAGATGTGAAAAAAGTTCATGTAGGCAAAACATAAATGCAAGTTGCATATCAAAAGTGATTGAAGTCATTTGTTCTTCTAATGGGGGAAGGGGGGTGGTAATTTACATCTCTTAGGTAAAATATGACAAATCCACTTCACAATGAAATGTGTTCTAGATAGAAATAGGGTAGAAATATTTATTGCAATATATTGCACATGACAAAGATTCTCATTAGAGAATAACACTTGCAACAAAGGTTGTGGGTAGTTGCATTACCAACCACCATTTCCCTTATTATTCGAAGTGAAAGAAGTAGGTATATTCCTAAGTGATTAAGTGTTTTGGATAATCAACATTAACAGCATCCACAAGGAGTGTTAACATGTGGTCCGAATGTGTTTGACTAATGGACATTAAGAGCTTCCATGAATTGTGTTTAAATAACATGCTATTTAATTATAAGCTCATATTTGTCAAATCAAGATTCCACCATGATAATATAATCACTCTTTGGGAATCCTTGAACGTTTCAAGCAAGAACCAAGCCAAAACTGCTCCCATTAACAGGGGACAACTTTTCTCGCAAGAAACCATCTAAATCAAAAGAGTAAGCCATTACGTCATGCTTGGTTGGAAAAACATTAAACACCCCATTGCAAATCGTATCCAAGCTTTGACCACAGGTGACAAGAGCTTGAAGGCTCAAAAGCCATGTTGGGAATTGGAAATCTTATCTCTAAATCTTAGAAAATGGTCACGATTCTCGAAAATGGGCTCATATCAAAAGATTCTATTGTTTGTTTGATTTCGAAAAGCAATTCTTCAAACAAGGTGAAATGTACTCTCACATGATGAAATCAACTTGCACAATTCATTTTCTCATTTTTGTCCTCAACATTAAGTGGCATGTTCGAGAATAAACCTTTTTCATTTTCCAAGGGTTTTTGTTCTTAAAGCTTGGCATTATCGATGCCATATAAACATTATTTTTTCAATGATTCATGTAGATGGAGAAAATAATAGGCCTGCTAAAGTTGGCCCCTATCTTTAAACCCTACCATGCTATTTTTGACACTCAAAAGCAAACTAAGCATAACAAGTTAATCATAAATAACAAAAGTTTGAAATGGAAAGGTTTTCTTTTTACCAATCCAATTCAAGAATGAGGATTATAATTGTATTGATCTTCAATAGAGACTAATAATATCACAAATATTAAGAGTATGTGTTGTTATTGCCAACTCCTTCTTACTCATCAAGCACAAAATATTTGATTCTTATCTTTTTCTTCATAATGTATAAGCAACTAAATGACCAATGCATTCCGTACTATGAGTTGAACAACATACCATCTAAGTATAGGAAATATAACTAGGGTCACAAATCTTGTCCATCATCATTCTAGACTATATAGGTAGCATGAAATATTAACATGTCTTTGTTGCTTTGCCAACTCCTCGTCACTCATGAAAGAAGAAGCCATTCTAGTACTAGATGACATGCATGTTATAAAAAAAGGTTGAAGAAAGTACCATACATGCTTAGAAAAGCAAGTGTACAAGATGATGTCTATGTTTAGGTAGCCTCCTAAAAGATTGGGGGAAGTTTGTTAACTTCCTCTCAGGTCCAAAGTTTAAAGTTGATTGATGTACATGCTTTTGAATAGCATAAATCCATATTCATAAAAAAGTTTAGAAAAGCATGATGAAAAGAATGTGGAATGGATAATCAATATGTGTAACAAATGTGGAATGGCTAATAATTACATATACCCTTCATATCAAATGAGTGGCTAGCTACATTTCACATGTGCAATGGAACAAAAGTTGCAAATTTAGTACTACTTTTGTCAAAATAATACCTATGTAGACTGAACAACATGGAGTGCATTGAGAAGCTCGTTAGTTTAGTACATGATGACTTTTTGAATCCATAAAATATTAGCCAAAATTTTATAAAATCTACAAAGTACAATTATTCATGTTCACAAGCTTCTAAGCCTTCAGCAATAGTTCATTGTGACAACATACAATTATACAAGCCATGTGATAGCAACTCAAGCCACATTGATTGCCTTTATCTCATTCCAATAGTTATTAGGATTTGGTACTTAATGGATGAATTATATACATAAGAGGTGGCTCATATATAATGATGATATAAAGAAAACAAATAGCCATATGTATACATTTTAAAAGTGAGGGCAAGTTCCATTCACTCACTAAGATCTATCTTAGAATCCAATTAGCTTAGCATAGTTCTATTGTAAAACCCTTTTATGTAGGATTCACAAGACCATGCGGTAAGGTTTGTGCTTAGATTTTTTATATGCACAAATTTAGACTTCTTTACAGAGATTTAATACAATTGAGAATTTTGTTCATGGAAGGATTCAACTTTGTTAAATAAATAGTTTTACCCACATCATTCCATGAATGAGTAAGCTAGGTACTTCTAGATCAAAAAGCTATATTGAGAAGCTTAAAGGCCATAATTCTTTACTTCCCATAAATAAATCTATAGCTCTTGCAAATATAACCATTTATTCAAGTATTACAAATTATTTGAAGATATCATGTAAATACCAAGCAAGAAAAGCATATAGAGAGATCATATGCTCTTGTTGCTTGGTAAAACCATGTCACTAAGAGAATTTGTAACGCCACAATGTCATTCACCTTCTTTTGAAATGCCCCAAAGTTAAATCCCTATGGAATTGCATTCAAATGTGGCTACAAGAGGCACTCTATAGAGAAAATATAACTATGAAGACTACTCTCTTTGAGGGACCAAGCATCTTTTGATGAGGAGACCTTGAAGGATGTTAATTACACTAGGTCATTGACCATAAAATCCATCTAGAGGCTCACGCATTAGGCAATCTTTAGAGGTGTGAAGCAAAGGTGGATGAAGCCCATAAACTAAGGGATGAAATCTTGGCTATTCTAAAAATAGTTAGCTCTAGTCTATAAGGTCTTTTGTAGGGAGAATGGCAAGAACTAGAGACTTAGCAATAGCCACAAGGCATGTGTAATGTTGTAATTGCTTTACTTTCAATATAATATGCAATCATTGTTAAAAACAAAAAATCATATGGGCTAGCATACTAGCACCATTGGTGATCCCATAATTAAGCATAAGTGGAGAATAGTAGATGCAATGCATGCTTGGAGCCATGTATTTTGGTTATGTAGGAAGTGAATGACTGTGGGTGAAACAAACTACAAAGACCATGTGAAATTTGTGCTTGCATACTTTTCAAGATATTGCAAGCAACAAAAGCATATGGGCTAGCATATTAGAGCCATGAGTGATTTTATAATCAAGCATTTAATATATTACAAGCAACAAAAGCATATGGCTTAGCATATTAGAATAACGAGTGGTTCTATAACTAAGCATTAGTCTAAACTAGTAGATGCAATGCGTGCTTGAAGCCATATATTTTGACTATGTGGGAGGTTACTAACTATGGTGAGACAAATCTCAAAGCGTATGTGATCTTTATGCTTGTTGGCTTTTCAAGTAAGGTGCATGCATCTATAGATTAATATAACAAATGGACACAAAATGTTGAAAAAGGTTAGGCATTACTCAAGATAGAGTTCAACATTCACAACATTAAGCATCTACAATTATCAAATGAAGAAGTCAACACTACTTAAAGGTCATATGAAGTGTGCTATTCAAGTATAGGTTTCCCCTTCATTTGAAAGGATGTGTAGATGAGTTGGTCATCTATCAAAAGTTGGATATTCATATTTTGTCCAAGGAAACTACCTTTAGAGGATGAGTTTCATGATGGTCGCAAGAGAGAACATTAAAGCACAATGTATATATTATTAATAAGCAAGATCCTTTATGAAAGACTCCTATATTATATTTTTGGGCTTCTCTACACACAAAGACATGGTAATTCAAACTATTATGGTAAGGAGGGCTACCTTGCCTATGCACTTCCATGTTTAATCAAATTCTTTTTCCTAAGGATGTGTTTGTGCATGAGTATCCAATCTAGATCACAATCCTCAAAGTACATGCAAGTTAGAGCCAAAGCTTTCCCACATTAGATGTGTCGAATTTGTTAATTCATCAAAAAATTATGTTGTGAAACCAACAAATTTTTTATGCCTCTGCATAGTGATGGATAATACCAAAAGTTCATTCATTTCCTCATGCTTGTTTCAAGTGTAAGTAGTATGGCCACTCTACATAATAAGACCCTATAGACATAAGAAGAAGAGCTAAAAAGTGAAGTTTGGCAGAGGAGATGATATTTAAGCAAGAGAAATCCGACTCTAATAACTTACTAAAACAAGTAAGAGGACTAACTTCTTAGTGAGGGAAGAGAAATATTTTCTCTAGCAATTGGATTGAGAAAATATGGACTCAAACGAGAAATGCTCTATTAAAGTGAGTGTGATAAAAATGCAATTATATGCACAACTTTGGCCAACAAGAAATGGTAGAGTTTACCAACATGTCCATATCCAATGCAAGGTAAAGTGTTACAAGAGGGTCCATTAGGCCCCAACTCAAGCAACCTTCTTCCAATACCTATTGCACATGTCATTGTATTTTGGCCTTTGGGTATGTATTACCATGGTTCTAAGTGACCGTTTTTGTTGGTTAGATGGGTGGTAGAGAGGTACCATGGATGTATCCCATACCTAGAGTGTGGTCTTCTAGATGGGTGGTAGGGAGGTGCTATTGACCTACTCCGTACCAAGGTTGTGGTTTTTTTTAAGATTTCCTTACTTTGAAAGATTTTGGGTCGTTGGCTCTAGAATTTGTGAGTACTTCCTTTTGACTCACATGGACGCACTTACTAGTTTTACTTATTGCCAATCATAATATATTATTTAGATTTACATGATGCATCAAACGATAAGGCAATAAGCTCTTTCAAAGTAATTTATGTTTACTACTTTGTATTATTGAGCTGTAACTTTTTTAAGTGCCTTTAGGATTTACTTTTAACTAGGAAAATTTTGTTGATTTGACCATATCTTTAGTATATAATAAATTTAATCGAATTGCTTCCATTAAGCTAAAAGTTTACATATGCATGTTAAAAAGTTGTTATAATTCTTCAAAATGTTTGACTCATTTTGGGTTCACACATGTTATTAATTAACTAGTATCTCTTAAAGTGCAAAACATTTAGGTGACACATGCCAAATTCCCTTGAAGGCTCTTAAAATTTAGGAATAACTCTTACACAAATGAGCTTTGTTAGATAATTTATTCAATAAAAAGTGTTGCAAGTCTAGATGGCCAAACATGAAGAGCAAGTATTAAGAGTGATCCTTTTAAGGCAAAAAGAAAAATCATTTAGTTTCTCTCTCTCTCTCTCTCTCTCTCTCTCTCTCTCTCTCTCTCTCTCTCTCTCTCAAATTGAAAGAAGGTCAAGCTTGATGAGCTAAATTGAATTCATGGAGATAAGAAGGGGAAACTAATGCTAGTGAATCCAATTTTGGAGCTCCAACTTCATCATAAACAACTCTTTTGTCCATCATATTACAAGTATTTATTTATAATGCACCACAAGTGATTGATAAGGGGATAAATTTTTGTCTTCTTTACTTAGCATAGGTTCTAATTAGATCTAGCAAGTAAATGCATACTTAAGCCCTCCTATGCTCCATGTATGACTATGAATAACTCTAGGATTATTGAACCTACCAATGTATTGGATGATTTAGATTTTACGTTTACCAACATTAAAATAGGAATGACATTGGCAAGACTAGTTTCATTTGAAGTAGAAGTCCCAATTATTGGCCTTTATATAACATAATAGGGATTTCAAATTCATATTAGCACGAAAAATCTATGCAAATTGGATATTAACCAAATGGGTTCTTATTTATATTTTGAGCATTCATGCACCATGTTTCTTGAGTGGATAATGTTGATATGTCATTTCATACAAGATCCATTCCATTTTGGCTACATACATGCATAGATCCATTCCCTTTCAAGTATATACATGCATAAATGCAATAGCTTGATAAATAGATTCAATAGACCTATTTCATTTCATTCTAACTTGCATTATCTTGTGATTTGAAGTGGACAAAAGTAATCTCAAAATTAACTAGTCATCAACATAATGCATCAATTAATGATTCATCAACATAATGTTGTATTGGTATAGCTATGTGTTAAGAAACAATTTTGATAGATTCATATTCATCAACATAACATACCAATTAATGGTTCATAAACATAATGTTGTTGTAGTATATCTATGTGTTAAGAGATGATTTATATAGAAATGTGTATTCAAGTTGAACAAACAGAGGGTGTGTGTGTGTGTGTAAGGCTCGAGGAGTCACTTTCAATATATAAGTCCATCAATCAGTTCAATAGGAGTGATTTTAAAAAACTATTTTTTAGATTTGTTTTTGCATACAAAAGGTATAATTTATTAAGGATATTCACATGTCAAATAGGAAAAATGCATATTTTATTCATGATAAATTACATATAAGGGGTTTATAAATTAGACCATGAACTCGTATGACAATAAGGATTTACATATAATGAATCCCTTGAGGTGTAAGGGTATGTGTTAAGAAGCCACTTGTGTTAAAACTTATAGTCATGTTAAGCATAGTTGTATTACCATATTATGATAGTGATGTCTAAGAACACTTTAGAAACATCAATGAACTTTTTTTCTCTTTAGGTGGTTCCCCCCCTTTGCATGTATATATGCTTAGCTGGGCTACTTTATCTTTTATAGTTGGCAGAATTAGTAAGAGTCATCTTGTTGGTTGCATGCTATTGAGATAGTCAATCTCATTATATGTGTGTATTCCTACAACCCTAGCTCTATGTCTAACAATTGGTTCAAAAGCAAGCTTGTGCATCAAGATAGTGAGGTCATCTTCTTTATCTTGAGGAGTCATCTTAGGAGAAGAAAGGTCTTGATATAACATGCTTTGCACTACTTAAACCAAAATTTTCAATCAACTTCAGTTTTTGGGGGGTTATTTTTCATGCTAAAAAGTTATCATATCTTCTTTGGGTGTAGTTTTTCATCAATGTTCTTGACTGAAACTACCATTTTTTTCTACCTTGGGTGTAATTTTTCTTCAATGTTCTTGATTGAAACTACCATTTTTTTCTATCTTGGGTGTACTCTATCTTCAATGTTCTTGACTTAAACTACCATTTTTTCTATCTTGGGTTATGCTCTTTTGTAGGCTCACATTCTTACCATTCTACCTCTTTGTAGGTGACTATTCACTACTTGTAACTTTTGACACAATGGCAATAATAGTAACGTATTCAATGTGTTGAATGGATTGCAGAGGATAAGATAAATGAGACAAAATACCTAGACTTTATTGAAATATATGATGTGTCATGTAGTGGTTGAAAAGGGACTTTGGAATGTTGCTATGACTATGGAGTTGTGTGGTGCATTTGTACTAGCAACTATTGCTATTTCCTCAAGTGTAATGAAGAATTAGATAGGTCCTAATATTGTAGAGTTGTACCTCCACCTAATCCTATTGTACTAGCCACATGGACATTAAAAATGGGATAGTAGAGATGCACATGCACATGCTTTGATTTCTTTGTCTTGTACATGTACCATTATCTCACATATTCATAACTCATGCAAGATTTCTAGTGTTTGGAACACACTTACTACTTTTTATTAGGTTCTCAATGAGGTGCTTATTTGTGTAAGTAGTTGGAGTTCGAGCATAAAAATGGCAGTGACTCTATGCATTAGGAAAAATTGAACTCTCTCTTGGGCCTTTAAAAATAATATGATCCAAGAGTTGGGCCTTTTGGATTGTCCAATAGCGGGGTAGGATGTTCACCTTTATATTAATTGAATCATCTATCTCCAAATATTGGGTATGTTGAGATGGCAAGCTTAACACATGCAGATATTGATGATGGACCACTTGGTTAGATGGGTCTGCACATCTACACTTAGCATATCGGTGGTCATTATGAATCTTACATGGCCAATGAATTATCACTTATTGTGTTTGGTTTATTACACCTATCTACAACTGGCATACTTAAAGCACTAGTCAATTAATATAGTCCATTATGCACTATTTAACTTAGTATACCATTTTCCTTTATATTGTACCTTATCTATACTTTATGTACATTGAAAAGTGTGTAAAAGAAGAAGAAAAAACCATCAAGAAAATATTTTGGCCTCCATCTCTCTTTGTGTATTATGGAATGACCTTCTTCTTGTGTGTATTGTGTGTGTTTGGTGAAATAACTTGAGTTTGTGTCCCCACCACATAATTCGTGGCATAGTATCAAAGTTGCACCATTGATAGAGGCTAGTTTTGGAGATTGAAGTGAAGGAGAAGAAGCAAGGATTCAAGCAAGCAAGCAACGGGTAAGAAACTCTCCCATCCTCCCACTCTTTCTCATGGAAAATACCTATGGAGACATTGAATAGAGGAAAAATCTCAGATTATTGTGAGATTTGGTGTGCAAGTAGAGCAAGATATATTTTGCAAAGAATCCCTTTAGGATTTCACTACTTTTTGGCAACTTGAGGACGTTTCGAGCCTTGTTTTGGAGCTACAAGGTTGTAGATAGTAGTTTCAAGGTATACTACAATTTTGATTGTGTTGACAAAAAGTGGGTACACATGTACATATTTCCAATTTGTAAGTTTCGAGGTGTTTGAATACATTGCAAATTACATGTACTATTGAGCAGTTAGTGAAATTGACAGCTTGGTGTGTTGATGTGCACTTGTTATGAAAGGTTGCAGAAGACGTACTTGCTATTTTATATCAATTTTGAGATAATGGTAAAGAACAGTGGAAAACCCATAATTGAGAAGTTGGACAAGAACAACTGCCTATCATGGAAGTTCAGTGTGATAAACTTCATGATTAGATGTTAATCCCATTGCAAAGAAAGCAAAAAAAAAAGACACAGGGCAAAGCAAAAAAAGGTGGCCCAATGGAAAAATAGGAGTAAAAAGACTAAAAGCGTAGGGGCAACAATTAAAAGTCCAGGGTGACTACAAAAAGGAAAAGTCGCATTTTAAATATTAAAGTGCACCCTAAATTTTTATAAAAGAGTGCTAAGCTCCCTCCTATGTGCACTTTGTAAATGTAGATGGGCATGGGTGAAGGAACAATGTTAATAGGAAGGGAGTAGGGAAATAGAACCTAGGCTAAAAGGGCCGGTCATGTAAAAAAAGAGATGGGCATACAAGGAGGAGGCATGGCATGCATAAAAAGGCAAAAAGTGGTTAGCAAATATCACAAGAGTATTATCTCATAAGTTCTAACTCAAATCAAGCTTGTTTTCTTAACTGTAAGAGCAATCACAAATTATCAAATCAAGTACAATATGCTATCATGTATCATAAACAACTCTGCATTCCATCATTCATACATGATGCCATAGCGAATCAACTTTGCATGATTACATTCAATGTAGATTGTTAGGGAAGACAAAAGCTTATGAGTCAATTACAAGGCTTGTAGGGCAAAGAGACTTGCTTCAAGAGAGCTTCAAATTGAGTTCCTGATAAGAATAAGTTACCACGGGCAAGAAATAAGAGAAAAAGCTTCTGTTAATTCAACTCAAAGCATCTATGAATGATCTACAAACATTGCCATGCCATAGGGGCACATAATACTTGCATATTTTGACAAGATAACTTTTATAGAGTAAGAAATGAATTAAAAGAACAATGCTATAGCTAATTCTCTAAATATGACTGAAGATTTCAGCCCCAAATAAGCCCAAATATCTTCTGGAATTCACCTCTGATGATAGCATAAACTTCCCCTAACACAGTGTCGATGCGTTGGCATCCAAAGTCTACCACAGGGGTAAGAGACAGCAGGGTGAAGGTAGATTCACGAAGAGGAGTAGACGAAAGAGAAGGGGTTCGAAGAAATTGAAGACATAGAAGAATACTCCTAAAAAGAATTATAAAATGAAGAATACTAACAGAGATAAAGACTGTCAATTTATTCCTGCGTTATGAGAATATAAGACTCTAATTGACAATCTAATGCCTCCATTGGCTCCAAAAGGGGGTAAAATACCAGAACATGAGAAAATGAGGGAGTGAGTGTGTGAGAGTGAGGGACCATGGTGGAGAAGCTCTCCATCTTCTCCTCTTCTCTTCTTCTCTTCTTTTCTCTTCTCTTGTCTCGCATGTAGCAATGGGGCTTGGAGCTTGGAGCTTGGAGCTTGAGGATTGAGCTTGCTTGAGCTTGCACCTTTGGATTGTGGAGCTACCAACGAAGAGCACATGGGAGGACACAACACTTGAAACAATAAGCAGTTTGTGGGTCTTGGCGATTGAGCATAAGCTCCCACATTTTGGTTTCATCAACGGATTCAAGCTTTGAGTGCTTGCATACTCTAAATCGAGCATCAAAGTAGGGTTTGCCCCGAATCGATGCTTGAGATAGGTAGGAAGCAAGGGAGTCAGAGGGCATTCAATCTCCTTTGCAAGTAAGTTTTTTTTATTTTGAAGATCTAGGTTAGTAGGTTGGGATGTTTGCTTTGTGGTTTGGACGCATTAAGGTAGGAAGAAATAAGGAAAATAAAGGAAATAAATAATAGGATTATTGTTATTAAAATAAGGTAAAATAGGGAGAAAAAGGGCTTAAATGCATTAAGAGAGCAAAGAGAGAGAAGGAGGAAGTAAAAGAGCAAGAGAGAGGGTTTTAAGAGGCAAAGAAGGGGGGGAGAGAGCTTATTTGTGGGTATTCAGTCAAAAGAGAGAGCTGCAAGGTAGGAGCACATATTTGCTCATCGATTCGTATTCCTGCGTATCGGAGCCCTACAGGTATACTCTAAGCATCATTTGATGCTTGTTAGTTAGGACCTTGGTTGCAATATTAGGATAGGCACTTGGAGTATTTAATCAAATTTTCACCATTTTGGACCCTCGTCGCTGCACTTGGACGTTGTTTGTGTACTCGAATTGGCCTCGACTAACTCAGACAGTCCGAGTCATAGTCCACTCAGACGACCACAAAACTGTCAGAGTCCAAGACTCAGACTTGGAACCTAAACCTCATTCAGTCTTGGAGGCCCTTGCTTTTGGCCTCGGGCGACCTGAGGCATCATGCTCGGATGGGTATGCAACTTGGGCTCGAATGTTCGAGTCTAGAACTCAGACACTACACCTTGGATAAGTGTACATAACAATATTTCTAGCACATCAAACCCATGCCATGGCTGGTAGAGCCTCAGTCCAAGCAAGGCGACACCTTTGTAGGCCTACATATGCATAGAATGGCTAATAGAGTCGACAAACTCAAGAATCACGACTTGACGGTCCAAAAATGATTGCGATCACTGACCATTAGTCGCTTATCCCACTAGAGACCCAAATTAGCTAATCGAACCTGCTATCCCTTAAATCACACATCTAGAATGTAATAGAGACTAGAATGGACAATAAAGGGTGGTTGTTACTTGTATAAAGAAGCTATAATTAGCTGAAACTAATCGGAAAGAGTGTGATTTGCATTGCTTCCATTGAACTTGCACACAACATCACTTAAATACTTGGAGTGCACTAGAAAAGCAGAAAGCCTGATTTTGCACAATGTACATCTAAAAGCACCACTCGAGCGTCTAAGTGCATGCAACACTAAGGATTATTTTGAATAACAAGGAACTTATCTAAGATAACATAATGCAATGAATCCACTAGTAGGAGGAGACCCCCAAATGCTAGACGAATGACCAAGAAAACCAATCACCTAGACTGAGAGGCTTGAGTCATTGAGCTGCTTAGGGAGCAACAAAGACCGGCACGATTAGGAACACAACTTTACCCAATATGATCAGTCTGTTTGATACCCTAGTTGCTCAGGAAATCACCGACATGTCAAGAACTAGCACCAACCCTGGAAATGATAAACTCAACTTGGAGGAATTCCCAACAGATATCTAGCGGCTTGTAAACCAATATGACATGTGAACCAAAAAGGTGCATCATAGTAGCATTGTCAAGTTGATGAATATTAGCCAAAGGGACAAGGAGGATATTCGAGACTATGTCACACATGTGCAAAGCCTCTTTAAGAGAATCTCAAAGGCTAAATGACCTAATGAATGAGTAGCCTTCACTATATTCACAAACAAAATCCGAAGCGGAGAGCTTTACAAGGCCTTGGTGAGCAACTCAAACCTGCAGATGGACGTGCTAGCTAGGGCCTTCGAAGAAGCCATATGTGTGGATGAACTACTCAAGGAGAGAAGCTAAAAAAGAACTTGAGATAGCACTGCCTCTAGATCGTCAGAGAGAGCTATGACCAGTAGCAAAAGATCTAGCTAGAGCACATAGGACAAGGGAAAGAGTATTGACTAGAGCCAAGAGTTGGCAAACATGAAGTTGGAGTTGGCTAAGCTTCAAGAGATGATGAGAAGGCCCACACGACCTCACATACAATGCATTCTTTATGGAGAGAATCACCTTCCAACCGAGTGCCAGGATCCTAGATCGAGACCATGTGCTAATTGCAATAGGTTTGGCCATGATACAATGGATTACAAATTGTTGAGACGATTCCCATACCTGCAGCTGTAAAACCAACTATATTACCTAGGGAATAGACTGCATGAATTTAAGAAGGGGAGCTCCATTAGCTCTCCCAATACCCAATGACTCAATGCTAGTCGTCCCTAGGATGGATGTCAACCCTATAGGGATACCCAGACCACCTGAACCCATTATGACCCATCCACCAAAGCGACACTCTGATACATTACATAGAGGAGCCAAATGAGGATGAAGGACCTTGATAGATTTCAAACCAATGCCGATGATGGCATTAGGCATGGGAAGAGGTAAAGATCTATGAGGACGATAGAACCAAGAACTCATCACATGCTAGAATTGTGGTCACCCAAGCCATATTTCATCTCATTGCCCCAGAAAAGGAAGCAAGCCAATTAATACAAGGCTGACTTGAGATGTCCAGAGTGCAGGATCACATACTTTTTCATCAAGTGCCCTAGGTAGAAAACCTCCACTAGTTCAACAATTGCGCCATCCATACCATTGGGGCTGTTTGGAGTTGAGACACGATAGTAAGGCCACACCAATTTTGTTGAATGTCATGACCCAAGCACAAACCAAGCACACAAGAAGAGCCATAGGAGAAGGAGAAAGAGAACAAATGCAAAGGTTACACTCAAGACAGATAATACCACCACATTACCCAAGGGGAAGCAAGTCACAGAGGTAGAAGCTAATGAGACGTAGAAGTTACCCACTTGTGGAGACTGCAAAGTTTAATGTCATGCTAGCTAATGAGATGAAGGTTAGAACATTTAGAGTAGTGAAAATTTGGCCCTTCAAGATAGCAAGAGTTCAGTTCTTCTCAAAGAACTTCATAGTCATGACGGGAGTGGACTATGACATCCTACTAGGCTGACCCTAGATGCGAAACACATTAGTGAAAGAAGATTGGGGTAACGGTCTAATATTCTTAGGTAATAGGTCGAAAGTTGTGAGGGTCGAGATGGACACCTGAAAGACCATGCCGGTTGACCTAGATGCCATCTTTGCCATCTTGAAAGGAGACTCACAAGTCAAGGATTCCTATGGGCTACTACTGAAGTATATCCCTTGCCCCAAGATGAGTGAGATTGGATGCATCTGCTAGGCACTATCGATCTACTATTATCAGATGACATGGAGGATTATAAGCAAGTTGCGAGGACAACCAATGAGTCTGACAAAGCCACACCATCTCAGTTTGCCAAAGAGTAGGACCACACCATCAGTACCACTCTACATGATGGCCAGAAGCTCTAGCAGTCAACCAACACTTGTCCCTTTCCACATTCCATCTAACAAATTCGAACTCCTGGGGATTCTTGAACATTTGATGAGAGAGCTAGTTGGCAACCCATTTGCCAATCTCAAACCCCTCAAGAACCTCATGGAGGAGCCGAAGTGGAAATGGAACAAAGTGCATGACTTGAACCTATTGTACATTTGGGCACTAATCATAAACAAGAAGAAGATTGAGAATGAAAGCCCAGGAAATGATGAGCAGCTAGAATATGACAATTCCGATGACGAGTACGAAGAGTTCTACTCAACAAATGAGAAAAGTGAGGAAGGGGCTGAGACAATAGAATACAATACAGATGACCAAGTGATCAAACACATATGAGTAGACTCCAAACCATAGAAAGCCAATGTTTTTAGGATTGAAAGAGAAGTCATCAAGATGGAATGCGACCAAGATTACCTAGGTGTATGTTAATCCTAATTCGAGATGGAAGAAAAAGAAGTCAAGAATGTGGATGCAACAGAAGAAGTAGGATGGAGAACGGCTAAAAACGCAAGGACGGCCTAAAAAAGAGAGCACCAGGATCCCTCCTATGCAAATTGTAAAAGGTAGGCAGGCATAGGTAAAGAGAGAAGGCAAATAGAAGGAAATGGAAAAGAGAACCTTGCTACAATGGCCGGTCATGTAAAAAAGGGATGGGTGCCCAAGGGATTTAGAACATGTATAAAAGCCAAAAAGTGAATAGAGAAGCTCATTCTTGGGTGTGTGGCAAAAGTGGGCTCATCTTCTTCTCTTCTCTTTGCTTGCTTGTGTGTGCTTGAGAGAGGGAGTGTGAGGGAGTGAGTGTGTGAGGGTGAGGGATCTTAGAGGTGAAGCTCTCCATCTTCTCCTCTCTTCTTCTTCTCTTCTCTTCTCTTGTCTTGTCTCACGCGCGACTATGGAGGATGGAGCTTGGAGGTGGAGGCTTGAGGATGCTTGAGCTTGCATCACGAATCGTGGAGCTACCGATGTGCTTGAGGGAGGAGGAAACTCATTCCGGCATTGAGGTAAGCTCACTACACCCCGGTAGGATCGAAGGCGCATCGGCTAGGTGAGAGATAGTCATAGGTGCTCACTTGAAATGCTTGAAGGAATAAGCGTCTGTGGGTCTTGGCGGCTGAGCAGTGAGCTTCCACTACATTTTGGTTCCATTGTCGGGACAAACAGATTCAAGCTTGAGCACTAGCACACTTCAAATCGAGCGTCAAACTAGTGCTCTTTGTGGATAGGAGCTTTGGGAGTTTAATCTTTGAAGAAAGTAAGTATTTTGTGCTTTTGATGATTAGGCAAGTAGGAGAAGTCATTTTAGTACTTTACTTTTGATTTTTGTTGCATTTAGAGTAGGTAAGATCGAGAAATCAAAGCGGGAAGCTTTAGGATTACTGCTGTAAAACAAGGCTAAATAAGTTACAAACCAAGGAAAAAAGGGAGAAAAGAGTGCATGAATGGATTTATGTCACTAAGAGAGTGATTGGAAAAGTCGAGGAAGGGTTTATAACCCAAGAGGCTAAGGAAGAGCTCATTTGCAACTGTTGCATTGAGAGAGAGAGAGAGAGAGAGAGAGAGAGAGAGAGAGAGAGAGAGAGAGAGAGAGAGAGAGAGAGAGAGAGAGAGAGAGAGAGAGAGAGAGAGAGAGAGAGAGAGAGAGAGAGAGAGAGAGAGAGATGCATTGCCCGCATTGGATTGATCACTTCTCCTAGGTGTTTTTTGTGCATTACAGGTACACACAACTCTTCTTCTTTATCTATAGCTTTGATCTGGAGGTGCATGATAAGTGGCATTACCTAAATTGTGCAATTTGATTGATTCTTTGTCGTATCTACCAAAATCGTGCTGCGTTTTGGCCTGTTCGAGCGATGGCGATTTCGGGCCAAACCCTAGAATTGGCCCTTGGCCCTTGTGTGCTTGGCCATTCGTCCCATTACCATTCGAATGTTCACCGCTTGTCCTGGCCCCACTCAAGACAAGTTGACATTCGGCCCGGCGTTTGAATTAACCATTTAGACCAACTTGGTATTTGGCCCACCTGACGCCCTTAGACACCTACATTCGGATGGTCCGAATTTGATATGAAAGAGCACACACACACACACACACACACACACACACACACACACACACACACACACACACACACACACACACACACACACACACACACACACACACACACACATAGAGCGATTGTAAATTGAGGATTGTTTGTAATTAACAAGGAACACACTTAGATGTAACCATGTAATGAACCCACCAGTAGGAGAGGACCTTGAGACATAGTTGGGTGATCGAAAACCCAAGCGTAGGACAAAGCAGAAGAAACAATAGAGAAGCCAAACATAGCAGGGATAGATTCCATGAAAGAAGAAGTGGATCTACCCAATCTAATTAATCTCATCAACAACCTGGTGGAGAGAGAGACCGCTGACATGGGAGAGACAAGCACTAACCACGGACGAGATGAAGAGCTTGACCTGGGTGGTCTCCCAACAGAGATCCAGTGGCTAATCACCAATTACAATCTACAAACCTAGACAGACCACCATGGTAGGATGTCCAAGGATATCATAGTAGACTTAGAAGAGAAGAGAAGCCTAGTGCAAGAAGCTTTGCAAGGCCTAGTGACCTACAATCACGAATAGCAGGCCAGGTAAAGCATGGAAGTGCACAAGATTCAGCGAGTGTTAGCGCTAACAAACAAGAATAGGACATGCCCTAATGTTGAGAGGGAAAGAGCGCTGGAAGGAGATCTTATGCTAAGCTTCTCATGAAGTGACTACTAGATAACACTTCCGTCGGAGCAAAGTGTCGCTGCAATGGCAACCTCATTGCTTGCAAGATTAGGAGTTACCCAGGGCTCCAAGAGCCAATCTAAAATCCATGTAGTCGCGAAGCAGCTAGAAAAATACTATCCAGACAACAATTCCTACAACTTTGTAGAGCAATTCGAGCAAGTCTGTGAAACCAATGGCCTCGCCGATCTCGCTCAGTGATCACAAGCTTTCGGCCTATGCTTAGGTGATAAGGGGAAGGACTTGGTACATTAGCCTAGATGCCATAGAGCAGAATGACTTCAATAACCTCAAGAATCTCTTCATTAAGAGATTCTCGAAGGCTGGGTACTTAGACAACTTGATCGTACGACTCATGAATGTGAAACAAAGAGATAAGGAAGACATAAGGGATTATGTGACCCATGTGAGGAGTCTCTTTAAGAGAATCCCGATGAACGAATGACCCATGGAGAGAGTGGTGTCTACAGTCTTCATCAGTGGGATACGAGGTGAAGAACTCTACAAGGCCTTGGCAGGCAACTCAAGCTTGCAATGAGACGCACTAACTAGGGTCTTTGAAGAGGCCATTAGAGTGAATGACTAGCTCAAGGAGAGAAGCTCTAGGAGCTTAGGTTGAGAGGAGACTAATCCTAGAAACTCTGAGAGAAATTGAACGTCAAGCAAAAGATCAAGCCCAAGTATTCAGGACAAAGGAAAGGGCGCTGACCCAAGTCAGGAGCTAGCAGAGATGAAGATGGAGCTGACCAAACTACAAGAGATGATGAGACGACCAACACGCCCTCACAACCAACACCACATGTCAGAGCTGAGTGCCAAGACCCTAGGTCCCGACCTTGCACAAATTGCGGTAGGTTCGGTCACGATGCCATGCATTGTAGACTACCAAGGAGACTTCCGTATTCACAACCTTACAATCAGCCTTACCTAGCAAATAGGCCACCAACCTTCTTTGGAAGGGGAACTCCATTCAGTCTCCTGCCACCCAATGACGCTAAACTAGCCATTCCTAGGATGGAGATAAACCCCACATGAATACCTAGACCACCTGGACCCTATGTAATCCATCCATCGGAGCAACAATCCAATCCACTATGTGGAGGAGCCGAACAACGAAGAACCTTATGTGAACCCTTACGGCTCGTATGACAAAGAGGGTAATTTGATCCTTATGGATTACAGACCAACATCGATGATGGTATTAGTTAGAGGAATAAGAGGGCAGTCCCAAGAGCCAATCTGATCCTTATGGATTAAAGACCAACACTAGTGATAGCGTTAGTTAAAGGCGTAGGAGGGCAAACCCAAGAGCCGATCTCATGGTGGACGACTTGCAATCACCCAGGACATATCTCCTCGCGTTGCCCTGAGAGGGATCATGCCAACTGCGATAAGGCAGATCTTAAATGTGTGGGGTGTGGAATTACTCATCTCTTTACCGATTTTCCTAAATGGGAACCATTCTCTAGTTTGGCAATCGTGCCATCAGTCCCATTGGGGTTGTTTTGGTGTTGAGACACTCGACAGGGAGACCAAACCCATTGCATTGCGTGTCATGACCCATGCGCAGACAAAGCAGGCTAGCATATCATTGCTAGGGTCTAGCAAGATAGATGCAGCCTCAATTGGAAGAAAGAATCGTAGGTGAAGGAAAAAGAAACCCGATGCAAAGGTCACGCTAAACATGGAGAGTGCCACAACACTGTCTGCTGGAGAAAAGGTGTCAGACGTAGAGGTAGAAACGTCAGCTTCTAAGACTATTGAGAGGGAAAATGAGAAGGTAGTGGAATACCCTAGCCCAAAGTGCCAACTTGAATCCATTGAGAAAGTGAAGGAGTGGGTGAAAGAGGTCCAAGAACACCTGAAAGACACTAAGCCCATATTGGAAGATGAGATCGATGATCTCTCAAGCATAAGCATGCCAATCTTACCACCATGACCAAAATCAAAAGATGTGACTGTACCACAAGTAGTGCCGCTTAGACAGACCTTGAATGCTATGGGCCAACGAATCAGTCAAGGCCATTGGCCTAGAAATGCATGATTTGGAGAAAAGAAAGTAGCTAGCAATCTCCTCACCACACTACTGAGACCACCCCTCGACCTTTGGCCCGTGAATCAAGCAGTACCCTCTCGGGGTAATCCGTGGTGCGATCTTGGAGATTATCTACCTTGATGCTAAGCAGCCTACGAGATTTTCTTAGGCAGCATTCGACGATGTGGCAAGAGCATAAATAGTGGGTTGAAGGTTGGTTGACTTGCATGAACATGATGCAGAGAAGCAAATACCGAGTCTAATGCTGTACTCAATACCCAAATCCTTGCACGTCAATGCTTTGTGGGAAGGCATGGAAATGCATGTTGTCTTACTGGTCTTAGCTCTCGGAGATACCACAAGAAAGGGAATTGTAAACATGGGGGTAGGAGTTAGTGTGCTTAGCCATGTAGTAATCTAGGCTTGGGATAACCTGCATGTTGAGAATGCTAGGTTTAATGTCATGCTAGCTAAGGGAATGAAGGTAAGGCCATTCAGAGTGCTCAAGAACTGGCCCTTGAAGATCGCAAGAGTCCAATTCTCCGTTGACTTTATAGTCATGAAGGGGGTGGACTATGACATCCTGTTAGGCCGCCAGCCATGGATGCACAATGTACGGGTCATTATAGAGGATTGAGGTAATTTTCTAATCTTCTTAGGCAATAGAATAAAAGTAGTGAGGGTAGAGATGGACACTTGGAAGATAACACCAGTCGACCTAGATGCCATCTAAGCCATGCTAAATGGTGACTCCCAGATTAGAAAATCTTACGGGCCATTGACTAAGTATATCCCTTGTCTAGAAGATGAGTGAGATTGGATGCACGTGCTAGCCACTATCGATCTGCCATTCTTGGATGGTAAGGAGTACGAGCAGGTTGAGGTAGTCTCGATAAGCCCAGAGACGAACCTTCAGTGCCAGTCTGCATGATGGCTAAGAGCTCAAATGAACGACCAAACCCTATCAAATTCCATATCCCTAGCAACAAGCGAGAACTCCTTGAGATCCTAGAGCATATGACAAACAAGCTAGTAGGCAACCCGGCCGCTAACCTTAATCCTCTCCAAGATCTCTTGGAAAAACCTAAGTGGCGATGGACCAAAGTGCACGACTTAGGCTTGATGTACAATTGGGCCTTAGTCTCATCGACAAAAAGGAGGAGCCATATCAAGACTTAGGAGATGACGAGCAGTCGGATGAAGATAGCTCTAACAATGAATACGAGGACTGTTGTTCCCTTAGTGACCAAAGCGAAGGAGAGATGGATACCATAGAATATGACACTGAGGGACGAGTTATAGAACATATACGAGCAGACTCCAAACCAAGCAAGAAGAATGTTTTTAGGATCGAGAAAGGAGTCATGCACATGGATTGCGACCGCACATGGTTGGAGCACATAGGAGTGATAGATTACAAGCAAGTAGGCCTAGTCCAACCAAATGTCGCACCATTATTCAGGATGGATTCACCCTTTGAGCTCTACGACCTCTGGGAGAGACTCCCTCTTCTAGTAGCGAAGATGGAGAGCTCAATTCTCAGTCAGAAGTGAGCTCAAAAAGTGATCCTGAAATACCTCAACCTCTTGAGACTCGACACACCAAAGGGGACCTACGCATTCACCTAAGGCACCGAAGGCTAAAGGAGGAAAGGGGGAAGCAGCCTAAGGAACCACAGAGGCTGATGAGCAAAGAAAGTCGTAAGACCTACCAAAGTGATTCATAGAGCTCAAAAAAGATGATAGGGTAGTGATCTTGCTAGGAGCCAAATGTCAAGGGCAAGCCATCGAACCAATAAAAGGACCTGCTAAGGTTAAAGAGGTCAATTTAGTCAAGGAAGGGGAGATACCTTGACCTGTCTTTATATCCAATGACTTGACTAGGGGAGAGGAAGCAAATCTCATTGCTCTCTTGCGAGAGTATATAGACATGTTGGATTGGTCCCTCGATGAGCTAAAAGGGGTAGATCCAAGTGTAGTTACTCACAATATACCCATGACATCCGATGCAACTTCTGTTAAAAAGCAGCGACCGTATCTAATGAATCCCAAGCACGCTCACATAGTAAAAGAAGAGATTGATAAGTTGTTGAGAGTAGGATTCATTTATGAGATTGAGCACATGGACTGGGTCTCACCCATAGTGATAGTGTTGAAAAAGAACAGAAAGATCAGAGTGTGCATCAACTACAAGAAGGTAAACACTGCTACAAAGAGAGATAATTATCCATTGCCATACATGAGCATATGCTCGAAAGAGTGGCTGGTAAAGAAGCCTACAGTTTCCTGGATGACTTCTCAGGATACAATCAGGTGCAAGTGCATCCTGACGATAGGCATGAGACTACATTCACCATGGAGTGGGGTGTCTTTGCCTACATAGTTATGCCCTTTGGGTTGACTAATGCACTAGCTACTTTCTAGAGGCTCATGATTGCCATCTTCAAAGACATGCATAGGAAGGAGTTAGAGGTTTTTGTAGATGATTTGTGTGTTCAATCTACATGGAAGGAACACTTAGATAATCTCCAAGCGGTCTTTGAATGATGTCGTTTATATCGCCTCTCGCTGAACCCTTTGAAGTGCTAGTTCTGGGTAAAACACGAATGCATTCTAGGGCACGTGGTGTCAAAGGATGGCATTGCCACAAACTTCTCGAAAGTCAAGGTTATTGTCGATCTTCCACCACCATCCGATTACAATGGATTTGAATGCTTCTTAGGCCACACGGGATACTATCAGCGCTTTGTGTTAAACTATGCATTGATTGCTAGACCTCTATACAAGTTGTTGATTATATTTGAGTGGACCAAGGAATGCCAACGTGCGTACGAGGAATTGAAAAAGACTCTAATCATTGCACCAATTCTATGAGCCCTAGATTGGACAATCACCTTCCATGTTCACATCCACGCTTCAAAATTCGCTGTGGGAGCTATGTTGTGCCAACCTAGTGAACACAACCTAGACTATCCAGTGAGCTTTGCTAGTAGACAACTCACGGATATAGAAATGAATTTCTCAACAATGGAAAGAGAAGGCTTAGACATGGTATTTGTTGTAAAGAAATTTCAGCATTATCTTTTGGCCACGCCTTTTACCTTCTTTGTTGACCACCATCAAGCATTGCTTTATCTTGTTAATAAACCTTGCGCTATGGGATGCATTCCTTGATGATTACTTCTACTTTTAGAATTTGACTTCTCTGTGGTGGTACACAAGGGGAAGCAGCATCCTTAAATGAATTGCTAGATGTGCATTTGTTTTATCTGTCTAGCACGAGAGATTTATTTAGAGCTGATTGGGCAGACGACATAGTCTAAGTGCTTGAGAATGGACTCCCTGATTGACCTATCGAGAAGGCCCAACTTAGGCAACTCATCCTTTAAATCCAACCCTATCAATTGATAGCAGGTCAACTTTATAGAGTGGGGCAAGAAGGGTTGCTACGTAGATGTGTGTGGGAGCATGAAATGCATGACGTACTGGCAGAGCCACACGGTGGGATTACAGGACACTTTAGTGGATATACAACAGCTTGCAATGTGCTGCACTCTCAACTATGGTGGCCTACTCTCTTCCACGATGCAGAACGATTCGTAAAACATTGTGACGAGTGCCAACAAACCAATGTCCTGATTTGCAAGGATCAAATGGAGCTAACTCCTATCATTATTGCAAAATAGCCTTTTGAGAAATGAAAAATTGACTTCATTGGGCCGATTAGTCCTGCGGCACAGTATTCAAAAGCCAAATACATCATTTTTGTTGCCACGTATTATCTCACAAAGTGGGCTGAAGCACGAGCAACTTGAAAGAATGATGCTAGGACCACTGGCAAGTTCTTATGGGAGTAGGTGATCTCACGATTTGGTTGTCCCATCGAACTGGTTAGTGACCAAGGCATGCAGTTCATTAATGAAGTGATCACACATCTCCTGTCTACCTTTCTAATCATCCATCAAAAGTCTTCGCCTTATTGTCCTTAGGCGAACGGCCAAGTTGAGTCTACTAATAAAATCTTAGTGAACATCCTGACCAAAGTAGTCTCTGCTTCACACAATGAGATTAGGATAACAAATTGATGTGGCAGCTTTGTGGGTCTACCGCACAGTCTATAAAATGGTTGTAGGATAGACTTCCTTTAAGTTGACCTATGGGACTAAAGTAATTCTACCTATAGAGTTCTTCATTCCTAGCCTGAGAATCTCTCTTCAAGAGAGATGGGATGGAAAGGAGGCATGGATAGAGTACCTGATTGAGCTCGAACGCTTATCGAAAACTCGACTTCTAGCCACCCACGCACTGATATGTGAGAAGGCAAGATGCAAACGTTGGTTTGACAAGCATGTCAAGCAGCGAGATTTCTAACAGGGAGACTTGGTACTCTTGTACTCAGTCAAGGGTCATAAACAAAAGATGAATTTTATAATGCTAGGGCCTTTCAAAGTCTGCACCATCAGTAGAATCGGTAATGTGGAACTCGAAACCCTAGTGGTAGAGGGCATAGTTTTCTTCAATGTCAGTTGCATCAAGAAGTACTACCCTCCCACGCACCCATTACATGAACCTCTAATGCTAGAGTCCCTTGTTAACGTACGAGTGGCCACAATCATGAAGATTGAAGATGAGGATGAGGAAATAGTAGAACCACCTTACTTAAGCATAATGATCACTGCCAAGCACACAACTACCCTCAATGCACTGATCAATGAGGGAGCTGACTTTAATGTCCTAACTCATGAGCATTGGATCCAAATGGGCAAACCGTAGTAATAGCCCACTAATGCCAAACTTAGCCCATTTGGGGGTTGATCATATGCACTCTTGGAAAAGTGCAAAGTAGTAATCTCTAACAAGTTTGCGAGCATACCAATGATCTTTTATGTATTTCCAAACACTAAAGATGCAGGTATAGAATCACTGTTAGGACGCACGTTTAAAAAGAAAGCTCATTGCAATGTCGACTATTACGAGTCCCAACGTATTCACCTCGCCATAGGCAATGTGTGTATAGTCACTGCTTTTAGCAAGGGCTATGCGACTCCTTCAAAGTCTACAAAGGCACTGATAGAGAAACCTACCGTCAAGTCTAAGGAGGGGATCATGACCCATCACAACCCACCAAACCTCAAGATGGGCAAATCACTAGAGACAAAGCTGAGGCCTACGAAACAGAGCTTCAATGGATACCTAAACATTAAGGCCCACCACCTAGGAGCACACTCCCATGACCTTGCAAGGCTAAAAACCCGCACTTGAAACCTAGAAGGCCGAGACAAAACTACCGACATCGAAAAATGGTCAAGCCACGATGGGTCTCCAAAAACTTTTTGCAAGCTCAAGGCTATTATGAGGGTAATACATGGATATGGGTACCTAAAGCCAAGATGGCCAAGGGCATTACTCAAACATCGCCCTCAAGTTTGACCACCCAAAGCATCAAGGCAAATCAGACACACATGCCACAAGAGACTCAGGCTGCGAAGCCCATGAAACCTCAAAAGCCTAGGCCAGTTAGAGCCTAAACTAAGCTATCGACAAAAACCACAGCTCGCTACTCACAAGCTGCTTGAACCTGATCCCACTTGTGCCCTTAAGGCCTTAGAAGAATCTAGTGGTGAGACACCTGCAGATCCAACCAAGCTTGTCCAATAAGAGGCCAAGCCACAACCTCAAGAGCAACCCAAGCTACAACAATCACTTGCTGAACTATCTAGTTCAATGAGACCCCAACCACCAACAATTAGCCTTAGATGCTCTTATGAGCAGAGATAAGTTCTAACCTTGGTGGAAGACTTAGGAGAGAATATGGGGGATGACTTGGTTGCTTGTCTTGGATGCTTGGATGCTACCTTTATGACACTTGCTAAAAGCTATGATAGACTGGATTTAGGTATTTTGGATGAACCTATAGCGACGGAAGTGCATATACTCCCTTGTTCTTGGGGAGAATTGGAATTTGTATTCATTAAGGCTCCTGAAGAAGCCGAGGAGCTAATTGCCACCAAGATTTCTAGAGAACACACACGAAACCGATGCCTCATTACGTCCTATCACAAGAGCACTATCCTTGCCATAGACCGAGAAATTGAGGAGTTAAAACAACTCGCTAACATGGACTCCTCTTTCTTGAGAAAATAGTATGCTCTCTGACTTCAATGGGAGCTAGAGGGCTGCCAAATCATGACTAATGTTGAGAAACAATATGCCATCAAAACCTCGGAGTATGACCCCACTTATGTAGCTCCAACCTCCTATAGGGTGTTAACTACCATTCGTAACCGACCCTTAAAAGAGCACCTCCTGACCCATAGACATTTAGATCAAAGACAAGGGATTGTTAGCAATATGGTTTAACACTTGGGATCTCATGGGCTAAATATTCGACTTAGACACTCCATTGACATCAAAGATCCAAAACATCATCCTCCAAAGGAGGATGCCAAGCATAGCCTCTACACCACAATGTCTGCTAATGATAATTCTTTAGGCCATCAACCAAATTCATTTCAATAGAATGTACATACATGACTACCTGCAAAATCACATATCCTATATAAAGATTCATGTCCTCCTCATCAAGGATGTATAGATCTCATCGAAGATACACAAAAGATAATAACTGGGCCTCATGAGAGATTAACTCCTCTACAAATCTATCAAAAACTACTTTGAGTAAATCTGCAGACCACATGTTTTGCCACCCATCCTCTAGAGATTCTAAGTCCACATCCTTTTTCTGGTTTTGTGTGTGGGTGGGTGATCTAGTGTGGTCTAAATGGCATCTTCTTCCACACCTTTGCTTGTGATTCAACATGTACCATTACTAGTCCCTGGTTACTCTCTTCTTTTGGATGCTAACTGTATTTGCAAGGCTAGCCTTCATCTCTTTGTGGCCTTGAAGTTCCCTCTAGTGGATACGAAGCTCTATTACTCTTTTTTGGAGACTCACAAAAGCTTTCGAGCTTGGTTTATGGCTGTTGGTTTTATTTTAAATTCCCTGCTACTATCAACAAGGCATTTTTCCTGCCTTTTGCAGTTTCCCCTCTGTGCCTAGTGGTAATCATTTATTGTCCACTGCAAGGATCCTTGCCTTGTTGTAGAAGGAGACCTCTCTTTCCTCTCCTTTATGGAAGCAGTTATGTCAATTCCTCCAAGACCACTTTATGTCAGCCAAGCTTGCATCCAAGTATTTGTCTTACGAATTATTCACAGCATCTATCAGGATCCTAGAGGGGGTTAAGCTTAATTGGACAACCTTTTTGTTGGCTAAAATGGATCAACATTTTCAGTGTGTCACGAAAGGTCAAAACAATATTGTTTTTCCTATGGGGTTTTTCTACAAAAGATCATTCAATTGGCACCTCCCCCAAGTGGTGTTCCTATGCCTGATCATGTTCCACTTTTGCAACACTCTCCTCCTTCTATTCATTCCCCTCCTATGGAAGTCAATTCAGATATAGCCGATGTATCCCCTATTAGAATCATTCGAAAGAAATGCCCCACATAGGGTCCTGATTCTCTCCCTATTTCCAACCCCTATGGTACAAATTCTGATACCTAAGGTGTTTGGTAGCTCCCTTCCCTCGTTCATGTCTTGTACCAACCTCTCTACAATGCAACAGGAAGGACAACTAGATCCACAGATTCCTATTTCCTTGCAAACAATACTTTCTAGATCTATGCTTTCGCAGCTAGTTTATGGTGTTCGGTATCTGCTTTGGAGACCTCCATTACTTCCTTTCTCTAGATAATCTATACATGAGTATACACCTCATTGCAAGATAAGGTGGATTCTTTAACCAATCAACTTAGCAAATCTCTAGAGAATTTATCTTTTGAGAAGACTTCTTTGAGTAATATCCATACACAAATGACTGTAGCTATAGCTTTGATCAATCCACAGAAAGCCATGATTAAGGAGTTAGAAGCTAAGGTTGCCACTTTAGAGGAAGAGAATGTGTTTTTAACCAGGGAGAAAAATGCAACTCTTGAGGAAGTGATAGAGTCAGCTCGTAAGCTTGGTATATGTGAAAGCCAGTTGCAGCATTCCCAAGAAACTGTAGAGTTGTAGAAGAAGATTATTGAAGAACTTAGCAAGAAAGTTGCTACTTTTTTTGTTCCACCTCCAGCCCCAGTGTTGTCTTTTATGTTGTCTTCTAAGGAAGACCTAGATTAGCTGCAGCAAAAAGATAAACTATGTGATGGGTTCTCTGCTAAGGTAAAGTGCCTTCAGCAGCATATGAATTGTGTTCACAATAATATTTTGTCCACTATGATGAATTGGTGTCACCTCCATCATCCTTCTAGATTAAGTTTCAATTCAAGAATACTCCCACTGGCACAAAAGTTGTATGTACGAGCTCAAGAGCTCAAGCCAAGGCAAGACACAGTGCCAATGACATAAGTCCAAGACAATACATCAATAGTACATCTCGAACATGTAGGTGGTAGAGCATCCGTATGTAGCATCCGTAAGCATGTAAGACATCAAATACATCCCAATCCCAACTCAGACAAGCCAAGTAACATCCAAGACTACTCCAGATAATCCAAAATGCATCCAAGGTGGAGCTTCAATGAGCACTCAAGTTCAACGTATGCATAGGGTAATCAACTGTGACATGAGCATCAAGCCGTAGGCAACGGGAATGCATAAACCCAAGGAGCATCACTATCAAAGCATATACCACGGTCGAGCACGAACCATGTCAATGAGTGTGTAATGTCAAAGCTCTTCAAAAAACATCCGAAATGAAATCCAAGCTCAAAGTCGTACCCCGAAGATCAACACTTCATAGCATATATTCAAGACATAGGCCGGAACTAATAGGCATAACCCAAAGCATGTAAAATAGCTTTAGCTTGCTTTTATTACAGCATGAAATGATTGTAAAAATTGAGAAATTTCAATCCCAAATCAGTGCCAAAATGATGGCATAACATGTGCAATCCATCCCCAAGTCAATTGGCATCCAATAGGCATCAAACCGGTTGACTATGTATGCCTAGCCAAGCATAGCATTTACTGTCAATGTAGCATCAACATAACATGACTGTGAACTACTGTAAACAGCCCCAAACAGTGTTTGAATCAGCCTCAAATCAATGTCCAATGCTCAAGCCTACAAGACCAAGCATCAAGCATGCGCAAATGCCTCAGATGAAGCTTGTGGAAGTGCCCAATGGCTTGGAGCTTGAGGATGACCGGTGTGGAGCAGATATGGATCAGCCTGAAACAGGCGCAAACAATGTGTTGCTGTCTTGGGGGGACCTGCAGCCCATGTGGCATACCTGGGGTGGAGTAGGGGCTCAAGTAGGTGCCCAAGGAGGCACACACCAAGCCTCAAGGGTTCTTGAGCAGAGGCAATGAAGATATGAAGCACCCGAGCTTCAATGGTGGCTGCCCCAAACTGTTCACAGCCTGTGTGACCAGAGAACTAAAGTAAAACTTGAAGAAAATGATCAAATACCTCTGATGTAATGTCCTGAAGGTACCCAACAATGCCGAGAAGGTGCTCGGGAAGCCGGGAAGTGACGGGAGCTCGAAGGAGTCGGATATGGCTCTGCCGGGAAGGAGACCCAATGTAAGTAGGGAGTCGATGGGATGCTGAGAATGCCACGAACAAAGCTCAAGAGTCAAAAATCAAAGCTCTGATACCAGTTCAAAGGGAGCGACGTATTGAAGGTTGGACTCGAGAGCTATGGCAGGAGAGCAAGAGTAAGAAAAGGAGAGACTAGAATTGGGAACTCCAACCGTCACAATGTGTGACCAGGCCTTCCTTTATTCAAACTGTCACTAAAAGAATAAAGAATAAAGTGACGGTGATGGGCGCTTGCCACCTGCAGTGTGCAGTGGCGGTGACTGTCAGTGTAGTAATATACGGGCGGCTAGGTAAAGGCGCCTTTATCCCCAACAATAAACTTGCAAATACACAAAAATAAATAACAATGAATCCATGCATCAAAAAGAGGGGATGTAAAAAGAAAAAGTGTCTGCAAAAGGGAAAAGATCAGGGCTATCACATCAAATTGTAGTTTTGGTGAAAAAAGATATGTTCACATGGAAACACTTCCTAATTGCATTAAATACTTCAAAAATTAATAACTCATGAACCATTGCTTGGAACTGAGAGCTGTAAAAAAAGAAAAAATAACAAGTTCAAGAGACAAATAGGGTTGTAGGATCAGATTGCAATTTCAGTGAATGTAGGATGTATTCACAACATGGAGGATGAACAAAATGATAAAACCACCAAAACGGTTAAAGACAACAACAAAAACGGGGTAAAAGAGGGTGGGTGGGTGAGGAAGGAACCTCAATATGGCATATTGAAGACGGGGTATCGTGTAAGAATTGATTAACATGATGCTCATAAATGTGTGTAACCAATATGCGCAAGGACGTGTCCCTACACTTTAGACGTGAATAGATTGGGTTGACTAATCAACATGGGCCTAACACTTGACCACGACCCATACCTATATTCCCCCACACTTAAAACATGGCATGCACATACATGAACGCAAGAGGTAGGGTTAAAAACACTTGGCCCATTTAATTGGTTGATGGAGATCGTTGTTGATATGTGTTGGGGAGTTGAAGTCATCCATAGGAGGTACCAAGGGTCACCACAATACGCCTTTGGCATGGCAGGGACTATGTAGCAATACCCAGAGAGGTAGCGTTATGGATGAAGTTTCGACAAGTCATTAATAACGGGATATATATCACTCAATCACAACTGTCACTCACATTGATGAAATGATAGATCGGTCACTCACCTCATAACTCACATCACTCGAGGAGAAAGATTGAAACCCATAGCTCACCCCCGGTTTAGAAATTGACAAGAGGGATGGCTCAAAAGGGGTATACTAGCGTGCAACACGGTTGATGGTGCATCATGCATTCCAACCCATCAAGCATAGGTGTAAGAAGAGAGGATAGGGAGCCTTATTGTGTAGTGCACCAAAGAGAGTGAGGTGTGTAGTGACAGCGGAGGCCCGTTCCGTGTGTGGATAGGGAAACAAGAACGTACTTGACTTTAACTGTTGTAATGTCCCTCAATCCTCACCCCTCAATTGATAAAAGGGAAATCAATCACTCTCAACCCCCCCTCTGTCTCACATTGTGTTGATGAATACAGGAGGGCAATTGAGTCCTCACACCCATTGATGTAATCCTCACTATTGCCACTAGTGCGATGTTTTATGCCTTGTGTGCAATTGATGGTGTAATAGTGTACCTTGCCGCCCTGTGTCGGCATACATGTAAGAAGGAAGGCCAATGAGCCTTATAGTACCATGCAAAGGAACATATCGTGCAAGGGCAAAGATTGGCCATTCACTTCACCCTTTGTCTCACACTCATTTGATAAATACAGAGGGCAATCCATACTCACATCCCCATTTGATTAGGATGAAAACTCACATCACTTAAAGGATCGTCGAGATGAAGAGCGGCTTCATCTGGTTGATGATGCCAACTTGTATTCATTGATAAGGCGGCATACTTAGGGAGACAGCCAACAACTCCGAGCATCAAATGTAAGTGAAAAATGTTGTATGTTGTAGGAGTTAGATGCACTGATGGAGTTGTAGGACATAGTGCACCAAGGGAGGCTTCTTCATAACTGCATCTTGGAAGGATTGGACTAATGATTCAGCTGATCTGGACTGCAAGGTGTTGCCACCTTTTCCACAACCAACTTTCCATCCAAGGGTATTGACCACCTTTTCTTAAAATGAGGAGTGTTATGATAAGGAATTTCTCCCATAATAGTTATTATTATTATTATTTCTTTTTTTTTTCTACTCCCGAGGGTGTTTCCACCTTTTCCCATAGAATAGGTCAGCATGATAGGGATCAAAGTCCTTTTTTCTTTTATATATATATACTTCAAAGAGGAGAATGGCAAGAATACCATGTATTAGAACCATCCTCGCCACCTCTATGCTAGATTTGACGAGAAGGGAGCAATAGTAGGGGTGGGAGGTGGCTATAAGGGGCTATAAGAACAAGGCCACCTCATCAAGATAAGTAGAAGGGTTATCATGAGCAATAGGAAAAGCCTTACCAAATCGACACACAAGGGATGAAGAGACTATCAATGGTGATTGTTAGGATCCCTAGGGAGGGTAATACTTCTTTAGGCGATAGCTATTAATTAGAAAAGGATAATTAAAAGCATCGACAGCTTGTATTTGGATAGAGTCATTAGGGTTGACAGCAAGTACCTTATAGGGACCCATCCAATGTTGTTGGAGCTCATTGGGAACTTGCCAAATCTTGAGTGATAAGGCAAGAACTAAATCACATTCCTTAAATTCCTTATGCTTGATAAAGCTATCGTGATAAGCCTTTCATTGCGCTTGTGTGGCTTCCATACACTCTAGGGCCATCATCCTACGAGTCTCATCCAAACATTCCAAGTGCAGGAGACGACGTTGTAAGGACTCATGATCGGCCATGCATTATTTGTTGATATCCACGTGTAGAAAGTGTAGCTCTAACTTAAGAGGATAATTGACTTTTTTACCGTACACTAATTGAAAGGGTTTTTGTCTTATATCAATCTTATGGCAAGTTCTATATGCCCAAAGGGCCTCTGTAAGTCATTTTCCCCAATCATGGTGATGTGCAGCAATCGTCAATGTCAAAATTGAGTAGAGGATGCTATTGGCAACTTCAACTTGGCCATTGGCTTTGGCATAGTAAGGCATGGACTTGCAATGGTAGATTTTGTACAGCTTTGTCAATTCTTCCATAATCTTGTTGAAGAAGTGAGTATCTTTGTCATTGACTAGCTCTAGGGAATGTTAGAGTGGGTGATGATGTTCTCTTACAGAAACAAAGCCATGATGTTGCCATCATCCTGTTTAGATTTTGGCTTCACACCACTTTATCACATAATCTGTACATATTAAAATGTATATGTTATGCTTCCTTCTAGTTGGCAGATCAATAGGGCCAAAGAAGTTAATTTTCCACTTCTCAAATGGCTTTAGGGGAAGGATGGTTGAGCTGTAGTGGCATAGCACTGGTTTTGGTAGGATTTTCCATCCTTTGACAAGCATCATAACGTTTATAGTAGTCATAGGCATCCTTGTGGAGGGTCAGCCAATATCCTATGAGGAGAGCCTTTCTGGCATCGTCATAGTACTACATCCTTGCCTCTCTTATACAGAGCACCTCCTAATAGGGTGTAAGGGCTAATTCCAACAAAAGATTCTTCTTCTTACGAGATTGGAGATACTAGGAGGATACTATTGAGTTGTGAAGAGGTTGGCTATGTTTGTATACCATGGGGTTACACTTTTGACTAGAAAGAGAGAAGCATCAGGGAGGTCAGGGTCATCCTGCTCCTCTTTGTTGCATCTTAGAACATAAGTAGCCATCTTAGTGTCGGAATTTCTCCAAAGTGAACACCATTGCTAGGCATTCAAGCTCTGTCTCACTGTGTGGTTTCTTTCTCAATCAATTACTTTTCAGCTTGCATAATAGATAGGTTGATCTAAATTTGAGGAGACCTTTTGACATAAAACTTCTCCTAACCCTTCTACAAATGCATCAATGTACACATGGAATTCCTTCTTCCAATCGGGAGGTTGCAAGATGGGTGCTTCAATCATACACTGCTTTAAGGTGTTGAATACTTTGTTACAATGAGTGGTCCATGTAAACTCTATATTTTTCCTCAGGAGCTTATGCAAGGGATCTGCCTTTATTGCAAAGTGTGCAATGATCTTCTGTAATAGCCCACATGGGCGAGGAATCCTCTCAATTGTTTAACGTTGGTTGGTGCTGTTAAAGCTGCAATCTTCTCAATCTTAGCAAAGTCTGTTGCTATCCCTTGTGTAGAGACAATGTGGTCCAGAATAACTCCTAAAGGGACTCTAAAGATGCATTTGTCGATGTTAAGAGAAATTTCATACTCTTGAAATTTGTCAAAGCACTGCTCCAGGTGTTCCCAATGCTCATGAATTAGGCTATAGACACAAAATTCATCCAGGTATACCTCAATGAAGTCATGTAGATGGTTTTGGAATATGAACATCGTCACTCGTTGGAAGGTAGCATGAGCATTACAAAGCCCAAAAACAGCATTACTCTATAAGCATAGGTTCCACATTTTGTTGTGAAGGTTGTTTTGGATTGATCTTCTTCTGCGATCTAGACTTGGTTATATCCACTGAAACCATCCAAGAGGGAATAAAGCTCATGGCCTGCCACTGTGTCTAACACTTGGTTTGTGAAAGGAATAGGGAAATGATCCTTCTTAGTCTTGGAGTTCAACTTTTGGAAGTCCACACATATTCACAATTTTCCATTCTTCTTGGGTACTACCATAATAGACGAAACCCATTCAATATTGGCCACTGGATAGATAAACTCAGCTTCAAAGGGCTTTAATAATTTGACTTTCACAAGGGCTGAGTAAATTGGATTCATACGCCTTTGGCTTAGCCTTATTGGCTTGGCATTAGGCTCTAAGTCAATATGATGTTGTCGCACCATGGGATCAATCCCCTTTAGATCTTTGTACGACCATGCAAATAGGTCCAAGTTCTCTTTCAGAAGATCATGCATAACTAATAGATCCTCTTCTGGAAGATTGGTTCCCATCTTCAAGTGATGTTCAGTATCATTAGTATCCACGAACATTAATTGCTTTTCACCTTCCACTTCGTGGATGAAGGTCCCACGGACTGCTTCTGAGTACAGATTCGACTCCTTCAAGGGAGTGGACTCCTCATCTAATGCGCCACTTGAATCGACGTCCTTTTTTAATGAGGACTGTGCTTACTCCTTGGGATGCCAAAAGGGTATCATGGATGTTTTGGCTTTGGTTTGGGAATTCATTGCTTGAGGACTCTTCTTTCAAGGATGCCTCTAGGAATGTCACACGACACAAACCATCTAATTTTTTCTTGGGCTGTAGGATTGGTGGTTGTTGGCAAGGTGCATCCTCATCATCATCTCTTGAGAAGGGTAGATTTGGCCAACAAGAGCCACTACTAAAAAGGAAGGCTTATTCAGGAGAATCTATTTGTTATGTATATTTTGCATATGATGTGACTCATTTACTAATCCAAAGGGTACCAGAATCATTTTGTCTAATAGCATAGGATCTTCGGCTTCTGTAGCCTCTAGAACTTATTTCTCATTTGTATCCTTTTCAAGATGGATAGATCCTTCCAATTTACTTCATAATCTTCTTCTACAATTTCATAATCGTCCTCTTTAGACTCCATCTTTGCCTATCTTTGCTCCTGTGTTTGTCTGTCTCTGCTTCTGCTATGGCCATGTAACAAGGAGAATAGTATATCCATGCCTCTATCTCATAGTCAAAGGTGACTTCAAAAGTCATTCTAGGTTCAGGCAAGAGGTATTCACCCATTAACAAAGACTTTGCTTCTTTTGAGAGTTGGCTTACAGTTTCCATTGTCAAGGACTGCACCTCTGTTTTCTTGGGAAAGATCTGTTTGATAGCTTCTTTGTCTCCTCATGTGCCATTTGTTGCTTCATTAGAGGATTCTATTAAGGCTTCAATGGAAGTGGATCCATTACCTTTTTGCAAGCCATACAACACCACTTTGTTGGATCCTTTGCCAAGGGTTAGGGTTCCTTTGAACCAATCCATCTGTGCCCTTGGTAGCCATGGTCTTTCCAACAACAAAGGATATGAGGTCCCATAGGAATTTGGTTTTACCACCAGATAGGTCAGCCAATAATCTCTTCTTGTGAGGGTTATCTTGACGTATGGGAGAATTCCCAAAGGCTTAATTTTACTTTGGTCTGCCAGTTTGATAAGCCACTATGTAGGCTGCATACCTTACAAGCCTAGATCCTTCATTGTCACATCCATAATTATGTTCAATGATGAACCTCCATAATCAATGCATTTGCTATAATAGAGTTAGAATTCCTATTTGAGATTTGACTCCTAGCAACCATACACTAATCTGTTAGAAGGTAAGATGCAAGAGATGGTTTGACAAACATGTCAAATAATATGACTTTGAGTAGGGTGATCTAGTCTTGTTGTACTTTGTAAAGGGCCATAAGCAGAATATGAAGTTCAGAGGATTGGGACCTTTCAAGGTCTATAGCATTAGTCAAACCAGCAATGTAGAGCTTAGGGCTCTAGATGGAGAGGGCATAGGCTTCTTCAATGATAATCATCTCAAGAAGTACTATCCTCCAATGCATCCGCTGCATGAGCCTCCAATGCTACAACCACCAATGAACGTAAGAGTTGCTACCATCATTGAGATAGAGGACAAGGATGAGAAAGCAATAGCACCTATCTACTTGTGCATATCGGTCATTGCCTGGAAGACACATGCCTTTGATGCACTCATTGATGAGGGAGATGACTTTGATATTATTATACACGACCATTGGACCCACAACTCAGTTGTAGCCTACTAATGCTAAATTCAGCCCGCTTGGGGGGTAGTCTTACTATTGGGAAAGTGCAAAGTAGTAGTCTTTATCAAGACTAAAGGCCTACCAATGATATTTTATGTATTGCCTAACACTAAGGCTATCAGCACAGAAATATTGTTAGGGTGTGCATTCAAGAAACAAGCACACTACAATGTCAATTACGACTCACAATGTATTTACCTTGCCATTGGCAATGTTCAAATAGTAACGGCTTTCAACAAGGGCACTGCGGCTCCATCTAAGCCTGTAGTACCACTAGTAGAGGAACTTAGTACCAAGCCTAAGGAGAGGGGTCGTGATTGTCCCACCCCACCAAAGCAAACCTCAACTCCCAATAGACACACCTAAGACCACTGAGTAGCTCAAATGGATACCCAAACAATAATCACCAATGTTTAGAAGCCAACCCATATGAACTCATAATCCCAGAACCTCAAGCCCTAGGCCTAGGAGACAAAGCCAACCCTATAGAAGCAGACAAACAACCAAGCTGTGATGGGTCCCCAAAGCCCTATTACACACTCAAGGCTACTCTGAAGGCAACAAATGGATTAGATATTCCAAGGCCATGAGTGGCATGCATGCCCATCTCGAACACCACCTTCTAGCCCATCTCCACAAGACAGTAAGCCATCTAGAAATGAGAAACCAATTAACCCAAAAGATACCACACCCATAGGACCACAACAGGTGTATGGGCCAAAATTGCAATCCTCTACACTGAAATTGACTCAACCTGACACTTCTAGTGTCTCGATTGTTCCATAAGCATAAAGCAGTGCACCAATTGAGCCACAAGACCAACCCATCGCACAAGTGGTTTAACAAACACCATACTGAGACCAGTCCATGAAGTAGGCATCAGTTGTTGCAAAGTTATCTAGTCTAGTCAAACCCCAACCTTCCACATAGGCCTTAGAACCTCCTATGAGTGGAGATCTATCCTTACTTTAGCCTCGATCCTAGCCATAAATACAGGGAATGACCCGGTCACCTGTATTAGATACTTGGATGCCACCTTTATCATGTTTGCAAAAAGCTATGAATGGTTGGATTTAGGTCTCCTAGATGAGTCACTATCAACAAATATATGCTCCTTTCTATGCATCTGGGAAGAATATGAATTCATGTTTGTCAAGATTCCCATGTTAGCCGAAGAGTTGATCGCCAATGAGATTTCTCGAGAGCAAGCTCTCAATTAGCAATGGCGGGCCTAATCACCTCCTATAGCTATGGGAGCCTCTTGCTCAACTACCAAGACCCACGAACTGCTTATTTCTTTAAGCATTTCAAGCCAAGTGCAATGGATACCTCTCACATAGCCGTATGCACTCTCACACCTATGAGTGTAGTGAGCTTACCTCCACGCTTGATCAAGTTGCCTTCTCCTTCAAGCACTCCGGTAGCTCCATGATCCAAGGTGCAAGCTCAATCCTCAAGAAGAAGGGAGGAGAAGGCAGAGAGCTTCTCCACCATGATCCTTCACCCTCACACACTCACTTCCTCACTCCCTCACACTTCCTTTCTCAAGCACAAGCTCAAGCAAGCAAGAATAAGAAGAAGAAAAGAAGAGAGCTAGTTTTGGCCACATGCAAGAATGATATTCTTCATTCACTTTTTTCCTTTTTATACATGTCCTCCTCCTCTTTGGGCGCCTATCCCTTTTTACATGATCGGCCATTTTAGCGTAGGTCATCTTTCCTTATTCCTTCCTATTTTCATGGTTTCTTTACCATGTCCATTTACATTTACAAATTGCATGGGACAGAGTCTGGCGCTCTTTTACAAAATGAATTACAATGCGCCCAACACTTTCCTTGCTAGAATATTATGTGCACTTATTATTGTAAGCTTCCTTTTACATTGAGGCTTTTCCTGCATTTTTCTCAGCTTGCCTTTCTCTTTTGTTTTTTCTCACCTTGGGATATCTTCCATTTCTGTCTTTTTGGGGCTTTTTCATTCCATCTTGGACTTCCAAAGATGTAACATTACCCCCTGCCTAGTCAAGTGCCAGTCTTGTGGCACTTATTGGTAAGGGCTTGGGTGCTTAAAGGTTTTCCATGTGGATTGATAATGGGTTTTTGGGGAGGTTGGCAATGGAGAAGAAACACATCAAAATGGATGAGAGGTTGTGGAGGTCAAGGATGGATTGAGTGGATGATGGGGGCCTCCAATGTCGATGGTTGATCATGGATTTTTGAATGTACGTGAAAGGAAAAGAAAGTGTACTACTTGGGGGTGTGCCTACCTCATTGTGCAGTGCATGGTGTCAGTGGAAGTGGGAGTTGGGTTGAACCTTAGGCACAAGCTCGTGGTGTTGTCCCATACTTGAGGACCCAATTCATGTACAAAGGGAGGTGTTGTGGGTGTAACTTAGTGAGACAGGTGTAACCGCAGGCAAGGGGGATCTCCCTAGGCTTGTCTTGCTCTTAAGGTGTCCTAAGTATGTGAAGTGGGGGAAGGGCTAAAGTAGTCCCTAGTAGGTGCAGTGCTTGTGACGCTTGTAGAGCTAATTTTCTTGTTGTGTTTATTTTGTTTCTACTTCTTTCCTTATTGTCCTTTCTTTTTCTCATCTTTTATTTTCTCTCTTGTTTTATTTTTTTATTTTTTCTCTATTTTTATAATTTTAATTTAATAAGGGAGTATGCTAAGAGGCATCTTGCTGATGAATAGGGGCCAGGTTGCATGGCGGCTTGAGGGATTTACTGAGAAATGCCTTGCTCTACAGATACCCCTTTAAGTTGGTTCCTATATTGAGTGGAGTAGATGTCAAAAATGGGTGGCTACACCTAGTGAATCTACTGTCACTCATATCTTCTAAGATGTTCATACAAAATATTGGTAGGAGAGTGGCTTTCATCATGAGGCGTACCATCACACATCTGTCTATCATAGCATTGAGATAAAAAAAGAGGGGTGGCAACCACTCTTCCTCTATAGTAGGTTTTTGTTTTAGTAATATTTGGAGTAGGCAGAGGTAGTTACATGTAGTGATGAAAGCGGGGTCGGGGCATGAGGAGAAGTCCTTGTGAAAACTTGCTATAGATGGGTGGAGGTCGCTTTCAGTGAAAACCAATCTCTCTTCAGGGATTGAGGCATTTACATTGTAGATCAGAGGGAAGTCGTATCTACCATGCACCTCCTAGTTAAAATCGACTCTAGACCTTCTTGGATAGAGCATGTAGATAGGATCATCCTATTCATGGGGTAGGGTGCTGTAGAAAGTGATCCATGCCTCTAAGCTAGAGTCCCAGATGTTCCTATGCCACTTAGGCTATGCCTCATATCCCTCTACCTTCCAGGGCACTTGCATTGTCTTATCTTCCCAATGGTTTGTAGGTTCTTGCTTCCACCTTGCGGGATGTCTCCTTTGTTATTCTAGCCATCTTCTTCCTAGCCTTGCTAAAAGCTTGATGACTTCCTCCACCACCCTAGGAGATAATACTTTGTCCAGTGTGCGAGGGAAAGCGAAGAAGAACTTGAATAGGTGGCAACAATTCTCGCATTGCTCCCACAATGCAAGTTCTTGGCTCCAATTGATGGGATCATGCTTCTCACTTTGAGGGATGGCCACTTGTGGAACTTGCAGTGTCTTAGCTTGAAACTTCTTGTAGGCATGCTCCACCTAGTCTCTGCACTTGTATCTTATCTCTATCATCTGTTCAGGTGACCCAGGTTCATCCCCTTACTCTTCTAGTTGCATTTGTGGCTGCATAGGGGAGCTTGATTCCTACACTTGTTCTTCCTCCTGATAGTTTTCTTCAAAATCAAGCCCTTCTTCTTGAACCAGCTCTAGTGGCTCCTATTGCGGTGGCTGCATTTGCTATTTTGGCTCCCCAAGCCTTAGTCAGGTAAGTTCATGTGTGGTTAAACTAGCTGAGATTAGGCGAGCGCATTGCTTCTCTACTCCCAAGCTGGTGCTAGGCTTGGGTGCCATGTCATGGAGTCCATGTTGCAGGGCCCTCCTTGTTAGTTCTAGCTTTCTTCTTAGTTGCTCCAATGTCTCTTCTTCTCTTGGCTATGTGACATTCAATACTGTGCTTAAGAATGCGCATTGTTGCTCCAACATTCCTGTCTTGACAGTTGTAGCTTTGCTTTCCATCAGAAGGTGCTCTCTTAGAATGGGCCATCTTGTAGGCTAAGTTTTTTATTTGATCTTCATTCCTGGTTGCCCATTCTTTTTCTTTTTCCTTCATCAGCTCTAACCCTTGGTTTTTGTACTAGGCTAGGGTGGCAATCACCTGCTCTTGCTCTTGCCATAGTGTATGCATTTGCTCTTGCTCTTGGTTTTTTTGTTCCACTTGCTCTTTCAATATAGCTTATTCGTGGAGAGATGATTGTGCAACTCCATCAATTTCTTCATGTTCTCCTCATCTCTTTGGTTCCTCGCCACTTGCAGCTCTTTTCTTTCTTCTTCTCTTTGCCTCTTCAACTCCCTCATTTTCAACTCTAGGCATTTATTTTCTCGGGAGTTGAAGGCACACATATTTTCTAGGGAGATACAATTCTCTCTCTTCATTATACAACTAATGCGATCACCTCCCTATTTGTGATTGTCATCACTCTTGCTTACTCCATCTTGTAGTCGATGAAGACAATCTTTTCTTTTTTGAGCTATGCAAACAACAAGTGTGGCCTTTTTCTCTTCTATTGCCTTGTGGAGTTGGCTTTAAAACTCCTTTACCAATTCATCTTGATCTTCATTATGGCGCATGGTTGAAGGTGTCGGAGTGGTTGACACTTCTAAGAGGGGTACCTCTGGTCCTTGGTGTGACTACGTCACCTGCTACTAGCCTCTTTGTTCCGACAAGTTGGACTCCTTCACTAGGTGCATGCACAATTTCTTGCACTTTGCTAACTAGGAACTGCACCCAAGCCATGATATTGCTTTGATTGACCACCCCTTTTGTAGTACCCAGTGTTGGGGTGATTGTTGGTGTAGCCAAGACTGGTGGGGTTGGTTGTAACGGGGCTTTACCCTTGTCTTCCACCACCAATCTTGGTCTTGCTTCTTCAACTGTTGTTATAATCATGCTTGTCACATCCTCTCTTGTTGGGTTGTTGGGCTCATAATTTCCAATTCCTGATATTGGTAGGATTGCTCCACAGATCTTTGAATGGCTAGGGCAATCCCCTAGTCCTCCTATTGTCTTAGTCATTCTTCCTCCTCTTTTTGCCTTTTTCTGTGCTCTTTTTCTAGCCTCTTTGACTCCTCCTCCACCCTTTGTGGCTCTCTGTTTTCCTCGATGGTGGAGTGAGTTCTTTGTATGGGGATTTTGAGAGTGACCTTTTTTCTCCCCCCTTGGCTTGAAAACTTTGAGCCTTGATGCTCACTGATTGTCCTTTCGCTCGAGGCTTCTTGCGGTTGAGATGGTTGGTCATTCTCCCTTTCCTTGACAATTCTTTCCGCATTGTCCTGCTGCTCTTTGTGGCTTTCTTCTTTCCCTTTTTCTCCTCCTAAAAGTGAGATGTTTGGGCTTGTTGGGGTGGGAGAGTGATGCACGGATTGGTGATGGCTACGGGGTCTCCTCTACCACTTCTCTTTTTGCCTTCCCTAGAGCTTCTTGGATAATGGCCGTTAGCACTCCTCCAAAGCCTATGGTCAAAGCTTTAGAGGTAGGTTTTTTCCTCTCAAACTCTGATCTGGTAGCTGAAGACTCCCCTCTTGCCACCCTTGATGCTATGGCTAATACATTTGCTATTGCTTGTATTGTCTTTTGGATGTAGGTATTCCAATTCACCTCGTTCAGGGTGTTGGCTACAAGGCTTTCCAACAATGGTGTATTGATTCTATTCATAAGGGCATTGTATCTTTGGCTTGAAGAAAGGATGTGGACTATTTTATATTGCAATCAAATGGTGGGGTCCAGAATGTCATCTAGACTGATTCCATCATTAGTGTAGTCCTTTTTGTCCATCCCCCGTATTCCATACACATCCCTCTTTGGCCTCTTCTCCGGCTTCTCTACTAACCCTTATGCCTTCTCCATGATCTCTGGATCAAGGGAAACTTCCACCCTTCTAGAGGTTTTGCCTTGCTTGATAGTCACCATGCCACAGTTCCTTTGGACGTCGAAAGTGCTCATGAATTCTATACATTTATTGTGGTTGATGTCTTGTCCCACCTTTTTTGAATACTTGGTAAAGTTACGTTGCTCTATCATTTGTGCCACTGCCCCTTCGGATGTCACCACTCCTTCTAGATTGTGGATGCTGTGATATTTTAAATGATTGAATGCTTAAATCTCTATGGCTAATCCATATCTTCTATGTTCCTCCTGCGAGAAGGGGAGTCTATTGGCTTTATCCTATTGTCCTACCATTTAAGTTCTTGTTGCCACACAATATCCCACAATTAGTTTTCTTTAAAGGCTATCCCTTGCACAAAAAGTAAAATGACCAGAAAGATTAGTGTCCAACAATGAGGAATATAACCCATAAACTAAGAATTCTCATACCAATCAATCCACACACTTTACACATTCATTCCATCCTTTAAAGATTCAATTTCTATTTTGAGTTTTCATCCATTACTTCCCTTCCCCTTGGAAAGGATGAAGATCCTTCCTAGGATTGAGGAAATCAAGGTGTATCGGCATTCGGTGCACTTGTGGTGTGCCTCACTTTCTCAAGAACTAGTTGTAAAACTTGGGGTTATACTCTGTTGAGAAATGTGCAATCACATCCACTATAGACTATTTGTAAGGTACATCAAGGCAAATAATAACATTGCAAATAAAGCCTTAGACCAGGTCATGTATGCATGGTTTAATAAAACCAGAGTTGGTGAATACCATGGTCTCTTTCCACCTTTTTCCACCTACCAATACCACCTATTGTAACTATAAGCCTATAAAAGGTACTCATCCCCACACTCATTTCATCTATCATTATTATTCAATTGTACTTGCATTATGCTTGGATAATATTAGTTGTTCTTCTTTGTCATTACTTATGCCTCATTATGATTGTCTATTTGCTCATCAATGATCCACCTTAGCATGCTCCTCAATATTTTGACATGGTATCAGAGTGGACCCCAAGCTAATGAGTCATTAGGCCACTAATTAGGTAATTTTAGTTTGAATTTTTGGCTCCCTCCACTTTCTCATGAATCTCTCACCTACCTCCATAGCTACCCACCTTCATTGGAGGGCTTGAATCTCTCTTTCCAGGCATTATCAGCCAGTGCTTTCTTCTACGGAACTCTTCCTTGACTCACGGCGCTCTTGGCTATCACTTTAAAGTGTAACATTGGTGTCTCTCCTCTCCAGCATTGTGCCTGAATCAAATTGTTGTCCAGATTTGTGCCCAGTATGTTCGTACAGCTCGATCAGCCCTTACATGCAACAATCTCAATGATTTTCATAGGGCATCAGAAGCCTACTATCTAAGCTACCTCTCCATCAAATCTTATGCCATATAATCACATCAGTGAGCTACAATAAGCAAATTACTAGTCGCCTATCAAAACCCTAAAGAGGGCAGCCATAGCCATTAATCTCCAAGCTCATATTTTACTTCATTTTCTCACTTCCTTTGGCTCAGTGATGTCATTGACTCTTTGATCTACTACAACACTTAGTTCTCTACAAAGCTAACACTTCAAATTAGCAAGAAGAAGACTCAACATCAAGTACATAGTATCTCTGGATACTAACTAGTGTTGGTTAACACTAATCTTCTTGTGTCCTCTAACACACTCAAATTCAACTCTTTTGCTGGTCTATTCTTAGTTATTTGCTACTGCTCCTACCAACAAAATGGGCAAAGATTTACCCTCATGCTGGTTCAACAATGTTGGGTTCCACACATGGCAAACTAGGATCAAATTGATCCTGAGATGAAGAAAGGCTTGTGGTCAATCCCACGTGGTCAAGAGAAGAAACCAAGGGAAGCTGCACTCTCAGTCATATGGGATAAAAATGATGATAAGGCTCAAGCTATTATATTAAGCTCGAACTTGATGATATCTACATTCATCATGTTGATGATTGTGAAACCTCTCAAGCAACATGGGATCGATTAGAAACCCTATTTGGAGCTCACTCAAAATTCTCCAAATATGGCTCACTAATTGAATTTTTTAAGGCTTGACATGAAAAGTAGTACCTCACTTGCAACTCATTTGAATTATATGGAAAGCTTGTTGACACAAATTTGCAAGAATCAACTTGAAGATGGATGAAGACATTTGCATTGGAGTACTTCTCAAAAGTCTTCCACATGAGTATGATAACGTGTCTACCACATTGATCAACATGCCAAAGCCAAAACTTGTGGATATCAAAGCCTCTCTCCTTGAAGAGGAAAAGAAGATCAAGGGTAAAGGAGAAACAAGCACCCCAAGAGGACATCAACAACTCCTCTATGTGAAGGACAAAGGGAAGAAGAGCATAGTTTGTGATTTTTGTAAGAAAATTGGGTATATTGAGAAGTTTTGTCATGCTAGGAAAAGATCTCAAAGAGCATATCTTGCAACAATCAAAGAAGATGAAGACAACAGTGGAGAAGAAGAAGAAGAAGACACCCAATAAAAAAAGGATAGGACTCACCACTAGTCCCTTGTAGCTCATTTTTCGATAGACTTTTTTAGGTTTTAAGTGTGTACTTGCCGAATGTTCTTACCATAAGCCCTTGTACTCCTCATGTAACCCTTGCACACTACAACCTCTACACACTTAGTGAGGCCTTGTGACAACCTCTAGCTTTATATGGTTGTTTCTTTCCATGTCTACACTTAGCAAGGTTCTACTCGTGACAGCCACTGTATACTCAGTGTCTTTCTTGGTTGTGATTGAGGAGGGATGTTGAGAAATGTGCAATCACATCCACTATAGCCTCTTTGTAAGGAACAACAAGGCAAAGAATCACATTGCAAATCAATCCTTAGACTAGGTCATGTATGCATGGTTTATAAAAACCACAGTTGGTGAATACCATGGTCCCTTTCCATGTTTTTCCACCTACCAATACCACCTACTGTAACTGTAAGCCTATAAAAGGCACTCATCCGCACACTCATTTCATCTATCATTCTCATTCAATTGTACTTGCATTATGCTTGGATAATATTTGTTGTTCTTCTTTGTCATTACTTATGCCTCATTACGATTGTTTATCTGCTCATCAGTGATCCACCTTTGCATGTATAATTAATATTTTAACATACTTAAGAGTCACATAATAGTCCATATATTGTGGGCAAATACCTATTTGCATGGTAAGTCAATACATCAGTCAAGAGGTTATTGGAGTTGAGCCGACTTGCAATATGAAGTTCCTCCTCTGTGAGAATCTTATCCAACTATATGGGTGAAGGCTTATATTGTCTTCTAATGGCCAATTCCTAGTTATGGCCAATACTCTAAATGAGGTGGGGGCCACATAGATCGGGTTGTACTCAGAAGTCTTGATGGCACATCGTTGCTTTGCATTGGTCATGATTTGGTAACCCTCTTGAGCCCATGAAAGGTGCAAATTATACCACTTGCATAAGAAATTGATGTTATGAAGCGGAACACATGGCAAATCTAGCAAATCAAATCTCAATCATAAATAACTTTATGACACACATAATAGAACTTAGTGGAAAAATCTAACAAATCAAACATCTCAACAATTAAGTACAAACAACATTATAATACATAAGAGGATTTGAATAACTCAATAGATTGAGAAAGACAAGAGAAAAAAATGCACGATTAGGCCTAGCCTCCCCCTCCCCATGGAAAAGCCATGGTTTGCCATCCTTAATTATATATTATAGTTTTAAACAGATATTTGCATTCATATCTTACATATAATTACAAATAAAGTATAAATATAAATTGAAATACAGAGTTTTAAGAGTCAAGAGGTATCCTCTAACATGTTGCAGTTGCTCAGAAAATTCTGTCTTTGAATCTTGACGTTTAACAACACCATCGCGTCCAGAGCGTGCCAAAATCCACAAAATGACTCTTGAAGCTCTGAATTCTGATTCCGGATGACGGACAAATGAAAAAACTCAGTTTTCACATTGTTCTTCTATTTTGCATACGATCCCATTGCTTTTATAAAGAAAGCTAGAAAAGCCTTAAAAACTTAACCACATTAAGAAAATAACAATGTATTCCATAAAGAAAGCTTATTTCAATAAAATCATATCTTAAATCTCATATTCTAAAACAATCTATATTTTAAAAAAATAAATTAATAATACTAAGGATAGTGACCTAATTATTACTAAAGAAGTTTAAACTTATAACTTACAAATAGAGTAATAGTTTTAATAATACAATATCATATAAATACATAATATTATATATTATACTTAAGATAACTAATCGTAATTATGAAATTAATGCTTGGACTTACATTAACACCCGGTGCTACCCAAAGCCAATGTTATGTGCTCTACACATCAACTGAAACATTCACAATTGTTTATCAATAAAATAAATAAACAATAATGAATACCTAATAGTATTCAATTACAAAATAATTAAACAGGTTGAAAATTTGTCCTAATCTTAATTGAATTCGAGTGTGCACTCTAAACTCGTAAAAGCTTAATTAATTAATATAATTTTTACAGAATCACCTGATGTGGAATCACCCACGTGCACATTAATTAATAAAACACTTGAGAAGGCCACGCGTCCCCTTCAACTTCTCGCACAAGGAATCCACCTTATGTATGAGCCCTGATCAACAAATAAATTTTACAAAATCCACCGTGACTATGCCTCCTAGCATCATATCCCCGGGGTGGGATAGCAATTGTCCACAATTGCTATTAGCTGCTTAATGTGGAGCTAGCAGTGTAGGGTAAGCACTAAGGGCGCAGACGGTCATCCGTTACATGTCTTCAACTGTATGAGTTTTTTTTTTGAATTTTACCAAGTATCTAATATAGGACAATGAATCAATCGGAGTCTAATTATTAGCAAACAATTGATTCTAATAAGATTAAAAACTAGTGTTAGTGCCATAGATGTATTTCATGGGAGTAAGAAAGTCAAAAGATAAGACAGAAATATTATAAATGCTAGGTCTCATACTCAAAGCATTGACAATAACAAATAAAATTGTTTTTCTAGTTTAGTAGTAAGTAAAAATTTAACTAAGAATTCTAAAAAAAAGAGAGTAAAAGACTTATCTATCTTATCTTGATTGGAGATCTCTATCTTTACTAAAAAGCATGAATTCGCAATAGAATTAAGAAGTTGAAGAATTTTCCAAAGTACTTTTAAGAAAATTTGTTAGTCTCAATGTTTATCAAATCAAAAGATAACAACATTAAAGGCATACTATAATAATAAAAAATTAGAGTGAGAATCATTTTGAATGCCTGCTTTGAATTAAAAAATAACTTATATCTTCTTGTGAATCAAGTTAGTCTATAACTAGAGAGTTGGAGCTTATAAGGAATTTTACAAAACATTTACTTATGACTAAGACTAAAATTGAAAAAGAAACATATTATAGATAAGCCTAAAGTTGGATAAAATACTAGTCTCTTGGTAAAAAACAGTAATATTCAAGTTCTATGGCATATTTAGATATGATTATCTTTTAATATATGCATCTTTAGACAAAACCATGTCTAATATAAGTTTTAGATATTTGTACAAGCTAAAACTTTTTCTTTTGGGAGTATACTCAAATTCCAAATGGATTAAAAGCTATCCTACTAGAAAATGAGATGTCTGTATAGGTTGAAATTTACAAATTTCAATAAGTTTGGGTTAACTGCAAGACTTACTTTCAAGATAAATAACTTTCTTTGTAGATAGAATTAGGTCATGATGATAACTAGAGAGTTGTAGAAAACAAAAAGATCTACAATTCATGTCTTATGAAGGATTACCAAATCTGAAGGTAAGGTCATAAAAAATAGGGCTCAAGGTTGGCTACCATACAGTTTTCTACATACTGTTGTGAAATTTGCATTCAGGGTCACTTTAGGACTCAAATAACTCGCTAAATATTCAGAATTTGTAAAATATATGTCTAATAACAATTGTTACTACTATAGATGTCTTTCATGGGAGTAAGAGAGTCAAAAGATAAGACATAAATATTATGAATGCTAGGTCTCATACTCAAAGCATCAACAATAACAAATAAAATCGTTATTCTAGTTTAGTAGTAAGTAAAAATTTAACTAAGAAACATGAGAAATATAGCTGCAATATTCATATATAGTGATTTGTCTTGTAGATTGCGATTCTTCCATGGTGTTCACCTTTATACATTGATATCATACAATTAAAAACTCGGAGCGTAGCCAAACTCTAATACCAATGTTACGAAGCAAAGCACGTTGTCAAAGAGTTTACTGTCCATGATATAAATCATGGGATTCTTATGAACTCAGAAGAGTTTCACTGGGAATTATATGAGATATTTTCAGGCATTGTTATCAAATATCTACCTTAGTTATACAAGTTCTTTTGTATTTAGCATATAATTTGCAGATATGCCATGTACATTTATGAAAAATAAGTCTATGGGAACCTAAAACTTGGACATCTAGAAGTAATTGACACTCTGCTGGATAAATCACATTAATTCAGGTACAAAAATATGGACAAAAACCCAAAAATGTTGCCAAAAACTGTCAAAAGTCCACTAGGTCCACACGGGACCAAAAGTAACTCACTAAGGTGACCAGCAGGTGACCTAGGCTGGTCAAAAAGTGACCAGGGTTGGAGCAGAGAGCAGCCCATGTTTTTCGGCGCAAAATGTGGGCTGCCCTGCTTGAGGGAAACTGGGAGAAAGCTGGAGCTGAGATGCATGGAATGGAGCATGCAAACTGAAGATTTTCAGGCCAACAAACTGAAGATGATAACTTGGTGAGAGCTCCACTTCTTTGCCTCTTTGGTTTGACGAAAATGCATGCTGAAACTGTCTATAAAAGAGGGAAAATCTGAGAGAAGAGTATTCAGCCTGCTTTTATGCACGACTTCTCTCATCTTCTCTACCTTAATCTTGGTCCAATGAAGCCCGACTTGTGCCCCCAAGTACTTGAGTGGCTTTGGGGCAAGCAAAGGGTGAGGATATTGAAGACTTATGGACTGTTATAGGCTGGAATAACCAATCATAAACAGGGCAGCCCACTATTTTGCTCTATTTTTATGAGCAAACATGGGTTTTTTATGGTTGTAATAGAGGAAAATGACATCTTTTCTTCAGGGCATTGTTCATAGATGATCAAGAGTGCTTCTTCTTGAGTTTATGCACTCATTTTGAATATGTTTATAGGCTGGAATTTTCTGTTTTAAAACAGGATTGAAGCTAAAATTATTCATTTTCAATCCATTTCATGCATCTTTGGCCCAAATCTTGAATGTATTTGATTCTAGCATCATTATACTTGACCCAAAGGATTAAAATCCATCTATGTACATGAAATAAATGCCATTGGAGCTTGCATTTGACATTCATAAATGAATTAGAAATTTGAAAATATCCTTTATGAAATGATGTTTGCATCCTGAAGCATTTGATGTAATCAAGTTAGTCTTATTCCTTCTGTTCATGAATGCTAAATACAATGTGAGAAGGCTTGAATTCCTCTTCCGTACATAAATTGTTTCTAATCCCCGAATCTTATTTAAACCCAATCCATTTTTCTTTTATGAATCTTGTATCCCAAACTCTTCTTCTGCACTAAAAGCCCCGATGGTAGACCTTCAACACCTAATGCAACGACAGTGGTGAACGCGACGTGAAGGTCCGTTGCAGAAGAAGTCCAATGGGAGAATCATCAAGCTCGGGAGCAGATGCTTTGCAACATTTGGTTCGTCTAATTCAAGAGAGCCAACAACAACAGCTGCAATTTCAGCAAGAGTTGCAATTGCAACAACAACGGAGACAAGAAGAAGAACGAATTGATGCTGCTGCCATTAAGGCCTTAGAAGCAGTTGGGCATGAGCTCAAGTAATTTAATGGGCAAAATGTGTCCTCTTTTATCCATCTCTACACTGACAAAATGTTCTTCTTTGGAGTTTCTCAACATGCCTGGAGCCGTTACTTTGCCCGCCTGGCTGTGCATGGCCTCCAGGACCGAATTCATGGTCTTTTTCAAAAAGATGCTGGATGGATTGTGTTCAAGAAGGCTCTTCGAGAAGAATTTTTCCTTGAAGATTTTGGCCTTATGACAAAGAATATCTTCACCGAATGGGTTGAAAATGCCAATAAAGGTCTAACTGCTACTGCTCTTCATCGAGAGTTTGAAAGCAAATTTGCCCAACTAGATCCTGATGACCAACAAGGTATGGAAAATCAAAAGATTGAGTTATTTTTAAAAGCTGCAGATTCTTCTCTTCAGGAGAAATTGACTGACCAACTTGAAGACCCTGACTCTGAGTCGGGATTAAAGACTGCTTGGAGTGATGTCACCGAAGTAGTTAATATGATTGCTCGAAGAGAGCGATTGCGCCTAAGATGGGGATCAATCCCTGTAACAACTGATTCTATGAAGGAGCCTATTCCAGCTTCTCGAACTCTTGTCTCTATGGCCAAGCAACCAAGAGATTCTATTGTTCGTTCTCCAAAGAAGGATGTCATGGATGAGTTAATTAAAAGCATGCGGGTTCTCCATCTTAATTTAACAAAAATTAATTCTAAAGTAGAAAGGATTGATGTTAAAGTAGAAGAAAGGGGTCGGACGACCGCCCAAAGACCCGCACGAGAAGGCTTTAAAAGACGCTGCATTTGGTGTGATAGCCTTCAGCATGACAAGAGGGAGTGCGGAGCATTCCGTGAAGCCGAAGCACAAAAATTAGTCTTTTGGAAGGATGGCAAAATTCATGCAACAGAAACCGGGCTTCCTCTTGAGCCAAACTTCGGTAACAGCGGCATGAAGAAAAGATTGGAGGATTTGGCAACAAGAACAGCCTATGCAGCTGTTGATGCTGCAACCTATGGGTTGCAAATTGAGCCAACCAATGAAATTGTTAAAGCATGTAAAAATAATGCAAAATCTAAAGTGTGGACGCAGGCCTTGGAATGAATGGAACAAGGCAAGGCAACTAAGGATGATTTAACTACAGCCAGTCAATGTATTCGAGGAAGAACCGGATGGTCCGAGCATGTGGATTCATTTTCAGCTTTTGCCCGGCTAGCTGAAATTAATAATCAAGAAGCCATGATAGAAGAAAAGAGAAGAAGAGAAGAAGATGTTGCCGGTTCTTCTTCTTTAGGCCCGACTAAACGGATAACAAGAAGCAAACCAGACCAATAGAAGGCTGCTGAAAATCCAACACCACCAGAATTTGACATGGGAGATGCCCCTTAAGCAAAGAAGACAGAAGGAAAAAGAAAAAGCAAACATCCCAGTTATAAGTTGCAGTCAGACATAGAGACTGCAACGGATCTTAAACGGATCCTAGAAAAAAGGATTCTTGGAAGTAGAATTGAATTTACATTAGGTGAAATTCTCGGTATTGCAAAATGAGGATTTCATGATGTAATAATTGATGTAATTAAACGAAAAAGACAATATGTTGGTGAGGAAACTGAAGAATTCGTACATGCTTTTTTGCAAGTACTTCATGTGTATTTGTAGGATGAAGAGAAGCTGAAAACTCAAGGGATTCGATTGGAGGCAATCAAAGAATTGATTGCACCCCCATAGAAGCCAAAGATGAAGACATTTATGAAGCAGAAGGTGAAGAAGCCATAATGGTGGAAACTTCTCAATCTAAAGTGCAGCCCATGCAAAAGAAAGAGACTTTTCTTCACAACATGCAGGAAGAAAGTGAAACTCACTTTATTCCAAGTAGTCACTATTCCCGTACCCATTGGGCAAGGGCGACTACTGAAACTATTATTAAAATTGGCGAGAAAGAAACTCCATGCATTGCCCTTATAGACCATGGTTTAGAGATTAATGTTATGTCAAGAAGTCTCTATGAGAATGGTGGATGGCCCATTGACGTGGACCCAGGGTGGCGCATGAAGGCAGCCAATAACTCTTCTGGTGATCTTTATGCAGCATGTCCTTGTGTACAAGTTACTATTGGTAATGTAAAAGATGAATTTCATTTCTTTGTTCAAGATTCTTGCAGCTATCCAATCATTCTTGGACAACCATTTATTTCCGAGTCTCGTTTAGAGACGAAGGCATCATACGCTCGGATAAGAAGCAAGGATAATGATAAGGCTGTTCAATTCCTAACTGCCTGTGTTAATCACCATCGGAATAGGGATCGATTGAGAGATCATCCCGTTCCTCCTAATGCCCGAGAATTTAAGGGTTTTCGGGTAGCGCTGCTATAAGTGGAGGCTATGGCAGTGCATCATGTCATAAAAAATTGCCTCCACATATGAAGGAGGCAAGGTCTAAAGCTGATTTGCAGGTTTTTTCAGCCAATGGAGTGGGCTATTATAAATAATTTTCAGCCATGAATAGGGCTGAAAGAAAGTATTTGAGCCATTTGAAGCAAGAACTGAAGCAAATTGAAGTCTTACCTAAAGATGAAGAAATTTCAGGTCTATTTTATGGGCTGAATTATAATGATACAATGGCTGAAATTTATACAGCCATTCATGTAGAAAATCAAGCTAAAAATCAGTCCATACAGGTATATACATTGAATATGTATGACATAATTCAAGAATTTACAGATTATGAAGCCTTTGGACAGCCAAACAAGGATGAAGCAAGAGTAGAAACAAAATATAAAATAGTTGATAAGAAGGTCAAGCCAGTAGCTACTCCTCTACCACCTGAAAGTGAAAGATTGGTAGAAAGGGTATCCAAACAACCAAGCCTTCGTGATCCTAAAGATATTGGCCATCAATTTACAGCTGAAAGTCTACAAAATCTGAAAATTGGTGAAGACTCTTTCCTCTTGCTGGGCTAAAAAACAAATCTTCATGCACATGTTAAAGAACCATGGTAAAGCCTTTTCATTTCAGCCGCATGAAATCGGCTGTGTGGATCCAAGCATTGTAGCTCCAATGGTAATATTTACGGTTCCACATGTGCCTTGGAATCTTAAACCAATTCCGGTTCTGAGGGCTCATTTCCCTAAGTTATTGGAACTTTTAAATGAAAAGATAAAAATGCGAATATTGGAGCCATCTTCAGCTCCATATTCCAACTGATGGTTTACCGTACCTAAGAAGAATGGATCTTTACGATTCATTCAAGATTTGCAACCCGTTAATAAAGTCACTATTAGAAATGTTGGATCAGGACCAATTGTGGATGAGTTTGCTGAAGCTTTTGCAGGCAAGGCAATCTATTCCATGGGAGACTTATATTCAGGCTACGACCAATTTCAGCTTGCTTTGGAAAGCCGTGACATTACTACAATGAAGACACCTCTTGGCCTAGTCCGCATGTGTACTCTACCTCAAGGGGCTACGAATTCAGTAGCTCACATGATGAACGCCATGCATAAAGTATTGAGGGATTATATTCCTCAATTGACTCTTCCTTTCCTTGATGATGTTCCAATTAAAGGATGTGAAGTTCATGAGAAAAATGAAGAACTCAATGAACTTGGATGTCGAAAGTTTGTTTTTGATCATATCAATGATTGTGCTCAAATCCTGTCTAAATTAGAAGAAGTCCATCTTACTCTTTCAGGAGCTAAATCTGTTTTTGGAGTTGAAGAAGTTCTTGTGGTCGGTCATATATGTGGTCCATATGGCCGAAAACCTTCTCCATCTAAAATAAATGCAATTAGCAAGATGTAAGAAGAATGTACAAATGTTTCATAAGTGAGAAGATTTCTTGGTGCATGTGTCTTCTACCTTATTTGGATACCACATTTTGCTCATGTTGCTGAAAGTCTTTATAAGCTTCTAAGAAAGGGCCAAAGGTTTCTATGGACAAAAGAACACACTCAGGCTATTCGGAAACTCAAGAAAATGCTGACTTCAGCTCCCACTTTAAAGAAGGCTAACTACTCTAATGGACAGCCCATTTTTCTTACAGTGGACACAAGTCCTATTGGAATAGGATGGGCAGTTGGTCAAGACGACCTTGAAGGCAACAGATATGTGATCCGCTTTGGAGCAAAGGTTCTTAATGAACGACAAAGAAGATATGCTCAAATTAAAAGAGAGCTTTGGGGAGTAGTAACTGCATTAAAATGTGATAGGGAGTACTTCATGGGCGCACATGTTATAGTTGAGACAGATTGCCTTCCACTCTTGGGCATGATAGCCAACTGTTCCACTCCTGACATAGCCATGCTAAGATGGATAGCCTATATTAAATCCTTAAATCCTGATTTGAAACATATTGCAGGTAAAGATAATCCAGTTTCTGATATGCTTTCACATGCCAGATATATGGATGAAGAAGAAATGATGGATGTAGAAGAATCAGAGTTTATAAATGAAGCTGTTAATGCAGGTACAACAAAAATTACAGCAAGAACAACAGGTTCAGTTGATAATACAACTCTTACATCAGCAAGGATGGATGAATCAACTAAAGAAAGACAATGGACAGCTAATAAACAGCATATTCCATGTTTTGTTATGGTTTGTTCACACTTTAAAGAAGAATATTATGTAGATGATTGGCTAAAAATTGGCCAATTTTTGAGCACTATGACAAAGAAGGAAGAATGGAATCATGAAGAGTTCAAGAGAATTAAGAGAAAAGCCTATGGCTTTTTTCTTAAAGATGGCTACCTTTGGAGGTATGCAAAGAAGAAAGGAAGAGTGCCTGTTCGTGTCTTAGGTGACAAAAAGACACAAAGACAGGTCATGCAAGAATTCCATGAAAGCCTAATGGTTGGTCATAGAGGCATATGGGGTACTTTTGCCAAAATAAAAGAAAAATTTTGGTGGCAAAACATGTATAAAGACATTGAGTATTTTGTTGAGTCTTGTCATGCTTGTCAAATGTATTCCATGGTAAAGCATAGAGATGGGCTTCAGCCTACCTATCCTTTATCTATTCACTATAGATAGGTTATTGATTTAGTAACCATGCCTACAGGAATTTGGAACATGAGATATCTAGTACTTGCTAGAGAAGATCTCACAAATCAAGTGGAAGGAAATGCCTTGACAACAAAGTCCACTCATGCTGTTTGCAGATTTTTACTTGAAGAAGTATTTTGCAGGTATGGATGTGTTGCTAAAGTAACTGCTGATAGAGGAGAATTGGATGCCGATGAAGCTCGCCATTTCTTTGCTCAATTGGGGATTAAGCTATCTCTTACTTCAGCCTACAACCCTGAAGGCAATGGTAAGAGTGAAAGAGGTCATCAACCAATTCTTAAAGCCTTAGCAAAACCATGCAAAGGAAAGTTGAGAGAATGGCCTAAAATGCTACCATTCGCATTATGGGCTGATAGAACAACCCATAGTGCAGTGATAGGATATATGCCAGCTGAACTCATGTATGGACAGCCACCTATTATGCCTATTGAGGAATCGATTGTCACATGGAGTAGCTTGCCTTGGGATGAAGGCATGAACAGGGAAGAATTGCTGTCTTTACGCATAAGGCAACTTGAAAGAAGGCCAGAAGATGTTAAAATAGCCATTGAAAGGCTAAAAACAGCAAGATTAAAGAATAAGAAGAGGTTTGATAAGCACCATCGACTCCGTCCAAGAGCTATTCAAGAGAATGACTGGGTTCTTGTTTATGATAGCAACCTGGATAATCAATATAGTACTCATAGGAAGTTAGCCAAGCGATGGTTTGGACCATATGTTGTAAAAGTGGTATATAATAATGCTACTTACTCTTTGGCTGAAATGGATGGGACCATGATAAAGACTCCAATAGTTGGGAAACGAATCAAACTCTTCAAACGAAGAGAATCTTCAACTTATGAACTTGATGACTTTGATACAAGCCCTTTACTTGAAAACATGCAGGAAGACGAAGACTTAGAGAATGAAGATGAAGAAGAAGAAGACCCTCCTTGACCTATAATCTTATGAAATGGCACATGCCGGAGGATGTGTAGGTTAGGAGGGGGTGAATGTCAAAGAGTTTACTGTCCATGATATAAATCATGGGATTCTTATGAACTCAGAAGAGTTTCACTAGGAATTATATGAGATATTTTCAGGCATTGTTATCCAATATCTACCTTAGTTATACAAGTTCTTTTGTATTTAGCATGTAATTTGCAGATATACCATGTACATTTATGAAAAATAAGTCTATGGGAACCTAAAACTTGGACATCTAGAAGTAATTGACAGTCTACTGGATAAATCACATTTATTCAGGTACAAAAATATGGACAAAAACCCAAAAATGTTGCCAAAAACTGTCAAAAGTCCACTAGGTCCACACGGGACCAAAAGTAACTAACTAAGGTGACCAGCAGGTGACCTAGACTGGTCAAAAAGTGACCAGTGTTGGAGCAGAGAGTAGCCCGTGTTTTTTGGCGCAAAATGCGGGCTGCTCTGCTTGAGGGAAACTGGGAGAAAGCTGGAGCTGAGATGCATGGAATGGAGCATGCAAACTGAAGATTTTCAGGCCAACAACTGAAGATGATAACTTGGTGAGAGCTCCACTTCTTTGCCTCTTTGGTCTGACGAAAATGCATGCTGAAACTGTCTATAAAAGAGGGGAAATCTGAGAGAAGAGTATTCAGCCTGCTCTTATGCATGACTTCTCTCATCTTCTCTACCTTAATCTTGGTCCAATGAAGCCCGACTTGTGCCCAAGTACTTGAGTGGCTTTGGGGCAAGCAAAGGGTGAGGATATTGAAGACTTATGGACTGTTATGGGCTGGAATAACTAGTCATAAACAGGGCAGCCCACTATTTTGCTCTATTTTTATGAGCAAACATCGGTTTTTTATGGTTGTAATAGAGGAAAATGACCTCTTTTCTTCAGGGCATTGTTCATAGATGATCAAGAGTGCTTCTTCTTGAGTTTATGCACTCATTTTGAATATGTTTATGGGCTGGAATTTTCTGTTTTATAGCAGGGCTGAAGCTAAAATTATTCCTTTTCAATCCATTTCATGCATCTTTGGCCCAAATCTTGGATGTATTTGATTCTAGTATCATTATACTTGACCCAAAGGATTGAAATCCATCTATGTACATGAAATAAATGCCATTGGAGCTTGCATTTGACATTCATAAATGAATTAGAAATCTGAAAATATCCTTTATGAAATGATGTATGCATCCTGAAGCATTTGATGTAATCAAGTTAGTCTTATTCCTTTTGTTCATGAATACTAAATACAATGTGAGAAGGCTTGAATTCCTCTTCCGTACACAAATTGTTTCTAATCCCCGAATCTTATTAAAACCCAATCCATTTTTCTTTTCTGAATCTTGTATCCCAAACTCTTCTTCTGCACTAAAAGCCCCGGTGGTAGACCTTCAACACCTAACGCAACGACAACGTGGCAAATCTAGCAAATCAAATCTTAATCATAAACAACTTTATGACACACATAATAGAACTTAGTAGAAGAATCTAACAAATCAAATATCTAACCTATTAAATACAAATAATATAATAATATAAGAGGATTTGAATAACTCAATAGATTAAGGAAGACAAGAGAAAAAAACACACGATTGGGCCCAACCTCCCCCATGGCAAAAGCCATGGTTTGCCATCCTTAATTATATATTATAGTTTTATATGGATATTTGCATTCATATCTTACATATAATTACAAAGAAAGTACAAATATCAATTAAAATACAAAGTTTTAAGAGTCAAGAGGTATCCTATAACATGATGTAGTTGTTGCATAAAATTTTGTGCTCTAAATCTTGACGTTTTGACAACACCATCGCATTCGAAGCATGCCAAAACCCCTAAAATGACTCTTGAAGCTCTGAATTTCGATTTTGAATGAGGGACAAACGAAAAAGCTTAGTTTTCACCTTGTTTTTTTGTTTTGCGCGGGATCCTATTGCTTTTATAAAGAAAGCTAGAAAAGCCTTCTAAAACTTAACCACATTAAGAAAATAGCAAGGTATTCCATAAAGAAAGCTTATTTCAATAAAAGCATATCTTAAATCTCATATTCTAAAATAATCTATATTAAAAATAAATAGATAAATAGTACTAAGAACAATGATCTAATTATTACTAAAGAAGGTTAAACTTATAAGTTAAAAATAAAGTAATAATTTTAATAATAAAATAAAATATAAATACATAATATTATATATTATACTTAAGATAAATAATCATAATTATAAAATTTACGCTTGGACTTACGCTAACACCTAGTGCTATCCAAAGCCACCGCTAGCTACTCTACACACATCAACTGAAGCATTCACAATTATTTATAAATAAAATAAACAAACAATAGTTAATATCTAACAGTCTTCAGCTACAAAATAATTAAATATGTTGAAACTTTGTCCTAACCTTAATTCAATTCAAGTCCGTACTCTCAACTCGTAAAATATTAATTAATTAATATGAATTTTACGGAATCACCCATGTGCACATTAATTAATAAAACGCTCGAGAAGGACAAGCGTCCCCTACAACTTCTCGCACAAGGAATCCACCTTATGTATGAGCCCCGGTCAACAAATAAATTTTATAGAATCTATTGTAAAATCTCACGGAATCCATCATGACTATGCCTCCTAGCATCAATTGGACTTAGATTCAATGAGTCATTGGAGTTCAGAAAGCTCCTATGGTGGCATGAAAATTTTACTTTTCTGATAGAATGTGATCAAGCATTGGCTTACGACCTTTTTCTGTGAAATTTTATTGCCAATCATCTTGTTTGCAATATTGATGGAAGTCTTAATAAAAATACATTTGTATTCTTTCCAAAAACACGGCAAGGAACGTACCTCGATTGCTATGGGTTCGTTAAGTAGGCCTAGATCTAAATGTTTATAACTTCTAACAAATAGTGTGAAAGTTGAATTTAGTCATCGGATGCACGTAGCCAAGTCATTCCCTATTTCCATGGCCATATTGGATGCACTTTAAGAATGGATTGTCATGGTTGCGATGGCTTAAGGTGTGATGGTGGCTTGGGTTTAGTTGAATAGGACAAGTTGATGGGGGGTACTTCCACTTGAAGATTCACAGTGGTGTGGCAGGCTTGGATTGTGAGGTTTGCAATTCGATTTACGCTTTGTCATCAGGTTTTGCAGTGGTGATCATCTTAGAGTCCTTAGGCAAGGGCTTGCTTGGTTGCTCGTGGACTCTTGGTTGAACTTTGGGTCGATAGACTATTTGAGCACTCAAGGATTGAGCACCCTCCCTTCTAGCTCTTCTCCCCCCTTATTTTGGTTGATGTTGCTGAAGCTTGGTTTTTGGGGCTTGAGATTGAAGTCTACACTTAGTATCGCAAGTTTAGGCAACCACAGTGAGGTGTTACCCTCATAGTATCCTCAGGCTCACATAGCAGGCCTTTTGGAAACCAATGCTACTTAGTCACATGTGCACTATAGGAGCTCCAACTTCATTGTTTAGGCCTAGAGCATGAGGCATGGAAACTATGTGTTCCCAATGATTGACGTTTGTGAACCTGTGGTCTATGCTTAGGGACCCACTTGAGTGGTTGGTGGACAATGGTTCCTTGATGTGGTTGGGAAGGTACCATGGGAGCACATTGGGATGTACTACCCCCTCCTTAGGATGGATCTGAGGTTTAACTGTCGGTGGCACTATATGCTTCAAGGCAAGTGTGGTGCCCTTGCTCAAAGCTGTTACGATTCTAACATGCTCGATGACAAGGTGGATGGATTGTGATTGTAGTCTACATTACAATGAACTTGTTTTTTGAATGCTCATCCTAGTAACGATTCCTTACCAACACTTTTCTTATTGGGTAGCACGTAGAAAACGATTGGTAGACTCTTAGCCTCGATAGAAACCATCAATTTGCATTTCCCCAAGAGTGGATAGGATCGCCCCCCAAATGGGCTTAGTTTCATATTGGTTGGTTGAAATTGGGGTTGACTCAAGGCAATCCAATGTTTGTGCATTAAGATAGTGGCATTAGATCCCTTGTCAATTAGCACATCAAGGGTATATACCTTTTGGGAGGTTACGATGATCCATAGTAGGTAGGCTAGTGCTACTACTTCCTCATCCACATCCTCGAGTTCTATGATGGTTGCAACCCTCACGATCGACGGTAGTTCTATCATTGGAGGTTTATGAAGTGGGTGTGATGAGGGGGTAATACTTTCTGATGCGACTTGTTGAAGAAACCTATACTCTGTCCTTCTAGGGTTTCTAGTTTCACATTCCCTGTTCTAGTGACATTGTGAACCTTGAAGGGTCCCAATCCCTTAAACTTCATTTTCTACTTGTGTGAGTATAGCAAGACTAAATCTTCTTGCCCAAAGTCTCATTACTTGACATATTTATCAAACCAACTCTTGTGGCATGCTTTTTTGCATATTAGAGCATGGATTGCAATGAGATGGTCTCAAGTAGGCATTCCAGCTCCAATAACTAATTTGTTTACGCTTCTTGGCCCTCCTATTGCTCTTGGATTGCTATTCTCAAGCTGGAAACCAATAATTCCACTGAAAAAATAGCTTCAGTTCTGTAGGTCAACCTGAATGGAGTCTGTCATGTGGCTGTTTTGTAGGCCATTCTATATGCCCATTTTCGAGACCTAAAATGAGCCCGCGACACTAGCTTTAGGCACTAGCCGGTCGGGCCTTTATAACACTCATAAGACAACCCCACATGGCCTCGCGGTCAGGAGCATCTAAGGGACACGTTGCCCTAATTACTGCTGTAGATATCGCATTTGTAGTAGAACGTAGTCCAATGATTGCCCTCCCTTACTTCTCAGAGGGAGATCCCATACATCTTGGTATAATATACCATGTAACACAAAAATAGAGGATGCACCCCTCTAGCTAAATGCCATGGCCCCACTGCAACTCTTCTACACCGAGAGGATTGGCCCCTTGATGCGATGCTCTAACATAAAGAACGTGTACGAATAATCTCCACTCTTATATCTTTCGAACAATCTAGGAGATTTGATATTCCCTTATCAAGATTTTCCCAAGAAACCGTTCATCTACCTTAAAGCTTGGGTTTCCTTACATACTCCACATGGGTCAATGTTCGGAAAGCAATTGCAATGCGTCCAGGTTTAATACCATGTTATGCTACTCAATATGCAAGTGTGGATGTCCATTGTGCTCAAGAATTTTATCATTAGAAACCAACTAGGTGAAGTGCAAAAACAACCCTTCAATGATTTTTTCAACTAATCGTACGTGCTGCGTTGATAGAGACTAGTACTGAATTTCTTCGTGCTACTAGTCTCTTTAATTCAAATGATAGTCCATCCTATATGTTATGCTTAGACAAATAGATTAGAATTTGAATCCTTTTCAGCAACTAACCACTTCCACAAACCCTCCTTTCCCCTACCGTTTAAGTTATGCTTTCATTGGGTAGGTGTAGGGTTCATTTTTAAGTAAATTTTCATGTAAAAATCGATAAAAACACACTATAACATAGAAAAAAGGCCTGATTGAGGCTTGATCCTCATGCTCCAGCCTTGTTATATGCTCACAAGTATGAAATGTATTTTTTTCCTAAATTTTTAGGCAAAAAAATTTAAATGTTCTCTTATTTTCTCTATTTTTTCCATTTTTTCTTCATAAAAATGAGATATTTCAGAATTATGAGTTCTTACTAATCAAGGACACTCAACATCATTTTCATATTCATTTTCATCCCATATGACCCCCAAACACTCAACAAAAATCCCAAATTCCATTATTTTTATTAAAATCGTAACTTGCGGTTTTGCAAGAATTATTATATAATAATATTTTTTGGTTTTCTTTCATATTTCAAAGAGAATGCAATATGGGAAATTAAGAACAAACAATATCAAGCACTTCCTTTAGCCATTTTTCGTAAAACAAAAGAACCGCTCACTTATGCATAAAAACCACGATTCCAAGGCTCGTATCTCATAGACGGGAGGTTGACGCTTCTTCTTTGCTGTTGATGCACTCTCTCAGTCGGATCTACGTCCTCCATCGCTCTATCGTCATCATTTGTTCTAGATTCTTCATCACAACCCTTCCCCTTCTCTCTTGAATTGATGCATATGAACAACCACAAAGAGGAAAGAGGAGAGAGAAAGACTAAAAAATTAGATTTCTTAATCCTCCATGAAAACATACAAGATTATAGCCATATCCTTCCTCTCTCTGCCCTGATCAGGAATCTCACACACTCTCTCTAGATAGATATGTGATGACCAAGCTGTAGGAGTCCTCGCATAGTAGGAGGTCCTGGTCTAGTTGTTGTAATTAGGTAGGTCGTTTAGACCACCACTAGGATAACTTCTTTGATAAGCTTTTTAGCCAATTCGTGTTAGAACAATTGGTTAGAGACTCACTCTAGATTTTTGTCAGATTATGTTGGGCCTATCCCTTGTGGGTTTTCATGCCTTGATTTTGTCAAGGGGTAGGGTGAGAACTGTGATGTGTTTTGTTGTGATTTTTTGTCTCAGTTTGATGCTCTTTATGGTTATGCATATGCAAATTTGTTCGTGGGATTCGACAGGTTGAGTCACCCTATCCCATGGTCACCAATGAGAGCTGGATTTTGGGAGCTGATTTTGAGCTGTGCTTAAAGCCTTTGAGGCCATTTTTGGAGCAAGAAGTGCTTGGGAAGTGCCAAAGACTGAATTTTCATGAAAAATCAGGAATCCAATGCAAGACTTGGTTCAACATTGGGAATCCAACACAAGTCTCGGTTCATCGTCGATCGGAGGTTGTTTGATCCCCCATTTAATCCCTGCAAGGTTTGGCGTTATAAAGCAACTACTGGATCCAAGAGCTGGAAAGTGCACGACAAAGGCCAAGTTGATAGATTTTGCTGCCGTGGAGTCACCTGTCCAGACAGATCTCAAATCTGAGTATGTTTTGCCTTCCTAAAATCGAAATATCCACTTGCGGGACAGTGTGAACACAACAAAGCTGAGCCAATTATTTCAATCATTAAAACTTAGGCCTAATATTTATCGCAAAACTAATGGAAAAATTTTAACGAACAAGAGGGGGGCACAAATTTTTTTGCGCCCTCTCAAAATGTGATCGGTGCCTCTCCCATTTGTAATGTCACTCCCAAACTAACTTCTTTTTTGACTTTTTGGTGCAGCAAAATTTGTGCCTAGTGTTCAAGCATTAACAGTGGAGAATGCAAAAGAATGAATGGCTTTTTCTTGACTCATGAAAATAAAGTTGTGGATGCCCATACTCTTTGGCAAAAGAACATGAGGCCCAAATATTACAAATGGAGGATGATTGCCCTTAAGGATCAATTGATAGGAAATTGCCCTAGCAATAAACAATCCACTAGCTAAAGTTTCAAAAATGCTAAATGGTAGAAAAATACAAAAACAAGGTGAGAGTGCAAGTATAAGTACAAGTGGAAAATTCATTATTCCACATAAATTTTAGAGATTGTGGAGTTGCATTGAAAATTTGTGTTACTGGCTTTAATATCTCATGGTTGTAGTACTTTGAGTTTTAGTTAATGACAATACTATTTTTTTTCGTGACATATTATTGGGCTTTCTTCTTAAATCATATGTTGTTCCAAAATTTTAATCCTAGGAATATGTGCATATATCCTATGTTGTATGTAATATAGTTTTTAAAATATCTTTAATAAGTTTGAATGTAGTTCAACTTCATATTTCCTTTTAAAACATAGCTTCATGCTAAAATTTCAAACTTTGACTTCTCATTTCATGCTTCCTTTTCATTGACTCACTTCAATAAGTGGATGCTCGTGTCCACTTCAGTAAGTGGATTTGCAAGATTGTCTTTATCGACCAAGGGGCTACCATCTTTGAGCATGTGTTCACATGGCTTGATCTAGAATTTTGAGTCATGCATATGAGTTTGTGACCATTTTTTATTATCATACTTGTAACATTGATATTCTATAGATATCTCAACCAGTGCTGTATGATGTGGACTAGAGGAGAATATAAGAAAGTAGTAGATAGGTTCCTAGCATATGTGTCTCTAGGGCACAAAGCCTTTACTAATTTTGTAAGAAAAGGTCTAGACATGGAACAATAAGTGCTCACAGAGTGATGATACACCCTTAATGTTCTTGTTTGTGCTAGACTTTTCCAAGGATGATGAGGATAGTGACAAGGAAATAGGTTCCAAATCCTTGCCATCACTTCCATTAAATAGGAGCCTATCAAGGAGCCTTGGAATCTAACAAAGGAGTATGCTAAACCGTGTCAAAAGCATTTACTCATTTTGTTCCATGTTATGCAAGGAACCAATCACATTGACACATGTAATCTTGCTTCCATGGAAACTATTGTGATGAATGGAGTTGAGTCATTGTTGCTCTTAGATATCTTGTAGTATCTACTCATGAAGAGAGAAGAGCTATATTGCAATCTTGTTAGTAATTCCTTCAATAACCTTATAAATTATGATTCTGTAGATATACCTCCATCTGTAATAGAGACTACAATATATGAAGGGACTAACTTGGGCAAGTGTGAAATTCTAGAGACTAATTTTTAGCCACTATAGGATGAGTTGTTTGGACCTAGAAGTCTAAGGCATGTTGATACAAGAGAATTTCTTGATGTTAAATGAACAAAGGGTAGTTGTCTAAGGCTCAAAGGGTAGAAGCCAAAGGATGAAGTAGAGAATGTGAGTTTTGGAACATTCATGTAAGCATTTTTAATGAAACTTGATAGGTAGGTGCATAAGAAGAGGTGATGGAATAAAGGTCTTGGTAATCTTCTATGCTTGCAATGGAAAATATCTCATGTATTCTCTCCTTGGGGAGATGCTAGTCTTTGTTTTTGTGAAAAACACATATATCATTGGTTTGGGAGATGTGTTGAACCCCAAGCAACATTGTCCCACACTTGAGGATTCAAGCCTTGCATATGTTGTTGTGGTATATGCATACTTAGGTATTAGTTAGTTAGGAGATAGTTTCACTAGTTCTTCATAGTAGTTATGTGGTTGATGAATCAAAGAAACTCTCAATAGTAGTCAAAGATGGAGAGAATTATCAAGCTTGAGAAAAGGGTAATGGAGAAGATCATGGGGAGACACCATTTTTAGATTGGACAAAGTGTTTTATCCAAGCTAGCTGACTTCAAGGGCTGGGTCTTGAGGGGTCGCAAATGTATGTTGTGGTTGGAGAAACTAGTTTCGTTCTCAATCCCCTCTATCTTGCTTTCATTTTTGTTGTGATAGCAATAAGGTGAATGAGAATTAGAGATGATTTAATTTGTACAACATATATATGTTAGGTAAGTAGATAACTAATTTAACTATTTGAAGAGAGGGAAGTGGGAGAGCAAGATTCCTAATGAATCAACCCCAGGGCAAGGTGGTCTTAGCAAGCTAAGAGCTTCTTTACAATTCACATTATAAAATAGGAAACATTGACCACATAAAGCCAATTAAAACCTTGACTCCGTATTTTTTAGGGGAATAGAGTAAGATTTTGCCCTATGGGCAAGGGGGTTGATGTATCCATACTCCCCCTCATTTCTCACTCTCCTTGAACCAAGTGCGATACAAGTTGGCTTCGATTCTTGGGCAATCTAGCCCAAGCAAATGCTCAAAGATCGATGTAGTTAATCTGAATAGATGACCTTAGTTTATTTAGAACTTGAAATTCAGGTTGATTCTTGTGGGAACGGCCAAGACCTTCCATTGACAAGTGGAGTCGAGAGACTAGGTGACAAACCTTGTGTTATTCAAAAGAGTACCAAGTAGCACCACCTAGAAAGTCATCTCAATGGACTAGTAAATTATGCTGCTGATAATGTCTTAGAGTGGGCATGCCACACATAGTATCAAAGTGAAAACTGAATTAATGCATTGAAAGATTTGTTGCAACCTTGTTTAATGGATAGTTCAATGCAAATATAAATCACCTTTTGACACGATCGGTGGAATCTCTTTTCAAATAACAAAAGATTGGAAAAAATTCTTGGTGTTCCTAGTAATGTTTATTTCCACAATGAAATCCCTTGATTTTGATTAGCAGGATCGCTTTATGAGAATCTTGGAGCGTATGTATAATCCTCACCACTGTATTAGGAGCGTCGGTGGACAGAAGTGGAGTCTATTATTTCATTAGTGCAAATTGACTTGCCTATCTTCAAAACAATCTCAAAAGAATCAAGTGGATTGAAGACCTTAAGCTAATCAATCTATTCATCTTTGAAGAATTGCACCTAAATCCCATCCTCAATATAGACAAAGAACAGATTTGCCAAAACCATTATCAATATGAGTAAGTGCTCCGCATCCTCCTAGTCGAGTGCATTGCCATTTTAGAGTGCTCGCACCATATACTTATTATAAATATGGTTTTCTGAATCTCCCTTAGAAATGTAAAGTCCTAAATATATTCCATGAGCCTCCAACCTACAAAATCATGGATGTATTTGAATTTCACAATTAAAATCATTGTAACCAAAAAAGTCTTCCTAGCTTGATCTCAATTATCTCTATTTGATGTAATAAAGAAATCTAGCTAGTACTATTGCAACCTTGAATAATAAAAGATTCTCAAATTCTTTGGAAGATAATGTATTTTTGTATTAAACTTATGTTGTAAATAAAACTCTAAAAATCGTGGATTCAATTATTGAAAAACTTAGAGAGAGATGAAAGTTGTAGCATAGAAAATGTACATATAATCTTGTAAATGTTAATAATCCTATCATATTATGACTTTCATGCCTATGCTTACCTCAGTCGCAAGAGAAGAAATTCCTTCTCAAGAAAATCAAATCGTTTGAGTTGTTTGATAGCAAAGGAAAGGATGTTGAGTCTAAAGTAGAAATTTGGATTGAATTTATGGAGGATTACTTTGTTGTTGCAGCACTACTCCTCCTAATCAAGCAATGATAGCTAAGCTAAAGTTGATGGGTGAAGCTCAACTTTGATGGAAGGAATGGTGCAAAGACCAAGGGATTTTGGAAGCAACCATCACTTGGAAAAAGCTAAAGGAAATTGTACATGAGCGATATCTTCCACTAGCATACCGCACCTTAAATATGAACAAAGTCTGTAGTTTGAAGCAATTTGGATTGATCTTGGTTGGAAGCCTAATATTCTAGATTTTTATCCCTTTTGAAGTATGCCCCGCCCATGGACATCACCCAGGAGGTCTCAAAGTTTTGCCATGATCTAAAACCTCCATTGGATACCCATCTTGAAGCAATGCACCTATTTGACTTAGAAAATATATTAATTAGAGCAAGGCTCATTATCTAAGAGCTACAGATAACATGTAAGAGTGGAAAATTTTGGCGACATGGTTCTCCATACAAAGGACCATGTGAATGTGTCAAAAGGATCCAAGGACAAAACTAGAGCAGTCAAAGGAAGAAGGCCAAAACATATGTAGTTGAAAGCTTGGTACCTACGATCGGAAACAAGGAGGTACCAAGATGTTTCCATTACAACAAAGCCAACCACTTCAAAAGACAATGCCCAAAGTTAGGTTAATTAATTCACCAAGGACAAATTCATGACCAGAATCGAACAATTTCAATAATAAAAGGAAAAGTTGCTAGAGTAACCTTCAAGGGAAAGTACAAAGGAATAGATGAGGGTGAAGATCCTACTTTAGAAGTGGACATGGAAAGAGCGACAATACATACTAATCTTAATAAGAAGGGCCCAAATCACTAGTTCTAACACAAGGAACTTTTAATCATTTCTTATATATTTAAAAAAAATCCCTATCAATTTCCTAGTTAAAAATACACATAATTTCCCATAAACTAGGGAATCACATAAGAAATTCCCTACGTAGGAAAAATCCCTTATGTAAGGATCCCCTCTGTAGGGATTTTTCCCTATGGAAATTCCATATGTAATTCCCTATTTTCTCTAACTAGAAAATGTTCCATTTTCCCTATTATTTACTTTCTCTACTTATGTGCAATTTCAACTAGGGAATTGAAAGGGAATTCCCTTCTTATTTTGTCTTTCCTAATGTGCAAAAATTTTCCTATGTTTCCCTACATAGGAACATTTTCCTACACATGGTGATTTTCCTATATAGAAAATTTCTTATGTGATTCTAATTTTTCTCTAACTTGAAAATATTACATTTTCCTTAGTTTACATATTCCTACTTATATGATTTGAGCAAGTTAAAAATTATATAGAGATTATTTAGTTAATTTCAAATAGGACATAATACACACCTAATAGATTAGATAAGAAATTTTCACTATATGGGGTTTTTTTCCTATGTCAAGAAAAAGCTTTGAAATAGATAATATTTTCCTATATAGGATTTTTTTCTTATGTCGTGAAAAAGGTTATACATATGTAATTTTATTTAAAAATATTATTTAATTAATCTAAATGATGCCATAATATGGTGATACTATATTCTTACTCAAGTTGATCCCTGATGCCTAATGAAATTGTAAATAGAAGCATCGAATTGTACGTTACCCCAACATAGAATTGGAGATTTTCTATCACTTGTGTCGATGCCAATGCTAGTAACAAGTTACTTGGCAATTGCTCGAAGGAGGGCTTGCTCATCATGGTCAAAAACTCCCACATAGCTATCAATGGTTATGGCATGCATGTCCCTTTGTAATACAGATAGATATATAAGAATGAGAATGTGATAAGGATATTATAAAACCATGATTAAGATTGTTTAACAAGGCTTGGCCTAGCCTAGCTTAGCTATTGCATGTTGGAGTGCTCAAAGATAACAAATAAATGCATGTATCACATTTCCACTTACGTCCCCCATGATTGCAATAGGCATAGAAGCTAATAATGATGATGATGTCATGGTGTAAGTTTCCTATTGTATTAGAGTAGGCAATTAGAACTAGTCTTTGTAATGGCTGCCCACTAAGTATAATGGCTATCAAGAGCTGCCACCAAATGTATGTTTTATATTGTGCCCACAGCATACTTGCTAGGAGGGGAGTCACATGACTACCATCTACCATTATAATCAATGGAGTCCAACTCCAACTACATAGATGCCACCCAATGCTTGCTCTATGAGTCATCCTCCAAAGAGGTTCTTCATTACAAGTAGTAGCTACAATTGCTTACCCAACAAAATGAACCTATCCATGTCAAGCAAATTCCCTAGTTCTATCACGAAGTGGAGCGGTTGACTATTTGTTGTTCCATAATGTATCCAATAACCATCTAGGGACTATTTTTGCCTCCCACATAGCAGCCTTCTCCTTAACTACTACATCCTTGGTAGTGCCTTCATCAATGGATTGAAAATCAAGCTCCTAGTCAACATGGAAATGCTACTAAATCAAGTGCTCCTTGATGAGACAAAGGTAACAAACTATCAAACATGTCCATGGAAGTCACAGTTGGTTGATTTTTGCAGTTCATAAAGGGCTGACTTGTATTTTTAGCGAAGACCACATCTCTACTCACAAAGATATTTTCATATAGGGTTGGTAGAAACATTGCCCTTTATTTTTCACACTATATCCAATGAAATTACATTTGACAGGTATATCTTGTAGCTTTTGTTGAAATGGCTATTGTATTAAAGCATATACCATATACCATATGACCATAAACTCACATGGGATAGCGTTGGCTTAAGCCATTCCAAGTCTTATAATTTGTGTATGCCATAGTTCAACAAAGTTTCAAAAATGACAAAAAATGGAATTTTGTAGTTTTTTGTGGCTTACTCTTAAGTGGTTGCCATCTCTAATCTTTTTCAAGTTGGGATAAGGTAATAATGTAATAAATCACTCACATCAAGGCTCTACAACATGGTAGAATATTGTCATCAAGCTCAAATGACTTTCTGCTAGTAAGGAGAACTATTGCATTCTGGAACAACCAACAGCAGGGAGATATGACAAGGCCAGAGGTAGAAGGAACACACCACTCCACAATTTCCATATGGTCCTCACTTCCCAGCCTCACCAACTGACATAATTGATTGGGCATTATTTATTCATGAGGCCTTGTCCATTCAATATCCCATTCTGACAACCACTTGTAAACTATATGTTCCACGAACCCTCTATTTAATTAATAAATAGCTATTGTACAAGACTTGGTTTGAATCTTATTTGTACAAGTAATAAATATTTGGCTAGTACCCATGCAGGTAAGGATGAGGCTAACTACACCCTTTAAGAGTTAAAGTTGTTAATGAGAGAGTAACTTACATGGACTCCTTCAACCCTTATATCTTCAAGCCGATCTATTCTCTTTTGCACTACCTCACTCGTCGCCAAGCCACTCATAGTTACAATGAACCTATAATTTTTCATCAAATAGGGACTCAGAAAACACCATATCATATCAGTAAAGCCAAACCCAAACGTGATTGGAACCAATAATTATGCACAGAAAAGATTGAGATGTGGACTAGTAGACCCTATAGCCATCTCAATTGCCTTTGCTACACTAGCTTCACGAAGAACTTTCATCTCATTTAGGTCTCCTTGAGAATGTGCATTGACTCTCTTTCCCTTATGGAGTTCAAGGACCTTTCCAGTAGTATCCACTCCCAAATCCAAGATATGTTGTAGTTGCTTAAGAACAACATCAAAAGAAGACTTCTGCTCATTAGACAATTTCAACTTTGCTCTATTCCATAGAAACATGTGATAATTTGATAGATCCTCTAGCTCTCATGTTAGAACAATGATGACAAATTTTACATCTAACATACCAAACGTGTAACAAATAGAGTTTGAGGTCATAGTTTATATTAATTAGCATAAATGTTCTAGCTTTCCTAACAAGGTTGAAATCCAAACCTCCAATTGCTTAGGACCTCCATAAATGTAGAAGCAATGATCAAATGTTGCATCATATGTAAATTGCTCATCTTCCTCTATCACCTCACGATTAGGCTACTCTGGATCTATTTCAATTTCAATTCCTTCCTCTGTGGAGATAAGATCTATAGCCTCCCTCCCAACATACTCAAGGACCTCTAGGCCCTTAGCTGTTATAGCCTTCCCACCCTTCAATACATCCCATAAGGAAAAACTAGTGCTAAGACCCAAATTGATTTATTACATTTTACACTTTGTAAGAGAAGCTTCCTTACTTTTGAAAGATTAAATTACCCAAGCCACAAAAGTCATTCTTCTTTATTCTTAGAGTTCTATCTCTTGCATCAAAAGTCTATAAACATGGCTTGCCACTGCGAAACCCAAACCCCCCACCCCAACCGAAAACATAAAAAAAGCTCTTTAAGTGCTCGCTTTTGAATGAAATTCACCCTACCTTTCAAAGGAGTTCTAAAGGCCTACCATGCTCCTGTTGCCAAGTTCTCCATTGATGAGTCAATCATCTTCAATCCCTACAGCAAAAGCAAACTAACCATCAAGGTAACTTTAAATTGGTTAGAAGTGAAAGGAACTTGCATATCATAGAATGCAAAGTATATGTGCCCAAAAGTAGAATCTTGACCAGCTCCTTTGAGCTTTTCAAATACAGGTTATCAAAACTCATATTGGGGAGATTCTAATCTCGTGATTTCTGCAAATTCATTAACAATCTTGTCTTTTATGATGCTTTCTTCCGATGTTGTGCCGCTACACACACACCGTGTAAAAAAATCTAGAGTGTGGCTTTGTTTTAGATTTAGAGAGCCAATGTCACTTTAGGCATTAGTATTAGTGTTCATGGTTCAAAATATTAGTTTTTTGGACAAGATTTTAGTCAATTTTTGATATTCTAGATATTATCTCTTGTAAAAAGTCCATGAAACTATAGATAACTTCTAGATTAGGAGGACATGTAAAAGAAAGCATGTAGCTTTTAGCTAATTTGAGAGGATTTTATGTAAAAAGAGAGATTAGCGAAGTCGCGCGATGCGCGATCGCTGTTTTCAGGTAGTGAACAGTACTCCGAAGGTGGGAGATGAACGAGTGATCTGGCAGGATTCTGGCCAGGTGTCTTGATATTTAACCCCCCTTTTGGAGCCATTGGAAGCATCAGATTGGCATTCTGAGCAGCATAGAGGAAGGTATTATTTTGTACATGTTTTTGTCTATTAGAGTTATATTTTCTCATAATGCTGAAAGAAACTGATAGGCTTCATCTCTGTTAGTATTCTTCTATATTTTCTAATTCTTTTTGGGAGTATTCTTCTACATCTTCAATCTCTTCAAACCCCTTCTCTTCCGTCTACTCCTCTCCTTGAATCTACCTATACCCTGTTGTCTCTTATCTTTAAGAACTTGGCTTGAAACCTTCAACCCTTCTCTTATCTCTACCATCTTTGAAGTCAAAGCTCTTGAACCCCCATAAATTCTTCTCTTGCCAAACCCCTGTGGTGACCTTCAACCCTATGTGCTGCGACATTGGTGAACTCGACGTGAAGGTTGGTGTAAGAGAACTCCAAGATGGGGGATTCTTTAGGAGATACTCTACAACAATTGGTGAGCATACTGTAGCAGACTTAGCAACAACAAATCCAAATGTTACAACAACAACAACAACAAAGGCAAGATGAAGAGACGATTGATTCCACAGCTATCAAGGCCCTAGAGGAAGTTGGGCGTGAATTAAAACAATTTAATGGTCAAAATGTCTCTGTTTTTATTTGCTTATATGTTGAAAAAATGCTCTTCTTTGGTGTACCACAATATCCATGGAGCCATTATTTTGCCAGACTAGCCAAGCATGGTTTTCAAGCAAGAATCCATGGTCTTTTTCAACAAGATGCAGATTGGGCTGCATTCAAAAAAGCCCTACACAAAGAATTCCTTTTAGAAGACTCTGGCCTAATGACGAAGAAAAGTTTCACTGAATGGATTGAAAAACCCAACAAAGGTTTAGCTGCAACATCTCTATACCATGAGTTTGAAAGTAAATTTGGACAACTTGATGCTAAAGACCAACAAAGTATGGAAGATCAGAAGATTGAATCATTCCTTGAGGCTGCAGATCCCATTCTGCAAGAGAAGCTTGCTGATCACCTAGAAGATGCTACCTCCGAATCAGGAGTTAAGATTGCATGGACAGATGTTATTGATGCAGTTAACATGATTGCTCAAAGAGAGCGGATGCGACTAAGATTAGGCTCTACTTCAACTTCAACAAATTCATTGATGGAGCTTGTTCCACCTTCAAAATCCCCTATTCCTTTGACTAATCAACAAACTCTTTCTTCTTCAGTTCCTTCTAAAAATGATGTAATGGATGAACTCAGTAAAAGCATGCGTGACCTTCATCTGAATCTTACAGAAATTAGTTCCAAAGTAGAGAAGCTAGATGTCAAAGTCGAAGAGCGAGGACGAGCATGAACTCAAAGACCCATGAAAGAAGGCTTTAAGAGGCGCTGTATTTGGTGTGACAATCAACAACATGACAAGAGGGAGTGTTCTGCCTTCTGTGAGGCTGAAGCACAGAAGCTCGTCTTTTGGAAAGACGGAAAAATTCATGTGGCTGAAACTAATCTTCCACTGGAGCCAAAATTTGGCAATGGTGGAATGAAGAAAAGATTAGAAGATTTAGCTATAAAGAATGCCTATGCAGCAGTTGATGTGGCTATCTATGGGCTGCAAATTGAGTCAATTAAATCAAGTTTGAAAGCATGTAAAGCTAATGTGCAATCTAAAGTATGGATGTAGGCACTAGATCAAATGGAACATGGTAAAGCAGCCAAAGAAGATTTGGCTAACAGCAGTCAGTATATTTGAGGAATAATTGGTTGAAAAGAATCGGTAGATTGTTTTTCTGCCTTTGCACATTTGGTTGATGTCAATCATAAAGAAGTCTTGATTGAAGAAAAGAGAAGAAGAGAAGATGAACCAGGGCCTTCCTCTTCTGGCACTCCAAAATGGGTAACTAGAAGAACACGTGAACAACCAAAGCTTGCTGAAAATATAACCCCAGATCCAGAGATGGAAGATGTGCCACAAACAAAGAAAACCGAAGAAAAGAAGAAAGGCAAGCAGCCAGGCTACAAATTGCAGTTTGACATAGAATCTACAACTGATCTCAAATGAATCCTAGAAGAACGAATTCTAGGAAGCAAAATTGAATTCACCTTAGGCAAAATTCTTGGAATTTTCAAACGTGAATTCCATGATGTAATTATTAATGTAATCAAAAGGAAAAGACAATATGTTGGTGATGAAGAAACAATGCATGCTTTTTTGCAAGTTCTTCGAGTTTTTGTGCAGGATGAAGAGAAGCTGACTTCACAAGGAATTCAACTTGAAGCAATTAAAGAATTAATTGCAGCAATTGAAGCTGAAGATAAAGAAAACATGAATGCAAAAATTAAAGAAGTGAAAGCTGAAAATGTAATGGTCAGCTGGTCCAAACCAGTTGGGCAGTCCACCTCTCAAAAAGAAGGCCGTCTACAACACATGCATGAGGAAGAAGAGGCTCGGTTCATTCCAAGCATTCACTACTCTCGTACGCGTTGGGCAAGAGCAACAACAGAGACAATCGTCAAAATTGGAGAAAAAGAAACACCATGTATTGCACTCTTAGACCATGGCTCGGAGATAAACGTCATGGCAAGGAGTCTCTATGAAAGTGGCGGATGGCCCATAGATGTTGATCCAGGTTGGCGAATGAGAGCTGCAAACAACTCTTCTGGAGAGTTATATGCTGCATGTCCTAATATGTAGGTAACTATTGGAGACATAAAAGACAATTTTCACGTTTTTGTTCAAGACTCTTGTAGCTACCCTATCATTCTTGGGAAACCTTACATTTTTTAAGCCCGCTTGGAAATAAAAGCTCTTGATAATGGTTCTTCCTATGCTCGAATCTAAAGCAAGGATAATGAACGAGTTGTCCAATTTCTTACTATGTGTGTTAACCATCATCGAAACAGAGATCCACTGCATGATTATCTTGTGCCTCCTAATGCCCGAGAATTCAAGGGTTTTTGGGCTGCACTACTATAAAGAGAGGCTATGGTAGTGCGTCATGAAAAAAGATTGAACCTCCTCATGCAACAGAAACTATGTCTCTAGCAAATTTATATGTATGTACAACCAATAGTATGGGCTGTTATAAGTCTCTTCCAGCCATGACTAAGGCTGAAAGAAAATATTTATGTCATGTAAAAAGGGAGCTGAAAACTTATGACATAATGGCTGAAAATGAAGATATTTCGGGCATTTTTTTTGGACTGATTACTACTAACACATGGACTAAAATATATGCAATTGCTCATGCAAAAAATTAGGTAGAAAATCAGTCCATAGAAGTATGCACATTGGATTTTTATCAAACAATTCAAGAATTTGTTGAATAGGAAGACAATGGTTTACTCAACAAGGCTGAAGCACAATTGAAGACAAAATACAAGATAGTGGATAAGAAAGTCAAACCTATGGCAATCCCACTGCCTCCTGAAAGTGAAGGGCTCGCTGATAGGGCAGCAAATCAGCCAAGTCTTCGTGATCCTTCCAACATTGGTCAGAAGTTCACATCTGAAAGTATAAAAGAGCTCAAAATAGGTGAAAATTCTTTCGTTTTGTCGGCTGAAAAACACTCTTTTATGAAAATGCTAATGAAACATGAAAAAGCTTTTGCATTTCAACCAAGTGAAATAGGTTGTGGGGATCCAAATATTGTGGCTCCTATGGTCATTTTTACGGTCCCACATGTGCCTTGGAACCTCAAGCCCATTCCCGTTCCAAAGGCGCATCAGCCCAAATTATTGGAACTTCTAAATGAGAAGATCAGAATGAAGATTTTAGAACCTTCTTCAACACCTTACTCAAACCGATGGTTTACTGTGCCTAAGAAAAATGGATCTTTACGATTCATTCAAGATCTATAGCCTGTTAATCGTGTCACAATCCGAAATGTTGGTTCAGGTCCAATTGTTGATGAGTTTGTTGAAGCTTTTGCAGGTAGAGCAATTTGTTCTATGGAAAACCTACATTCAGGATATGACCAATTTCAGCTTTCATTAGAAAGCCAAGACATTACCACAATGAAGACACCTCTTGGATTGATCCTCATGTGCACTCTACCACAAGGTGCAACAAACTTCGTAGCCCATATGATGAATGCCATGTACAAAGTCTTAAGGGACTTTATTCCACAACTTACTCTTCCATTTCTTGATGATGTATCTATCAAGGGATGTGAAGTCGATGAAAAGAATGAGGAGCTTGACGAAGATGGTTGCGGGACATTTGTAGTTAACCACATTCATGATTGTGACAGGATTTTGACAAGGCTAGAAGAGGTACATCTTACCCTTTCTGGAACTAAGTGAATTTTTGGAGTAGAAGAAGTCCTAATGGTCGGTTATCTATGTGGCCCCTATGAACACAAACCTTCTCCAATCAAGATAGATGCCATTAGCAGAATGTAAGAAAAATGCACAAATGTTTCAGAGGTGAGAAGATTTCTTGGCGCATGTATATTCTATCTCATATGGATACCACATTTTTCTCATGTAGCCGAAAATCTTTATCAATTATTAAGAAAAGATCAAAGATTCTCTTGGAATAAAGAGCATACTCTCACTATGCGTAAATTAAAGAAGCTATTAATTTCAGCCTCTACTCTCAAAAGGGCTGACTATTCAAATGGTCAACCCATCATCCTTACTATGGATACAAGTCCCATTGGAATAGGATGGGTTGTTGGCCAAGAGGATCTTGAAGGTAACAAGTATGCAATTCGTTTTGGAGCAAAACTTCTCAATGAACGTCAAAGAAGGTATGCACAAGTAAAAAGGGAATTGTGGGGAGTTGTAACGGCATGAAAGTGTGATCGTGAATACTTTATAGGTGCTTCTGTAGTGGTAGAAATTGATTGTCTTCCACTCTTGGGCATGATTACCAACTGCTCTACACCCGACATTGCTATGCTAAGATGGATTGCATATATTAAGTCTCTCAACCCTGAATTAAATCATATTGTAGGAAAGGAGAATCCAGTTTTGCTGACATGCTATCACATGCAAGATATGACAATGAAGAAGAGCTGATGGAAGAAGATGAAGCTGAAGAATCTATACTTGCTGAATTTCATTCCATGGCTGCTAAAAATACATTTTCAGTTACTGCATATACTAGTCCAAAGCTGAAAACAATAGGATGGTCAACTAGAAGCTAGCATGCTCATTGCATTGCTCAAGTTCTAGTTTGTTTCTTTGAAGAAGATTATGAAGAAGATTGTTTGGCCAATATTTGAGCACAATGAAGAAGAAGGAGACTTGGATTGATGAGGAGTTCAAGCATATCAAGAGGAAAGCTTATGGCTTTTTTCTAAAAGAATGACATCTATGGAAGCACGTAAAGAAGAAGAAAGGAGTGCCTATCCGAGTTTTAGGTAACAAAAGATTGCAACAACAGGTAATGAAGGAATTTCATGAAAGCCTGTGGGCTGGCCATAGAGGCATATGGGGAACCTTTAGTAAAGTCAAAGAAAAATATTGGTGGCAAAACATGTATCGAGACATAGCACATTTTGTTGAAACCTGTTATGTGTGTCAAATATATTCTATGGTCAAGCATCGAGATGGGTTACAACCAACTTATCCTTTGTCTATACATTATAGATGGATTATTGATCTTGTAACCATGCCTACATGAATATGAAATATGCGGTATTTAGTGCTTGCAAGAGAGGATCTAACCAATCAAGTTGAAGGCAAAGCCTTAACAACCAAATTCACTCAAGCTGTTTGTCGTTTTTTTCTTGAAGAAGTGTTTTGTAGATATGGTTGTGTGGGTAAAGTAACTACAGATAGAGGAGAGTTGGATGCTTATGAGGCACGCAACTTCTTTGCTCAATTGGGTATTAAGTTGGCTTTAACATCATCCTACAACCATGAAGGGAATGGAAAGAGTGAGAGAGGTCATCAACCTATTCTCAAAGCTCTAGCAAAGTCTTGTAGAGGAAAGATCAAAGAATGGCCTAAAATGCTACCTTTTGCATTATGGGCTGACCGAACTACTCACAGTTCAGTGATTGGCTATATGCCAGCTGAACTTATGCATGGACAACAACCAATTATGCCAATTGAAGAATCTATTCTCACATGGAGTCTTCTAGCTTGGGAGGAAGGCATCAGTAGAGAAGAGTTGCTGACTTTGTGCATATGGCAACTAGAAAGAAGACCTGAAGATGTTCAAGCAGCTATTGAGAAACTAAAGACAGCAAGACTAAAGAACAAAAGAAGATTTGATAAGCGACATTGACTTCGGCCAAGAGCAATTCAAGAAAATGATTGGGTGCTTATCTATGACAGCAGCCTAGACAATCAATATAGTGCTTTTAGAAAGTTGGTAAAGTGTTGGTTTGGCCCATATGTGGTAAAGGTCGTTCATGACAATGCCACATATTCATTGGCTGAATTGGATGGAACAAGCATGAAGATACCCATAGTTGGAAAAAGAATCAAGCTCTTCAAACGAAGAGAAAGTTCAACATATGAGCTAGAAGGCTTGAATATAATTCAAGAGCATGAAGACATAGAGGAAGAAGAAGACACAGAAGATGAAGACATTAACATGGCAGAAGATACTTCTTCTGACATTGCAAATCTGTAAGACTTTGGCACATGCCAGAGGATTTGTAGGTTAGGAGGGGGTGGATGTCGTGCCGCTACGTGCATACTGTGTAAAAAAATCTAGAGTGTATCTTTGTTTTAGATTTAGAGAGCCAATGTCACTTGAGGCATTAGTATTAGTGTCCATGGTTCAAAATATTAGATTTTTTTTGGATAAGTTTTTAGTCAATTTTTGATATTCTAGATATTATCTCTTGTAAAAAATCCATAAAACTATAGATAACTTCTAGATTAGGAGGATATGTAAAAGAAAGCATGTAGCTTTCAGCTAAATTGAGAGGATTTTATGTAAAAAGAGAGATTAGCAAAATTGCGCGACGTGCGATCGCTATTTTCAGACAGTGAACAGTACTCCAAAAGTGGGAGATGAAGAAGGAGTGATCTGGTAGGATTTTGGCCAAGCATCCTGGTATTTAACCTCCCTTTCGGAGCCATTGGAAGCATCAGATTGGCAATCTGAGTAGCCTAGAGAAAGGTATTATTTTGTACACGTTTTTGTCTATTTAGAGTTATATTTTCTCATAATGCTGAAAGAAACTGACAGGCTTCATCTCTGTTAGTATTCTTCTATATTTTCTAATTATTTTTGGGAGTATTCTTCTACATCTTCAATCTCTTCGAACCCCTTCTCTTCCGTCTACTCCTCTCCTTGAATCTACCTACACCCTGCTGTCTCTTATCTTCAAGAACTTGGCTTGAAACCTTCAACCCTTCTCTTATCTCTACCATCTTCGAAGTCAAAGCTCTTGAACCCCCATACATTCTTCTCTTGCCAAACCCCTATGGTGACCTTCAACCCTACGTGCTACGACACCGTATCAAGCTTGAGTGATTCTGTCATGCTTTGTTATTATTCAGCTACTCCTTTTGTTACATCTTTAGTAGCTACAAGCATCTAATGTTCAAGGCAATCTCTTAGAACATTGCAACTCAATAACAATAGTACACAATTGAAGAGACCATGATAGACATAATGAGCATACCCAAGAAATTGACCAATAGTCAAAATGGTGTTTATAGTATGATTAGTTTCTTGACTCTTATAAGATTTCATATGCAGTGTAAAATGTGAATGTGAACAAATTCCCCAAAAATTGTTGCTAGAAGCAAGTCAGGAAGAGAAGCACATGTTGGAGATTATTTGGAAGCCTCCATTTGAATACAAAAGCGAACTCTTTTTTGACTAGCCCTTGTTGAATCTCCATGTATACTCTGCATGTGCATCCTCCCAACCTTCATACAGTGATAGCTACTAGAATTTCAGCCACAAAATCTGAGCAATTTTGACATTATAACCCTTGCTAAGTTTCCATTTATATTCTACATGTGCATTCTCTTAAGCTTCACACTGATATGTCATCTATAGCTTTGACAATGACTTTTTGCATGCTGGTTAGCACGGTAAAAGCTGAGATGCTCCAAGTTCCCTAGCCCCATTGGGATGTTACCCTGGGGCCCCCATCTGCTGCATCCAGAGCCATGATCGGTGGGGAAAAGCCTCCCATAGACTTAGTGGACAAACAAATGTAGGGAAAATGGACGGTGCAACAACCTCACAAGGGATCATGGATCGTATCACGCAAACTGTGCCTACCTTGCACAAGAAAGATCGAGGCTACTTATTTGTGAACAGAAGTGAGATCTAGGGTTGAAACCTGCACAGACCACAAGGATTTAAATACCTCTCAGAAGTTGCAGCTCTTCCTACGCAACAAGAAGACCCTTGCAAAGGCAAGTAAATAATCTCAGTTCTCAAAGATAGTAGCTCGCATCAATCAAGGAGAGGAAATCCCAACAATATGAGCTATGTAAAGTCTATACTACCCATGTGCATTAGCGTTGGCCCCATCCGATTTTCTTTGCACACAACTTTTTGAACATATTTCGTACATTATCACATGGCTTTATGTTCATGTTGCATAGCACGATGAACTCCTTGTTCTATGGATGGTTGGGATGTAAACATTCAATACATGGATGACACTAGAATGAACTTTGTTCCCAAAATATGGATGGTTGGGATGTAAACATTTCCTTAGTATTGAGATGGAACTTGTGTTTAATTTCATCCTTGTCCATGAGTTCCCCTTCCTATGATTTCAACATTTCTAGCCATCTTCTCCATTACGTTGGAATTCTTATTATCTTTGTCTATTGGAGCTATATTGTCCTTGAAGGCAACTTGTGAGAGCCAAGTATGTTGGAAGAGGGAGGAATCTCCTCTCTAATTTACCATATTCACTCCACCTAAATTCCTTGAGAGATGCCCACCAACTTTTCAATAGTATGTTTAAAGTCTAGCTACTAGCTTCAATGCTATGCAATTCATTTTGGTACCTATTGCCTCAGCACCCATTCCATCATTCACTTCGAATTCACAAAGTAGGCTCCATGCTATGGACTACCATTTGTTGCCATTAGCATACCCCCATAGAAATTCTTTGCACATCCTTTCTATTACTTGCCAATTTGATTTAGGGAAAGGATTTGTGGATGCCACAAACATAGTACCTGGATTCATGACAATGTTCATTACAATAATTCTTCTAGCAAGTCCAATCGAAAGCTTTTTAAAATTGGCCAATTTGTTCTCTACTTTGTCTCCTAGCCATTGGAACCTTTGATTTTCTATGATTGATATCCCCATAGGGTATCCTAACTACCAAAATATTTTCAATGGTTTGATGATATTGAAGCAATATTATTTGAGCTAGTCCTCCTCATCCCCAAAGGATAGCAATAGGACTTCCATTTTCTTTTGACTTATCACTAAACTTGACACATTACTAATTCGATAAGCTTCCCTAGTGGATTTGAGAAAATAAGCAAGACCTACCCTAATGCAAATTGCAACCCCTGCTTTTTCCTGTCACATGTATGCCCTACCCCATTTTTCTTGTGTACCCTAGCACTCTTTGCAGGAGAATCACGATCTCATGTATAAGATAGAGTATGCTTTTTCATTGTAGTCCAAACCTCCTCCAAATAGGCTGCAAAATAGTCACGCAACCCCCTTTTCTAGGCCAAAAAAGCATAATTTCAGATCATACATCACCTACTCCCAATGTAGATACAATACTTCTAGTTGTATGCCCTATTGCTTATACCATGGAACCCACATATTGGAATTCAATAGAAGTACAATAGTGGCATGAAGACTTTAGGCTAGTAACTCCTACAATCATTATTTATTACTAATAGAGAATCAAGATACTCATTTTCTTCACTTGGAAGGAGAAAAATCTGTTGCTCATTAAAAAGACAATGCTGACCAAACTCAAACATTAGCATTGGCAACCTTTAAACTAGCATGAACCTCTCTTCATATCTTGAGTTTCAGGCCTTCTCCTCCTATTTTGTTATAATATTGTTATATAGAGGATGAACCACCAAAGAGCTCCTCCCTAGTATATATAGGAGGCCAATGAGCATTATACCTGACAATGTTGCTAACAAATTTGCATGGTCTAGCTTAGCATTGTTGCATGTAAGGATTCATACCATATAATAAATTATTGTATGTATTTGGATACTTGCATAGTGCTAGAAAATGGATTTCACAATGAGGATACAGCAATTTAAGTTGGTAAGTTACCATTGATATAGAATTTGACAAAAACCAAGTCATTTCCAATCATCATTTCCTAGTTTCCAATCAAAACTTGCATATATTTTGCATGTCCAAAAATTTGAAACTAGTCAAGAGCATGCAACAAGTGAATTAATGCCTTTCAAGTACAATCAAGAGACAAGGTATGTTGAGTGCATTACACATGCAACTACTTACAAATTTTTGCACCCTAAACACATGAAAGCACTCCCATGTTTGGTAAGAAATGTCTCCAATGAAAAAGAACATCATAGAGAAATATATAGAAATGTGTTTGCATCCCATGAATAGATCAAGGCTTTGGGAAACGTTGAAGGGAAAAAAATCACAAGAGTAATATATAGAGAAATATATAGAAATGTGTTTGCATCCCATGAATAGATCAAGGCTTTGGGAAACGTTGAAGGGAAAAAAAACATAAGAGTGTACCATCTTAGTAGGGGACTAGAACAAGATGCCGATTGAGGTTGACCACTTCCATGGAAATAGTACCATGATTGCATCTGAAAAGGAAACATTGCATGACTTGAAGAGGACCTATGATTTGCTACATGTTTCCCCCATGATTATGGATGAAGAGGCCCATGCCTTCACTTGGCATAACAAGCATAAAGACTAGTCTTGGCAAGCTACAATATTAGACAAGACCTATACCAATCAAGGAGATGGTGGTGGGTTGTACCATAGCTGGGACTCAAAATCTTTGCAAAGTACCTAGACCACCTATCCAGTAGAGAGTGTCAGTTACCTATTGATGAGCTAGAATATTAGTTTATAGTTTATCAATTCTTGGAACTAGTGAAATCTACTTTCTTGATTGAGGTGTCCCTATTATTAGCCAAAATATTGATGAGCTAGAATATTAGCTTCTAGTTTATCAATTCTTGGAACTAGTGCAATCTAATTTCTTGATTGAGGTGTCCCTACTACTAGCCAAGACCATTTCAAAGGACAAACTCCACTATGTGGTGAGAAAAATAAAAAAAAGGAAAATGCTCTATTTGAATTGTATCTCTCACTTGAGGTGTATGAGACAATCCATGATGTCAATTGATAGAGACTTATGTGCCTTTTCCAATGCTTATGTAATAAGAGGTAATATCCCTAGAATTGCTAAAAGAAAACAAGAATTAAGCTACTCTCCAAGTCTTGGATTCAAGATAAACCAAACATATGAAGGCCTCTCACATTTTAAATGTAATTTACAAAATCATTGCAAAGGTGAAAGTGTGAAGAGTGAAGTTCATACTACCATTAAAGATGCTACATAAGTCTTAGTATGGATTCCTCTATGGAAGGGAAATACATGACACAATCCTCAATTTACTGATTACCATTGAATATGCAATAGAAAGGGAGGGAAATTTGATGATCATCGACATAGATTTAAACAAGGCCTATGATAGGATTTGGCGGGATTTTTTCACTATAGCTATGGCTAGGGGGAGATAATTTTACTATATGTTGAATGTACTCTTCAACAATGTAGCCAAATTTAAGTTTGGCTTATATGGCTAATTTGGGGTTGACAATTATGAGTAGTATGTAGTTTAGAGGTGTAAAAATTAGTGAGATTTAGACAAATATTCTCTATCTAGGTTTGGAAGATACTTGTGATTGGGTTTCTCAATTGGGCTATAAGATAATCAAGGTGAGGGAAGTTTCTTGGTATCTAGAGTGCCCTCTAGGGGTTGGGCATATGGATTGGATGCTAGGAAAGATGGGAGATATATTAAACACATTTTGTTCCTTGCTTGTGAGTTTTGGAGATAACTCAATAGTGGTAGATAATATACTCTCACCTTCCTAATTGTTTTTAGTAGTTGTAACCCCATTCTCTAAGGTGCAATGGAAAAGAGATGAGAAGCTACTACATATATTTTTGTGGAGCTTCAAACCAAGTAATAGGAAAAATTCAAATTTTGGAAAGTGATAACCACAATAAGGAATTGTGGACGAATAGGGATAGAGAAATCTGAGAGAAATCATGTTAGAAGCCAAAAGGTTGATCTTTAAATTGCTTTACAAGCTTAGTGAGGAAAACCATGGGCTATCATGATTAAGCACATGTTAGGGAAGGCAAATATATATGTGGAAATGGACATGCCTTACCCATAAGGCAAAGTTACACATTAAAAAATGGAAAAACTTTCACGGTTGAAAATGGACAACACTTACCTAGGAGCATAGTGCTTGCCAATGGGAAAATCTAGCTCCCAATATCTATCACAACACAAGTTCTCCATCACTTGTGGAGATAAGTTGTGTCCAAGCTTCAATGAAAATTTGAAAAGGAGAGTTATATGAGAGGCAAAGTGTTGCTACAATGTGTCTAGATGTTTCCTCAACCTTATGCTAGGAACATCCCCCCCATAGCCGAGGACCTCAAAATGGCAACAAGGGACTAGTGAGATGGTTAGATATTTGGAACATTGACACATAGGGACTACTTGAGTTGGAGGAAATAACATGTAATTTGTAGCTAGATAAATAAGAGAGGGAGTGCTTGATTGCACTCCTCTAAATGAAGAAGGCAAAGTGGTAGACATGAAGGTTGTGGTCTAAAAGACATCTGGCCCACATCTGGTGCTCTCTCATCAATACAAGGGAAAAATCAACATGCAAAACGAGGAAGAAATAGGACTTCTAGAAGAGAAGGGCCACACCGCTGCCCACATCAAAGAAGCATAGAAGACATGCTACCCTTATACCATTTTTGACACTTTGAGAAGAAAATTACTAAGAACTTGAAAGATGACACCAAGTCAAGTATTGAACTTAATGCTTTGGAAAGTATGTGCTAAAAAGATACCTACTAGGGTTAAGATTTCCAAATTCAAGAATATCAATGATTTATGACTTCTTTGTATCATACATAGTGACATAGTCACTCATCACTTTTGGCACTACATGGAGGTAAGGAGATTGTGAGAAAGAGTGAGAGAATGGACCCATCTTGTTGGGATAAATACTACCATTAGGATGCACATCGCTTTGTTTGGTTGATAAAGGATCCCTCGATGAGGAGTCCTTAAAATCATTTGGAAAGTAGTAAGGACCATTATTCTAAAAATCATTTGGACCATGAGGAACAAGGTTTTGATAAAGAAGGAAAATAACTTTCCAATAGATATTATGTTTAAAAATATAAAGTAATGCTCTCGTTGTACTTATAAAGTTACTTAGGAAAACCAACCGAGTCTTAACCAAGGTTACCTTCAAAGACCCAGATGCATTTTCGCATAGCCAGGCCACCCAATTTTATGTTTGTACATATCCAATATAAATTCTATTTCATAGTAAAAACAATAAGTTATACAAATCTATCATAGTATAACTTTTATTGATTCTCTACAATTAAGGAAACCAGCGAGGCCCCAGAGAACCAACTATAGCACTTTCATAGAATAAGCTAGTCGTAATCTTGACCCAGTTTTGTAGTAGGTAGATGGCTGGTGATTAGCAGCTTTCAAATTTTGATTAGACCACTCCTGTGTGGCTTACAGTCTTCTCGTCTTCCCCGCTCAGAAGTGTCTGAGAAGTCGCTAGCTCCTTCCTTCCAAAACCATAGCATCCTTCCAAATTATGCCGACGCGCCATAGCAATAACTGTGGACGCGATATGCGCGACTGACGCGATATATGAAAACGAGGGATAAGTGGACTTAGCTGAAGCTTTAACCTCACTTACATTTTGGAGAGAATTCATTCTTCTTCCTTCAAGCTTTTTTGAAGCTCCCATAGTGGATTGCCTTCAATATCTCTCTTTATATGTATCAATGACTTCAACCACACTTGTAGCTCTTCTTCACACCTCAAGGAGCTTGTTGATATCCATTGCTGAGGCATTAAATAGCTGCATGGACTGTTGCTGTGTCTAGAACATTTCATAGTAAAAATTTTGGCTGAAATCTCCAAAACTCATCCTACTCTACTTCCTGTACTTGATTCTTGTCCAAGGGAATCTATAGTCATTAGCAATGAAGCCTATTTCCATTCTTTTGATCTCTTGAAAACCCTACCTATCATAAAATAGGTCATCCATTGAAGCTTCATCCAAGTTTATGTGATCTTTAGGGATTTTGGTCCTTTTCATCTCTAAAGCTCGTCTACAATAAGGATTCTCCAAGATTTGCCCAAGATTTGAAGTATTGAAGCTCTCTTCACTCTATCAAGCCTCCATGGGAGAAGGAATTTAGGGATTATTCATCAAGCATAGGGATTCTTCATTTTTGAGCATAAAGAGAGTTAAAGGCACTCAATCTAAGTCTTAGAGGTTTCAAGTGATCTTGCTTCTTCATGTCTGACATTGAAGCATTATGGTACATAGAAGACATTAAGGAGCTATGGAGTGCAATTTTTGAGCATTATTTTGGGTCTTTTGCTTATAATGGAGTAATGTTTACTTACTAATTATGGGAGAGCTATTAGAGTCATCTATTGAGGAGTTTACATCAGCTAATGCATCCAATTACATTGATTTTTGAAGCCATTGAACATCAATTCTATTGCAAGGCATTCTCTTAGTCCTTAGTCTCTCTTTTTAAATTAGATTGATGAGCTTGAATCCAATTGTTGGAGAGACTCAATAATTAAGTGTTCTAGCCAATTCGAAGCTATGATCTTGCTTGAATACTCTTTCATTTCGAATCAGTAAGCTCTTTAGTCTTCCATCTCTACAAATAGCTTATGCGTTGCTCATAGAGGCTCAATGGAGTTGAAATTTTATTCTAACTCTCAATCTTGATTTGTGGTGTTTTATTTGATCATTGAAACTATATAATCCATTGTAAAGGGTAAGTGGTAGTAGTGAGTCATTGCCTACCTATACTAAATCCCTATTCGTAACTCCATTTCTTACAGTTGCATTGTATCTCATTAAAATTTGAAAGCTTTGACTCAAGTTTATGCACATCATGCTGATTGATGAACATAGCATTCCATTGCCACATTTAAATTCCCACAAGAAAAAATTGGATGTTGAGTGAGATACAAGCCAAAAGAGAGGGGACCCTCCCTTGTATATAGAGGATCTCAAAGGGATGCACAACCTAACTTGAGGAGGGAATTTGCACACCCCTCAAGTCTTGGAGCCCATGTTTAGAGCCCCCATCCTACTGTTTTATACCTCACATGGCTACAACATTGAGGAAGATTGAAGAAAATTTCATTATTGAAGATTTAGGCCAATTTTCAGCCCCTACAATTGTTTTGTAGGGTGGCCATTAGTGCATTACATGTCTCAGTTGTTGATTGTTTAACATAGTCCATAGGCAGCCCAAAATAGGGGAGCCCTCTGTCATTACACTTTATGCTCATGCTACATAGTCATTTGATGCCCGATTATGCCTGGTTGTTGGTGCCTATGCAAATGGGAAAGTCTGCCTATGGTTTGTCTATAATTTTGAGCTTGGATTGAGCCATTATTTGCTCAGTTTTGGATGTTTATTTGTTGGTGGAATATTCAGGGCTGAAGCTATTTTGCTTATGTTTGGATATGCCTATTGCATTTGGGCTATGTCTTGGATGTATACATTGATGTAGTGACTCTCAGGGATCGATAGATCTTGGATTTGCTATTGAATCATTGGTTGAGATTGAGTTTGCTTCACATAGCATTTGGATCTTCATCTCTTATTTACTTATGGCATGTACTTTGCTTATGTCTAACTGGTCTTGACATGCTTGGCCTATGCCACTACTACATGCCCACTACATTGTTTGGAGTTGGTTGCTATTGAGCCTTGCTTTGGCTTGAAATTTGATTTCTCGGTGCTTACTTTGGCTATTTCTCAACTTGCCAAAGTTACAGTTTGGATGTACTTGATGTCTATGGATGCTATGTACAGATGCTACATGGCCTATATGCTCATGAGGTCTTATTGATGCTTGATCTTAGATCTTCTAGCACTGGTGCTATCATATGCCCTTGTTGAGATTCTTTGCTTGATATTTATGCTTTTGTGCCACTGGGAGCGTCTTGATACGCTGCTTGATAGACATTCAGCAGGCGGTTTATGCTACTTGAGCATTTGGATACTTGAGACTGGGATCTTCACTTGGATGTCGAATGGTTGATATGCGGTGGTCCTCATAGATATACTTGGGCTGATTTGGGCTTTGTACTCCTTGAGCATACACCTCTTTGTCTCAGGTCTTGCTAGTGTTGTGTACACTTTGCCCTATTACATAGGGGGTGTGCTAGCTTATTGATGGATTCATTTGATATGCTTGGGTGTTTGCTCAATGTCTGTATGACTGTCACATGTTGATTTATGCATGCTTGATGTTGGTTATGCTTTGATAGTCACTGGTTGACTTAGTGCATTCATTTTGCCTATAGTTTGCTCTCATTGTACCTGGCTGTAATTTATTGTAGCAAGCAATTATGCATGGATTGATGTGGAATTTTCAGGTTGAATCATCCTGATTTTATGTACTTTTGATGGTACTTGGTGGGTAGCATCATTAGCTATTAGTTCATGGTCATTTTGCCTTGGTTTTGGTGGTATTTTGGCTGTTTACAACAGAAAACAACAAGCAGTTTTGAACTGTCCACACCATTTTGGACTGCAATATGGTATCTTCTTCCACTGAAAGTGCTATCTTCAACATCACTAAGCTTGATGGTATAAATTATGCCTATTGGAAGAGCCAAGATTGGCAGGTATTGGTGCAGAAATCACAAATAAAGCCACTAAGGATGAATGGCGAGCAGCCTAAAACTATGGTTAATGACGAATGGGATGAGCTTGATGAGTTATGTTAGTCCATCCTTATCTTGTCTCTCACTGAACATGTGCATTACAATGTGGTTGAGGAAGCATAGAGTGCTTGGCAGCTTTGGGATAAAATTAAGAACCTCTATGACAAGAAAAGTCCAGCAAGTCAAATGTATAGCTGAATCAGCTTATGGACCTGCACATGAAGGAGAATATGAAAATGTCTGCTCATTTGAGCCAGTTCCATGCTATTCAGAAGAACTTGACTTCACAGGCCATTACCTTTAATGATGAGGTTACTCCATTGTTTTTGCTTGGCACTTTGAGTGAGTCATGGGATGTATTCCGTACTGCCTTATGTGCTCCTGCTACTATTTTAAACTTGCTTGATGTAGAGAGTGGTCTTTTGCAGGAAGAGATCAACCGTAAGAACTTGGATGCCTCTCGTGTGTCGCATGCTTTGACTGTTAGAGGCAGAGATGGTAATGGAAAGAATAACTGTGGGAATGGCTATAGCAGAGACTCGCAAAATTCTAGGTCTAAGTCACATGGTAAGTCATGCAGCAAGTCTTCCGAGAGAAATGCTAATGTGACATGTCATCATTGCGGCAAGAAGGGCCATATACCCCCACAGTGTCATGAGTTGTGCAATGAGAAGCGCAAAGAGAAGGGGAAAGACAAAGTATAAGAAAATTCATTTGATCATAGCATTATGCTTGCGAAATCTAGTGTGAAAATCAAGGAGATAAATGTCATGCAGGCTGATGACTTCGATGGGGAGTACATACTTGCAGCTAGTTCTTGTGATGCTATACCGTTGACCGAGGTTCACTCTATGTATGTGCAATGCCAGCTTTTGGATTTTGGTGCTCCATTTCATGTTACACCATGCCATGAGTGGTTCCATTCCTACCGCATTGTCTCTGGTTTAGTTCACTTGGGTGATGACAGGTCACTTGCTACTGTTGGCATTGGAGATGTACGACTGCAGTTCTCTGCTGGCAACACTTTTCTGTTGTAGGATGTACATCATGTACCTGTGCTTACATGCAGTCTTATGTCTGCAAGGTAGCTTGATGATGCTGGATTTCATGTTTCATTTGGGGATTCTGCCCGTAAAATCACTCGTGGTAGACTTGTGCTTGCTAGAGGTGCCAAGGCTGGCAGCCTCTATCCTCTTGTAGTTGATAGGTCCTCTATTAACCATGTTTTGTCAGTCAGTTCCATCCCACATGTATCTCTTTGGTATGCCTGTTTGGGCCATATGTACTTGAAGAGAATGAAAATGCTTTCTAGTTTTTACAATACTTACCACCCCTTGACTATGCATGTTCTAATTCATAAGAGCATTGTCTTTATGTCAGACATACTAGGAATACATATAAGAAGTTTGGTAGGACATGCATGAGTGAGCCCCTAGCATTGGTACATTCGGATGTCTCTGGATCCATGCCCTGTCAGTCTATGGGTGGTGCGAAGTATTTTGTGACGTTCATTAACAATTTTTTGTGTAAAGTCTAGGCTTACCCCATTTAGCTTAAGTCATATGTATTGACTGTGTTTCAGAGATGGCTTAGATTGGTTGAGAACCAGACTGGGCATAGGTTGAAATGCCTTAGGTTTGATAATGGGGGAGAATATGTGTCACGTGCCTTTGAGCAGTTATGTGAGGAGAGGGGTATTAAGCGTCAGTTGACCGCCCCCTATACCCCACCCCAAAATGGTTTGGTTGTGATGCCAAGAGGCATATTCCATGGTGGATTCCTTGAGGTTTTTATTCCATGGTGGATTCAGTGAGGTTTTTGCAATGGATTCCATAAAACTATATTTATTTGTCGGGGCTTGTACACAATGTGGATTCCTTGTGCGAGAAGTTGACGGGGACGACTGTCTTTTTCGAGCGTCAGATTAATTTAATGTGCACGTGGGTGATTCCACAATGGGTGATTCTACAAAATACATCTTTAAATTAATGGACGTTTATGAGTTTAGAGGGCACTCGTATTAAATTAAGGTTAGGACAGAGTTCCAACCTATTTATTTATTTATTAGTTGAAGACTGCTAGGTATTCACTTTTATCGATTTAATTTGATTATTTTCTAACAATTGTGAATGCTTTAGTTGCTGTGTAGAGCAAGCAGCGGTAGTGTTGGGAAGCACTGGGCAATGGTGTATATTCAGATTACCTAGAAGAAATTATCATTTTTGATGGACATGTGCCTTATCATTAAAGGCGTGGTGCTAATATTTATTTAGGCACACTTATTTATTGAAGCACTTGACAAACATTTATTATTTTGTATGCGCATAGGTACTCGATTTAAATATTTCATTATTGGACATTGTATTTGGACACAGCTCGATTTTTGGGATGCCCAATCGCTTTATTCTTTATTTGGACAAAAGAAAACACAAAAGCCAAAGCATGCTAATTGTAAATTGGGCTATTTTTGAGCTTGAAGATTAATAAATTTATAAATACATGCCTTGTGGAGCACTCACACAAGGCATGGGGGGAGATTGTACCCAATTTGTCTTTTTGTCTCATGTCGTGCAAACTCTCTTATTGCTTTTATAAAGTTTATGTAGAGTTCTTTGTTCTTAGGGACCTTCTGGTGTTCACTACACGCGCATATAGCATCCAATTTGCGCACCAGGCTGAGTGGATGAATAGAACCATCTAGGAGTGTGTACGCAGTATACTTAGCCATGCATACCAACCACATAGATTTTGGGCTGAGACAGTCACTACAACTATGCATGTCATAAATAGATCACCTTCAAGTGGTCTGGATTTTCAGGTTGAAGAGGAGGTATGGATAGGAAAACTCCATCTTATGTGCATCCACGTTTTTTGGATGTGATGCATTCTGCCATGTGCCCAAGGACAAGCTTAGTAAGCTGGATCCTAAGAGTGTCAAATGCATTTTCCTTGGCTATGGAGATGCAAGCGAGATGGATTACCGCCTCTAGGATCCGCAGGCGCGGAAAGTCATTTGCAGCCATGATGTAGTTTTCCATGAAGACAAGATGCATCGGTAGCCTGAGAAGGTGGTAGAGATACACATGATTATATTCCAAGAGGAGCCATGTGCTCCTGCACAGTTGGACAGCCTGCAGCAACAACAGTTGGTACACATGGGCAGGGTGTTGGACAGGATGCTAGATATGCAACAGAGCCTGCAGTGAGATGGTCTACTAGAGCTGGACGTCCACTTGATCGATTTGAGCCCTCAATGTATTATGCCTTGGTTAATGTAGGAGAGCCTCTCACCTATGATGAGGCTATGTGTAGGGGTGACAATCAATCCTGGGAGAGGGCTATGCAGTCTGAGATGGACTCTGACCTATGATGAGGCTATGTGCAGGATCCTGGGAGAGGGCTATGTAGTCTGAGATGGACTCCCTGCATAAGAATATGACTTGGGATTTGGTTGCATTGACTAATGGCAAGAAGGCTTTGCCATGCAAACGGGTGTACAAGCTGAAAAGTACCCCTAGGCATCCCAAGCTAGCTTATAAGGCAAGACTTGTTGCTAAGGGTTTTAAGCAGAAGCATGGAGTTGACTTTGATGAATTCTTTTCTCTTGTGGTCAACATGACCACCCTACACTTGGTTTTAGCCTTAGCCGTGTAGCTTGACTTGGACATGTATTAGATGGATGTCAAGACTGCATTCTTGCATGGGGATTCACATGATGAGATTTACATGGAGCAGCCTAAGGGCTTTGTAGAACTTAGGAGGGAGCACCTAGTGTGCAAGTTGAAGAAATGTCTTTATGGCTTGTAGCATGCACCTAGGGAGTAGTATCATAAGTTTGATGCCTTTATGTAGTCACAGGGCTACATCAGGAGTGCTATGGATCCGTGCCTTTACACAAGAAACCCTATGATGGCTCATTGCTTATTTTGGTACTTTATGTGGATGATATGCTAATAGCAGGGAAAGCTCATGATGAGTTGGATGCTCTTAAATCTCAAATGAAGAAGAGCTTTGAGATGAAGGATTTGGGACAAGCCTCTCACATTCTTGGTATGCGCATTGAGCGCGACAAGCATTAGGGACTACTCTACCTCTCATAGAGGGAATATATTCATAAAGTCCTTGAGTATTTTCGCATGCAGGACATGAAACCTATTGGCTGCCAATTACCTTATTATGTGAAGGTCTCATAAGCCGATTTTCCACAAACAGATGAGCAGAGGGCCGAGATGGCCAAGATCCCTTATGCATCAGCCATGGGCAGTTTGATGTATGCCATGATAGCCACTCATCCAAATATTGCCTTTGTAGTCGTTGATGTGGCATGCTATATGGCTACATCTGGCAAGAAACATTGGGATGCCATGAAGGGTATCATGAGATACTTGAAAGGCACAGTAGATATGTGTATTTGTTATGGCAGCCAGGATACTGGAGTTGTGGGGTGCATAGACTCTGATTATGCAGGACATGTAAATAGTAGGAAGTCCACTTCTGGCTATATGTTTACCTATGTTGGAGGTAATGTCTCTTGGATGTCCAGGGTTCATAAGTGTACGGCTCTCTCTACCACTGAGGCAGAGTATGTTGTAGCCACTAAGGCTTGCAAGGAGGCCATATGGTTGGGCCGTTTGGTTCATGACCTTGGGATTTATTCTATACCTATGCTGCATTCGGATTCTATGAGTGCTATTAAGCCAGCCAAGAATCCGGTCTTCCATGCAAAGACGAAACACATTGAGATGAGGTATCACTTCATACATGGGGTCATGGAGGACAAGTCTGTTGACCTTGTCAATATCTCCACTAACTAAAATCCTACAAATCTACTCACAAAAAGCCTCACTATTGAGTGCTTTGCCTACCTCAGGAGATTGATGGGTGTTGGATGAGATGACATTTTTCCTCATCTTGTTGTGTATGTGTACATTGTACTGCCAGTTCTTTTTCTTTTCACTCCTCACAGGGGCAAATTTCCCTTTAAGTGGGAGGTTGTTGGGGGTAAAGGCGCCTCTGCCTAGCCGCCTTTACCTAGCTACCCATGTATTACTACACTGATAGTACCTGCCACTACACATTGCAGGTGGCGGGTGCCCGTCACCATCACTTTATTCTTTATTCTTTTAGTGACAGTTTGAATAAAGGAAAGCCTAGTCACACATTATGATTGTTGGAGTTCCCATTTGGTCTCTCTCTCTCTTTCTTGCTCTTGCTCTCCCACCATAGCTCTTCCAAGAAAGCTTCGATCCTTCTCACCTTTCAAAACAATGATTTATCCTTCCACTTTTGAGGTACGAAAGCCTTCTCATAAGAATGACAACCCCATTGGCAATATTCGTAGGGGAAAAATTCATCCTCCAAGACCACCTATACATGCATCAAGATCTCAACCTTCTTATGGACAAAATTACTCAAGTAACAATGGTTTTACAAGAAATCATAATGATCATTTTCATAATGGAAGCATATACACAAAGAGTGGAAAATTAGAGATAAGATAGTGCTACATAATCAAAAGATTCAATTTTCCAATTTGCATTTAGAGGCTTTGCAAAGACATGGTGATGCTATATGAAGAAGGAAAATCATATTGTTGTAAAATATTACATGGCGCAGCGAACAGAATCTGAGAAAGAGATAGAGAGTACACAACAGATAAGAGGAGAATCAGTAAAATTCTTTAACTCCAAACAACTGATACAAAGATGGCTCTGTCCACCCGTGCGGTTCCACTAAATGAAGCTTAGATGGCGATCTAGACAGAAGATAGGTGAAGAGCTTAAGGCTAGCTGGAACAACAACTCTGACTGGGTGAAAGATGAGTGTAAGATGGCTGCGAAGGGGTTTAGCTTTTATAGCCCGCGAAGGTCGTTAGGTTGGCCTACTGACCGACCTACCATATGAGCCTCCACTAGTCGGCCAGGGAATATTCCAGGGAATATTCCCTTTACCATCGGGCCGGGGGCGCTGCCCCCGGACCCCTGCCAGGGGGGCCGCTGGCCCCCCTGGGACCCCCCAGCCAGGGGCCGCTTCCGCGGCCCCCGGACCCCACAATAGGGGCCCCTTTTAACTCCCTTACTACGCAACTCAATGCAATGTGCCTCGAGTTGCTACCAGCTTAACCACTCTGTCTAACCCAAAGATTAGACCCACAATGGTCGCCTTTTTGCCATCCGGTCACATAGACCTTATCTGATATACAAGTCAGGACTCCACCAATGTCCGGGCTCACACGTGGCTTCTCCTCATAATGGGGGCCTTACAACTTTGAGCACCATGGATCATTGGTAGTACCTAATGAGGGTGGGGCATTGATCATATCTAACACCCCCCCTCAATGTCCACCCATAGGTGAACTATCTCCCCGGCCCAATGCCGAGTCTCTGAAGATGAACTTGAAGCAGATCCTTCGTAAGTGCTTTGGTGAAGATATCTGCTCCATTCTCCTCTGTTGGACAGTAGACCAATTCCACTATCCCATCCTCCATCAAATCACGCACATAGTGATACTGGATCTCTATATGTTTGGTGCGTGTATGAAACACTGGATTTTTGGCAATGGCGATGCAACTCTGATTGTCACATCTCAGCACAGTTGGTTCTTCATCCTGCACTCCCATATGCCATAGAATCCTTCTCAACCGTACGGCCTCACATGCAGCAAAACAAGCAGCCTTGTACTCTGCTTCGGTAGAAGACAATGCCACTGTTGGTTGCTTCTTACTAATCCAAGAGAAAATTCCTGAACCCAAAGAGAAACAATAACCAGAAACTGACTTCCTGGAATCAATGTCTCCTGCCCAATCTGAGTCACAGTTCCCCACAAGAGAAGTTCCGAAACTGTATGTGATACCATAGTCAAGAGTTTTCTTCAAGTATCTGAGCACCCACATCCCAGCCTTCCAATGACTCTCATGAGGTTTGTTTGAGAACCTGCTCAAAACACCAACAGCAAAACTGATATCTGGTCTGGTGTTACACAAGTAGATTAGACTGCCGACCAACCTCCTATACCTCCCAATGTCTGCTAGTGCTGATGTATCCTCAACGGATAACTTTACATTCACCTCCATAGGTGTAGCTATCTCCTTGCACTCGGTCATGCCAAATGCCTTCAAGATTTCCCATGCATACTTCTTCTGAGAGATGAAGATCTTTCCTGGCTCTTGCCAGACTTCAATCCCCAAACAATAGTGCAGCAAGCCCAAGTCTGTCATTTCAAACTCAGAACTCAAAGCCTTTCGAGTTTGGTTGATCATATCTTCATAGTCACCTATAATAAGAAGGTCGTCCACATATAGGACAATCACTACAGACTTTTTACCATCCCTGTAAACATACAAGTTAGCATCTGAGGCACATCTTTTGAAGTTTAGGTTTAAAAAGAACCTATCTATCCGCTGGTACCATGCTCTGGGGGCTTGTTTCAGCCCATACAATGCCTTCTTCAGTTTACACACTTTGTTCTCAGAATGGGGGGCCTCAAACCCTGGTGGCTGAGCCACGTACACCTCCTCCTTGAGGTCACCATTTAAGAACGCTGACTTAACATCCATTTGGTACACTGGCCACTTCTTGTGGGTAGCCACTGCAAGTACCGTGCGAATAGTGGTCATTCTGGCAGTTGGGGCAAATGACTCTTGAAAATCAAACCCTTCAACTTGTGAAAATCCTTGGGCAACCAGTCTAGCTTTGTACTTTTCTAAGGTACCATCAGCCTTGTACTTTACCTTCCAAATCCACTTGGTGCCAATAATCTTCCGCTTTGCTGGCCGATCCACTAGCTCCCAAGTGTCATTCTTCATTATGCTGTCATACTCCGCCTGCATAACAGCCTTCCATGATGGATCTGCAAGTGCTTCTTCTAAGTCAGTTGGCTCCTTTACTTCTCTCATAATCTCAACCATCAAGGCCATGTTGACTATGTGAGCAGAAGCCCTCCTTTGCTCCTCTATTCTCTGAGACCTCCTTGGTCCGTCTGCCTTCTCCTCAACAGATGCAGGCATAGGATTATTGTGGTCATAGAGCTGCTTCACCCAGCGCGGCAATGGCTTTTCCGGTGGGGTGATGTCAGGTTGGTGAACTTTTTCCTCATCATCTGAAGATGATGCTTCCTCCTCCTTAAGGATAGGGATAGCTCTCGGGACAGGTTCATAGTGGACTACTTCTTCGCTTGATGATAAAGTGGAAGACCTTGCCTTCTCCTCCTCCACTGTATGCGGCTCCTCCTTGAACACCACATCACGGCTTGCGATGATCTTCTTTGCCTCTTGGTCATATAACTTGTAAGCCTTCTGCTCATCACTATAACCCAAGAAGATACATTTTCTGCTTTTTGGTTGTAACTTGTTTCTCTTCTCATCTGGAACATGTGCATAACATTCACATCCAAAAATTCTGAAATGTGAAACAGATGGTTTCTTACCAGTGTAAGCCTCATGAGGTGTTTTTCCCTTGAGAGCCTTTGTGTAGCTCCGATTTAGAATGTAGACTGCAGTATTAACAGCTTCAGCCCAAAAATGGTTAGGCAATCCCTTGCCCTTTAGCATGCATCTTGCCATCTCCACAATGGTACGATTCCTGCGTTCCACAACACCATTCTGCTGAGGTGTGTGAGGCGTCGTTAATTGACGCTTGATCCCTTTGCTCTCGCAAAAGCCTTCAAACTCCTTTGAGTTGAACTCACCACCACCATCTGTTCTAAATTTCTTCACACTTTTCCCTGTTTCATTCTCAACAAGTATTAGCCATTCTTTAAACTTACCAAAAGCTTGAGCCTTATCACGAAGGAAGTACACCCACATCTTCCTACTGTAGTCGTCGACAATCAACATAAAATAAGAAGATCCCCCCAAGGCCTGTGTAGGCATCTTACCACACAAGTCAGCATGCACCAACTCTAGAGGAGCATGTGCTCTATTCTTGCTTTCTTGTGGAAATGCCTTTCTTTGTTGCTTGCCCATCATACAAGCTTCACATGGTTCCTTCAATTCAGTTATTGTAGGTAGGTGAGCAACCATACCTTGCTTTTGCATCTCCTTCAATACTGCAAATCTGATGTGTCCAAACCTTTCATGCCAAAGCTTACTTGTGCCCACTCCAGCGGTGGCTGTAAGAGCACTTAGCTCATACAGGTTGTTCCTTCTTTCTCCTTTGCCAACAATTGTGCCAGCACTATCAATAATTTCTGCACCTATCTTCTTGAACCTCACTTCATGACCAAGATCAGTTATGGCAGCAACTGATAAGAGATTTCTCCTGATTTCAGGAACATACAACACATTTGAAAGCTTTTTGACTTCACCATTTGCAGCAACAAAAGAAATAGTACCTGTGCCCGCAGCAGGGCATTTAGCATCATTTCCAACCGTCACAATGATGGATTCTTGTAGAGGCTGCATAGAACTGTATAGACCTTTCTTGTTGGTCATGTGACGGGAGGCCCCACTATCCAACACCCAAGAGTCAGTGGTAGATTCTTCTTGCGCCGAGGAGCACACTTCCTCAATGGTCGCCATGAATAATTCCAACTCTGCTTCAGCCGTATTGGCTGTCTCTTTCCCTTTAGTTTTAAGGGTACCATTCTTTTCATCTGCCTTCTTGACACGACAATCTGCAATTGCATGTCCTTTCTTCTTACAGTAGAAGCACTCTCCTTGAAACTTCTTCTTGCCGCCCTTTTTCTTTTTGTCACCATCATTTTTGGTGGAGGAAACACATTTGCCTTTTGCATTGGTAGAGAATGCAGCATCTCCATTGTTGCTTCCTTCTCGAGCTTTCAACCTCAACTCCTCCTCCATTAATAATGCACAAAACTCCTCAAAAGTCAAAGCTTGAGGTCTCACCTAAGTATTAAGGGCAGTTACTAGTCCATCAAACTTTTGTGGACAAATCCGAAGACACCTCCGAGCTAGCTCTTCGCTAGTCTTTTGTATCCCAGCGCCAGCCATCTGGTCGCGCAGATTCTTAATCCGAGTGATGAATGCTTCAACCGTCTCTCCTTCAGCAAACTTCTCCGCTGCTAGTTGATTCTCCAAGTTTTGAATCCTTGTTTGGTTTCGTGTTTCATACTGACTCCTTAGTACATTCAAAGCCTCTGATGCTTTGGTTGTATGCTGAATCAGAGTCAAAACACTGTCAGAACAGCTTGTAACTAAGGCACACAATGCATTTGCATTCCTTCGTTTCCAAGCTCGTAGAAGATCTGCATTCGGAGGAATCATCACACTAGGATTTGATGGGTCGGGGATAGGCTGTGGTTCTGCGTCAGTCCCCAGCACAGTCTCCAGAAGCTCATAAGAATCAAGGATAGTTGTAATTTTGAACTTCCACAAGGTGTAGTTTGTACCATCTAACTTGCCTTCGCTGAAGGTTGGTGGACGAATCCTCAGTGTTTGAATAGCCGGTACAGCAGCACCACCTCCTGCACCGCTTCCTGATGCGCCAGAACTGCTTCCCGGAGTCGACATCGTTTCTCTTTGCTGTTGAAGCCTTTGCCTCTTGCACGCTCTCTGATCTCTAGAGCCCCCTGGGCTCTGATACCATGTAAAATATTACACGGCGCAGCGAACAGAATCTGAGAAAGAGATAGAGAGTACACAACAGATAAGAGGAGAATCAGTAAAATTCTTTAACTCCAAACAACTGATACAAAGATGGCTTTGTCCACCCGTGTGCTTCCACTAAATGAAGCTTAGATGGCGATCTAGACAGAAGATAGGTGAAGAGCTTAAGACTAGCTGGAACAACAACTCTGACTGGGTGAAAGATGAGTGTAAGATGGCTGCGAAGGGGTTTAGCTTTTATAGCCCGCGAAGGTCGTTAGGTCGGCCTACTGACCGACCTACCATATGAGCCTCCACTAGTCGGCCAGGGAATATTCCAGGGAATATTCCCTTTACCATCGGGCCGGGGGCGCTGCCCCCGGACCCCCGCCAGGGGGGCCGCTGGCCCCCCTGGGACCCCCCAGCCAGGGGCCGCTTCCGCGGCCCCCGGACCCCACAATAGGGGCCCCTTTTAACTCCCTTACTACGCAACTCAATGCAATGTGCCTCGAGTTGCTACCAGCTTAACCACTCTGTCTAACCCAAAGATTAGACCCACAATGGTCACCTTTTTGCCATCCGGTCACATAGACCTCATCTGATATACAAGTCAGGACTCCACCAATGTCCGGGCTCACACATGGCTTCTCCTCATAATGGGGGCCTTACAACTTTGAGCACCATGGATCATTGGTAGTACCTAATGAGGGTGGGGCATTGATCATA